>NC_044061.1:23549732-23557232 GCF_902167405.1 Gadus morhua | reverse complement strand
CCATTGGGAAACACACAGCAAGGGGTTCCCTCTTCAGGGAAGGAAAGGTGCACATCGGGGCAAAGAAAAGGGTGTAGAAAACTATTTTTCTTTGGTGTAAAGCATTTTCAATCGAGCTTGAGCCAAGCTTATGATATTATATATTACAGAAAATGTGTACCAAAGATAATAACCTGTCTAGGACACAGTATTGTTTTCTATTGCATAATAGTATGACTATGGTTGTGGTATTGGTGACATTCTACACAATAGTATGACTATGGTTTTGGTATTAGTAATGAACTACACAATAGTATGACTATGTGGTGGTATTGATATACTATTATGTAAAATGTAGTTGATGCCCCTTTTTGATGGTAATAGTGCATTTACTTACTTTTAAATAGCATGCCTATGTTGCAGTGATGGGAATATATGGGCAATATTGGGAATATATTCTACAATACTCTGACTACGGTTCCAGTGTGAGGAATAGACAGCACAGTATAAAGTGAATATCCTCCACACAACATTACTCTGGTCATTCTTTGAAGAATATCCTCCCAAAAAAGACAGACTGTCCATCTGGGCGACGGTACAAATGGAAGGGGGACGGTAATAGCCCCCTCGCTAGGTAATTGCCATGAATTTCCCTCCGAGTGCCATACTCGGGTGGTTAATGTGCATTTGCGCTGATAAGCCTGATAGAGCAGGACGAGCAGGGCGTTGTTTTGCTGTCACCACTTGCCACTGCAGAAGGTGGATGTGGGGAGAAGGCCATGGCTAGATCTCATTAGAAGCGGCGCCCAGATGCTGGGAGGCATCCGGAGCTGCCAGTCCAGCCCCACTATCTGCTTTTAAAACCCAATTTCATCGTTTTCAAAAGGTCATGTGAAGCCGTTGAGCTAATGAAGGATTATGTGAGCTTCGAGATCAGGCTAGTGTGTTGCCATTTGCTTTGAATTGACAACAGGAGCACTGGTCTAAGAAAGCAACTTTCTTCTCAAGTACAATGAGATGGGCAGAACGGTAGTCGTCCCCCTTGCTCGGGGGAAGTCCGTGCATTGGATCACGAGTCTCTGAAGAGTCATGTCACCAACTTAAAGGTTAAGGAGAAAGGCTGGAGGCCAGGAGGTTGATAGCGCAAAGCTGACATGCTCAGCAGAATGTCTAGAGATAAACTTTGAATGCAATGGCATTCTGCTAACCTCTTCAGGGAGTAAGGTTTCTAGACTATTCTATTGAGTTGTTTGAAAGTGTTGAGAGTTGGGCCATTTACAGTGGTTATGTTGAATGATATAGAAGATGAACTTAGATGGTAAAGTGGAAGCAATCTCTAAGCCCCGGTTATGAATAGGCTGAAATATATCGGTCATAACAGAGCTGTAATAAGCTGGAGCGATGAAAACATAAACGATTCTCCCACAAAAATCCAATCGCAAGAAAAGGGAAGAAGAATAGATGATCACAAAGCATAGAGTAGCATTCGAAGGGACTGAATCCTATCTCTCTCTCGCTTTTTACCATCCCAAGCCTTTGCATTTAAGTGCAGAGGTTCATGTTCAATTTTCATGTGGGTGCAGTGCCTTATTCAGCTTTCAACAGAGCGATTTATAAATGTCTTAAGCCATCATTAAAAGAAAATACAGAGTTTTCTTAGGGAGTTCCTGCTCCTGCAAAAATATATTTTGTTATCAGTTTAAATAAGTACTAACTCAACCTGTACCGTTAAATCTCCTCTTTTCATTTAGAGACACAGTATTAAATTAACCCTGCGGCTCGACTTCCAGCCCCCCGTCCCCCCCCCATCGGGTGAGATATTACCAAACAGCATTCATTCGGGAGTCTCATTAGAATGCAGACGAAGAGAATGTCAGGTGTGAGATTGATCTAAACCTGAGTACGGTCTCCATAATCAATTCTTCTCCAATCAAACCACACACGGCAACCACACACACACACACACACACACACACACACACACACACACACACACACACACACACACACACACACACACACACACACACACACACACACACACACACACACACACACACACTGCAAGCCCCAGGTGACCGCAAGAACTCACAGTGCAGCGTAATCTGAATGCCTCCTCCAAAGCATCATCTGCAGCTCTCACCTACATGGATCCGGCACTGCCAGGAATTACCTTGAAGCTGTCCCAGATGCACACTGCGCACCAGGGAGACAGCCGAGCTGAATTCAACTAGGCAGCTGTACACCACTTAAAGCTTGAAGAAAGCTCCGGCCAAGCTTTTCATATTGATTATATAACAGAGTTGGGCAGCTGACTGAGTCCAAGCACAGAGGGGTGGGTCAGAGTATTTTGAAGATGCTGCCGATACTTTTACATCTGTAGGTCAAATTCTGTTGTGGTAGTCGGGCATCTACCTCATTTTCCAGAAGCACACAAGTAACCATGACAACATGCAAGGATCACACGCCATTGCGTGTTCCGAACAAGGTGCGGCCGAAGCGCGAGACGTTCCAGCAAGCACTCCGAATCAAACGTGGGATATGAGGATGTTTTCAGATGCACAAGGAGATGTACAGCTCAAACCCCGTCTCTCGCTGGCGATCTTGAGTACTCCACGTTGTGCCTGTTCACCGAAGCCAGACGCGAAGTGAAGGAAATCAGTGCAGCCGGGAGCAGGGAAGTCTCACCTTGATGGTGGGCAGCACCAGATCCATGGCTGCACACTGCCGTGGAGTCAGGCTTCTGGCCTCCTCCCTCGTCACATGCTCCTGGGGGGGGGGGGCGACAATAAGCAAATGGCAGGGTTCATTAGAGTTAAACATGTGGTCGTTTTGACCATGAATATCATCGTCTTGCTGCATTTTTGCGAGGGACGATGAAAAAGCGATGACAGGTTAAGGACACAAGTCCTTGATCACGCGCTAATGAATTCAATAGAAAAGGAAAAACAGGAAATCTGACGTCTATTCACTTGCGTCTAGCCAACCACCAAATTCCCTATCTAGAAATCCAAGATTGAAAAAGAAAGATCAAAAGATCTCTGCTGTACATTCCCATAACACACACACACACACACACACACACACACACACACACACACACACACACACACACACACACACACACACACACACACACACACACACACACACACACACACACACACACACACAAGCACTATCCCTTTTGTGCCTCAGCACAGCCCTCTCTGCCTTCCACCACAAGGCTGGTTAGTAATAGGCCATCAAGAACCTTTTTGATGATCCGTTCCACTGCTTCACTGCTCCACTACACGGCGGGAAAAACTCCCACAGGCCATGGGACCAATTAGGATCCACGCTGGACCCGCGTAGCATTTCGCTTAGCTTTGGGTCGCTCTGTGTAGGGCCAGCGTTGGGATTGCGGTGGAACATGACTGGCATGAACACAACACGTCAACGGGAGATCTGGGGGATGGTACAGCGCATCTGTTTACATCCCGGGAATATTGCACACACTGAGCCGACTAAACCCTAAATACCGTGTAAACACTGTAGGGACGGGGTCATGCAGATGCCACGGAACCACGTGGGTGACAGCGCCATGCAGGGCATAATGATGATCATCATCAGTTGCTGTTTGAAGACGGTTCCATGGGATTATAGCAAAGCAGTAGATAACGAGAGATCTGATCTCAGCACTGCCCTCAGATGTCAGTGTTCTCCATTGTGTATTTAGTTAGAGGTAGCAAGATTGCGTGTGTACACAATTATATATAATATTGCCATATTGATAGCCTTTAGATCATCGACCAATGAACCATGGGTCGTCATCCAGTTCACACGTGTTTAATTAGATGTTTAGTTGGAAGGTTTATTTGTCCTACCAATACCGATACGATACACTACATTATTTGTCAGTTTGGGCCGAAATTAGTTTTGCATCCCTGGGAAGCTCATTTAAGGAAAGGAGTACATATAAATACATATAAGACATAAAGCATCAATAGACAAACATGTGATGGGGGATTTGTAGTCCTTCAGGTCAATGAGCTCAATCAGATTCGGCAAGAAGATACCCCATCAACCGAGTTTGACTCCGCTGATATTGGTCTCACCGCGCCCCCTGTGGCCCCTGTGTGTCGGTGCTTCTCCTTTGAACGTATCCCTTGTTCTGAGGTGACTCGGAGATCAACTAAATGCGTGCGCGGTGCACGGCGGTGGCACGTCGCGCGCCACGAGAGGAGAGCTAGAGCGGAGCTATTAGCGCTCTGTTTGGAACCAGCGGGAGCGTTTTGGTGCGCGAGGGATTGGGGAAGTGCTCGTGCTAGGCGCGGGGGGAGGCCGTTTTCGGTGCCTCTCTGGGAGGTACCTTCAGTTTAGACAGCTGTCCCAAGTCCTTGGCAGCGTTGAAGATCATCTGAGCCCCTTGCTGTTGGGAGAGAGTGGACGGAGGAGGGAAACGTGGTTTAGATCAGAGCTCACAGTGTATCAATAGATCAATGCAGTAAGGAGTTAATGACATGTTCAAAGTACGAAGGAAAAAACATTGGATAAAGTGAATATTTGCCTGTTTAAGCTGTTCCTTTTTAGGGTTAGGGTTAAGATATAGTAATTAAAGGAACTGCGTGCATTCAGGAAAATAAATAAAGATAGTGTCGATAATTCTTGCAACATAAGTGTGTGCAAGTGTGTACGTGTCTTTTTGTGTGAGTGTGCAGAGTGGGTGCTATATCTATTTCGAAATGCTTGTAAACGTGTGAACCATGCAATCTGTTGCTCTAAATATATGCTCTATATGCGCCTCATCTCCTTGCTTAGTGTTCCCCTGACATGTCCTCATGGCTTTATGTGGGCTTTTGTGTTTAATGTGACCTTTATGTCATGTTATATGGTACATAGTGTGGCACAGTTAACCCAAGGAACAGCATTAGTATTCAAAGTCTGTCTATTATATGCCATTAAACAGATGTGGATGAATCTGTATTGTCTCTGGTGAAGAAATCAATCAATATATAAATAAATTAATTAATTATTTACTTCAGAAATATGATTGAGATGAGGTCTAAATCATCACCATCATCAGCATCTACTCGCAATAAAACAACACAGTGGGAGAGAGAATGAGCGATAGAGACAGAGAGAGAGAGACCATAAAGAGAGATAAAGTCGGAGGTAAGGAGAGCGAGAGAGAGAGAGATAAAAAGAGACCCACCCAAAGAGAGATAAAGAGAGAGAGGCAGAGAGAGAGACTCAAAGAAAGATAGGGAGTGAGAGAGCCAGATAAGGAGACAGATAAAGAAAGAGATAGAGACTCACACTCTGGTCATTGAGGGGTGGCAGAACAATTGTTCTCTCGATGGTGTTCAGAACAATTTTCCACAGCTCTTTGAGCACTCGCTTGAGAACGGTCTTCTCGCAAATCTTGGCAAATAGCATCAAACTGTAAAGTGGCGAAAAGCAGAGCAATTGTCAGGTAATAGCATCCAGCAAATGTCCCCTCCTGGCCAGAGGTATCTCTGGCACAAAGGAGTGTCATAGAGGAATAAAATGAAAGAAAACGTAGGGTGGCATGAAGAAATACACGGGAGGAATCCAGGATCCTTGATCTTTAATCTCACGAATGGGTCTGGTAGATATGTGGGACGATTTAGTATTTGCATCTCATTAAATGGATTCCCTGTAATACCCCACTGGCCTCTGTGATAAACTGACAGGGTCTGTACACGGTCTCTCGTGGATCCACTACATATATACACGCACACTAGTTTAAGGTTGGACAGAATTGATTCTTAGTTTTATAGGTTGCTGCTGCTGGGATTGCCCGGGCTGATTCCCCGCTTTATAGGGGAGACAGAGGAGAGAATGTCCTCCGATGATGAAGGACTCTGGGTTAGGTGGAAACGACGGATAAGGCCATTTCAATTCTCTCTCTGAAAGTATGTATATAGGAAGAGGGAAAGAGAGAGAGATAGAGAGAGAGAGAGAGAGAGAGAGAGAGAGAGAGAGAGAGAGAGAGAGAGAGCGAGAGAGAGAGAGAGAGAGAGAGAGAGAGAGAGAGAGAGAGAGAGAGAGAGAGAGAGAGAGAGAGACAGGGACAGAGAGACAGGTAAATAAAGGGAGAGAGAGAGAAATACAGGTAGAGAGGAAGACAGCAAGAGAGAGAAAAATAAAGGGAGATAGAGGAAATAGCAATGCCCTCGTCTTAAAAAAATTCTGAGTTGTTGTTTGAAGACGTGTCCATGGGATAATAGCAAAGCAGTAGATAACTAGAGATCTGTTCTCAACACTGTCCTTAGATGTAAGTGTTCTCCATTGGGTCTTTCTTTAGCGTTATCAAGATTGTGTAGACACACAATCTTGTTATTATTATTACGTTGAAATATCTTGCCATATTATTTTTATCAGACAAATATTCTTAGGTCGCCTCATCACAAGATGGTGGTTTGCATTAACATTTAGATGCAATAAGACTGCCCTTTCTTAGCACCCAGACGGGTTATCTGCATGGGGGGGGGCACAGTAGAAGGATCAGGACAGTGGCGGAAATTAAAAAGACGGATTTAAGTAAAAACTACAAAAATGACAAACTAAAGGATATCCATACTCCCAATCTAACTAGCATTATTCTTAATAAATGTTTAAATATTAGAAACACATTTATAGTTCTAAAGTTATATTGTTCTATAAAGTAGATAGTCATATAGTTCTACTATATAGTGATAGCTCTGTTTATGTTATAGTTTAAGTTCTATATAGTTAAATAGTTCTAGTTCTGAATTGATTATTCCTATCTAGTTATATAGTTGTAGTTCTATATAGTTCAATATATATAGTTACATAGTTCTTTCGTTACATAGTTCTAGTTTTATATATCATTCTGGTTCTATACAGTTATGGTTCCATATAGTTCTATAGTTATAGTTCTGTATAGTTGTACAGTTATAGTTCTATATAGTTGTTTAGTTATAGTTCTACAGATTTATATAGTTATAGTCGTATAGTTCTAATTCTATATAGTGATACAGTTGTAGTTCTATAAAGTTATAGTTTTAAAGTTACATTGTTGAAGTTCTATGTAGTTATCGTTATCTTTAGTCATACAGGACTAGTTCTTTATAGTTGTAGTTCTATAAAGTTATAGTTTTAAAGTTACTTTGTAGAAGTTCTATGTAATTATAGTTGTAGTTCTTTATAGTTGTAGCTCTATATAGTTCTACAGTTGTAGCTCTCGCTCACTTCTTATCGAGGAGATCCATCAGCGGTCTGAGCACCGACTCGGCGTCCATGGCGGGGTTGCTGCCCTTCACCTGGCCCTTCATCTGGACCAGCTCCTGGTTCATCTGCTTCACACAGTCCTCGATCACCGGACTGAAGCTGAGAGGGAGAGAGCCCCGACGGAAACCAACAACAACAAGTCATTTGATAGCGAGTTGGCGAGCGGCGGGGAGAATAAAACACAGATGCTTCGGGAGGACGGGAGCGGCCTCTCTTGTTGGAATTAGATTACAGTTCAAGTGCTCTTTGGTCAGGAGATGGAGC
>NC_044061.1:23519732-23544732 GCF_902167405.1 Gadus morhua | reverse complement strand
GTCACTGGGCGCGAGTCGCTAGGCAGCAGTCGCTAGGCTTGAGTCGCTGGTTGTGAGCTGCAAAGCCGCTGGTTCCTAGTCCGCTAGCTCATAGCCGCTAGTTGCTAGCTGCTAGGCGCTAGTCGCTAGCCGCTAGTCACTAGCAGCCAGGCGCTATTCGCAAGCCACCAGTCGCAAGCCACTAGTCACTAAGCACTAGCCGCTAGCCTTGAGTTGCGAGTCAGAAGCTGCTGGTTACCAGTCTGCTTGCTACTAGCTGCAAGTTGTTAGCGGCTGGGCAGTAGTCGCTAGCAGATAGCCGCTAGCAGATAGCCACTAGCAGATAGCCACTAGTCGCAAGCCACTAGTCTCTAACTGCTAGGCGCTAGTCGCTAAGCACTAGCCGCTAGCCACTAACCGCTAGGCGCTAGTCAATAGCAGCGGGTCACTAACCACTAGGCGCTAGTCGCAAGCCACTAGTCTCTAAGCACTAGCCGCTTGCCTCGAGTTGCGAGTTGCTTTTGGCTAGCTGCTCGTCGCAGGGTCCATCCAAGGAAGTGAGATTAGACAGACCACGGACAAGCTGACTCACACACATGCACACACACAAAGACAGACACATACAAAGACAAACACACATAGGGGTTAAACAGGGGGAGGAGAATACTTCAGGAACCAAGTCAACATTCACATTCTTTGTTAATGGTTGGGGAACAGAGATGAGCGGTCGGACTAGGGGGACGCGGTAACGAACCATGAGTTGGTATTTGGAAGGGAAGTGAGAGTGTAATTGGGGAGAATTAATTGAATCACACAAAACATGGAGACATTTATGATCAGTTCACCGAAGTTTCAAATGTGAGCCTAAACTCTACTCCACAAAAAATCTAAAAGCTCACAAAAAAAAAGTCTTGAAGTTGTTAGTCGACGTTACTTCTAATTTGTTTGTAACCATCATTTATTATTATCTGAACAAAATCTGGTTTCCGAGTGGATGGGTTATGGAACGTGACCTGACCCACTCAGCAGTGACAGAGCAACAGCGACCCAGACAGAGAGACGGGAAGAGCACAGACCTGCTTGCCTCCCATGGACTCAAACATCTTCTCCAGCTGCACCCTAAGCTGCTGGATGTTGTTGAGGAGGATGCAGGCCTGCAGGAGACGACAACACCATCAGGTCATCACAGAGGACCGATTAGCAAGGTCACACGGAACATAGTCACTACAACAAGGATTTGACGGACAGGTTAACCCAGTCAATGGTTTCATGAAGTTCATGAAAACATTTACTATTACCAATGACGGATATTCAATATTTAACGGATAAATAAAACTAATGATGTGTTTTATGGTCCACATTCTTTGTTACTCTACTGTGTCTCAATGCGACATCAATCATCATCATTCATAAAACCGGTGGACTGAAAGGCAGGAAACAGCCGTAAAAGATGACCCGTTCCCAGAACAAATGACTTGTTTCCTTTGTTCACTACTGAGACGTATTAAATATGTATACATCATCTATCCCGGTTCCCCAAAATGTAATATGGTAAGATTGATTTCTTTCCTTGAGGTTTCACACATTGCATTGTGACGGGTTGAGATTTATGCTAATATTGTATTCAGTATTTTCCCTAACGGCAGCAGTGAAGTGACAATATGAATACCAATTATTATTATTATTATTATTATTATTATATTGAGTAGCTGTAGCAGTAGTAGTGGTATTGGTAGTGGTGATAGTGTTATTAGTAGTAGTAGTAGTAGTTGTAGTAGCAGTAGAAGTAGTTGTAGTAGCAGTAGCAGTAGTAGTAGTGGAAGTTGTCGTAGTAGTAGTAGTTTTGTGCAAGCATTAGCATGACAAACATTTGAATCCTTTCGTATTACAGGACGTTGACGGAACACTGAATAATAAAAAGCATTGGAATGTATTTAATCTCTTATGAATGCTATTTGGTCCTTCTATGCGTGTGTAGTTTGTGTGCGTGTGCATGTGTGGTTTGCGCATTACCGAGCAGATTTGTGTGTGTGTGTGTATGTTTGTGCGCCATGGGAGCAAGCACACCAGTGTGTGCACGTGTGTGTGTGTGTGCGTGTGTGCGTGTGTTTGCATGTCTTTGGGTGCACCATGCTGTCCCTTCGACTAAATGTAATGAGACTGTCAATCGTGTGAAGAAACATCTGTCTCCTCCACAAGGACCGGAGCCTGGGTGTGCGCGTGTGCGGGCGCGTGTGCGTGCGTGCATGTGTCTGAGTGTGTGAGCGCTTGCGTTGACTACACAACGCTGCCGTTGATAATTAGGCGACTCCGACGTCTCTGCGCTCCGCCATCCGTCAGATGAGACAACGGACAGCCAGCGCAGAAGGATGCCCGGGTTTCTTCCACCAACAGCCGCGCCCGACCACGGGCTGAATAATTGCCTCCCGGTTAATAGAGACAATTTGATAAGGGCGTTTAAGAACGCGGGCCGGATTGGTGGGACGCATAGGCTCTGGCTAAACCAGGTCGCTCCTCAATGCTGCATATTCACTTTCCCATCTAGTCCAAATCCCCGCTCCCTCCTCCCCAGACCATTTAAATATTGTTGCCATGGATACGCCATAGAGAGATTTATTCTCACTCTCTCTCTCTCTCTCTCTCGCTCACTGGCAAGCATGCACTGAATGTATGGCTCTTCTGTGGCGATATTGTGGGGCTACAGAATCATGTACTTACCACATTCTCCTTGCTTAGATGCAAAGGGTAATCCTTGGATATAATAGCAGCATATTGCAGAAGGACCTTGTTGATAGTCTACAGTGGAGGAAAGACGAAAAAGATAGATCGGTATGCATAAGCGCGGTTTATTGCAAGCACTATCTTTAGAATAATCGTGAAGCTCCAACCTCAAGAACTACTGAATACTAAATAATGTTTTAGCAGACACATTTATCCAAGCCAAAGTGACTTTTTTTTTAACTACAGATCATGAGCCCGGTAGGAGATAGGCATCTTGCTCAAGGATGACATCGGGGTTGGAACCCCTAACCCCTCAGCTGTCCCACCCACACTCTCACCACTAGACTACCCCTCCCCTTAAAGGGGACTCATTATACTTCCAAGTGTGGGTGTGATTAGCAGTTACAAGCCGTTTTGAAAATCGGAGTCTTCTGACATCCCTAGTGGGCGTGTCCACCTAGATCTGTGCGGGATAGATGAGCAACGTTTGCTTCAGTCCACCGGGTAGGCTGGTAGACTGATCTCACATCTAGGTTGACACGCCCACTAGTGATGTCAGAAGACGCAGATTTTCCAAACGGCTTGTAAGTGCTGATCACACTCACACCTGGCGGTATAATAATTCACCTTTAATGGCTTGGTAATCGATAAGCTACGCCCAGCCCAGGTCCCCGGTGGTCAGACGGCGGTACGACACCGTGTCTAGTGAGACACTACGGCTCTCTCTCTGGGAGGGCTGACCTTAGCGAAGCGGCACATGAAGTGGGCCAGGGCCTGGGGGTTGGGGCACTCCAGCTTCTTGATGATCTCAAAGCTCTGGTTGAGCTGCGTGAACACGTCCACCACGGAGCAGGAGAAGAGCGCATGCTCCGACGTCTGCTGGAACTGCAGCCGGGGAGGGGAGGGAGGGAGGGGGAGGGAGGGAGGAGGGAGGGAGGGAGGGGGAGGGAGGGGGAGGGAGGGGAGGAAGAAAAGGAAGGAAGGATGGATGTAACGAAAGGAAGAACGACGTGAAGGAGGAAGGGCAAAGGGAAATATGTAAGTAATGGGGGATGGGAGGAACGGACACGGTTTAGTCATAACAATGTCAGTGGTAAAGCCAGCCGACGTTAGAGAACAAATGTACACGCCGCAAGGAGGTGAAAGGGAAAAGGGCATTCTGTCTGCACAGCAATTACAGAGCCAGGACGTGACTCACAAGACGCCATCCCTGGAATCTGATGACATTAGGAGATACCTGAGCTGTCAACAGCACCCGGGCATGCACCAATGGTTCTCTGCTCCCATTGGTTGATTGTGGTTTGGAGCACAAACAAGGAAGAGGGATTAAAGGGGGTTGGCGTGAAGCAGAACTTCTAAACCTTCGCTCTGTTTACTGGATCTGTGCTTTTTTAACTCGGGTTGTCCAATGAAGAGCCAGCATCACCATAGCAACGTTTGCTGAGCGCCATGCTGGCTGCGAGTGAGGATTCAGTGGGTCCTCACTGATAAACCGAGGGCTGCCCGGGGCTGACACGCAGCACATCCAGTGAAAAGGGAAGGAATTCTTTGATTTGTCTCAGAATGCCGAGCTACAGGGAAACAATGGAGATAAAAGCACAAATTGACAAATCGACCGAAGCATATCTATTTTTTCTCTCTCTCTCTCTCTTTCCTTTTTCCTGACAGTAACAACCTCCCATGCTGTTTCCTCTGCAGTCTCTAAAGAAGAGCTAGGCTCATGGAAGTCAACAGGGGTTCGCTATAGCATCAGCGAGGTACACGCCATGCCTCATGGTCTCTTCGACGCTGACCCACTAAACGAAGCTCAATCTGTTCCCTGGGAGCTGTAGGCCGACGTCGAAGCCGCTTCCCGTTGGAACGCAGTGTTCTTGCACTAACGCTACTCTGCCGTTAATTGGATTACTTTCAGTTTTTCTTTCCCAACCAGATACGCGGACAGTAATGTGGACAAAGTAGTCTTCCACTTTGGTTCTAAGTTGGGATTCTTGTCTCCAACAGTCAGGTTTTCGCTCGTGCCCAAACGGGACGGTGATTGCTATCAGGCTTTTCAATCAGTCACCGATATAATAAAGCTGAACAGAATGTGAGGTATCCTCTGTATTTTTGTTTACCGCTTCAGAGCACATATTATACACACTCATACTTAAGTTTTGAAAATCGGCCTCTTCTGACATCACAAGTCGGCGTGTCCACCTTGATGTGTGACGGATAGATGAGCAACGTTTGCTTCAGTCCACCGGGTAGGCTGGTAGACTGATCCACCAGCCTACACATCTAGAACACATCTAGGTGGACACGCCCACCTATGATGTCAAAAGAGGCATATTTTTCAAATGGCTTGTAATGGCTAATCACACTCACACCTGGTGGCTAGTATGTCACCTTTAAGATGAACTTTTTGTTCTTCCTAATGCACTACACCTTGATGGGCTTCATCCACACAAAGGCTTATGGATCCGTCACTGAAGCTTCACCCCCCCCCCCCCCCCCTGTGGTAAAAGAGAACACCACTCACTCCGTTCTTCTTGTCCTGCTCCAGAGCTCCCTTCAGGAAGTCCATGGCGGCGTCCTCGTTCTCGTCCAGCCACTGGATCACAAACGGCTCAAACCACCTGCAGAACAGAAGCCGAGTTTGGATGGATGCTGAATGGATGCGACCGTTTCAATGGGATAATTCCTCCATGTTTCATTGAATGAATGAAATACTGTAAGGATCGCTCGGATAATTCTCTTTTTCTGCTTGTGCTTGTTTTTCCGTTTCGGGCAAGGCTGCACGCATGAGATGTCTTCTCTAGAAGCCAGAGCAGGCTTCCAGGGATATGGGTTAAATAGAGGGGGCCTACTAAGCACTAAGGTATTAAGATACTTTGTTCTGTGTTTGACTTGATGAGTAATTTATCGGCAACGAAAGGAAACGGGGGCACGCACCTCCACACACGCACACACACACACACACACACACACACACACACACGCACACACACACACACACACACACACACACACACACACACAGGCACATACAGGGAACAGCTCATCAGAGAGAGAGAGAGAGAGAGAGAGAGAGAGAGAGAGAGAGAGCAGAAGGAATCTCATCGTGGTGCCCGCCTGGCCGTGGGCTGTGTTTGCAGCATCAGGATGAGGCGGCTGAGCCAAGAAAGACGGCAAGGAAGGACGCGAGAGCACATGCCAGGATAGATGAGTTGGTGGTGAGGGGGGGGGGGGGGGATACAGTTGTTAGCTAAATGAGAATGCTGCCCTGACGGCTTCTCTGTGGCCGTGCCATATTCCCTGCTTAATGTACCATCAGAATTTGTCCCCGCGAGAGAGTTCCGACCTCTCTCCCACGCCCAGACCTGCTGCCGGCTCTGGGGCTGAGGGCGTCGGCTCAGCAGACGGCGCACAGCAGTGGGGGGGGGGGGGGGGGGGGAGGGGCACGGGGAACAGCCAGAGGAGGCGGGGCCAACCGGTCGGTTATGTAAGCATATAAACGTGTGCGTGTCTGCCTTCTGTACTGCCTCACTGGGTGTGAGTGAGTGAGTGAGTGAGTGCCTGCGTGGGCGTGTCCGTGTGCAGCAATAGACAACAACCAAAAAAGGAAACATAAAACCCAACATGGCTGTATCCACCTGACCCACATCCTCAACCGAAGCGCTCGTGAACATGTTCACAGCCTCAAAGCTGTGTCATGTTAGCGCTGTACTCTAACCGGGGCCATGAGATCAATCCAACATGGCTCAAAGGCATGTCCACACACAAACACGTACAGCAGACTCATTAGGGAGCTAGACGCATCCTGCCAGCACCCTAATGACGTGGGCGGGAATGTGTCTGTCCACTGGATGCTTGCGATTTTCTGTCCACTCTACGTGTGTGTGTCTGTCCACTGTATGTGTGCTGGTGTCTTTCCACTGTATGTGAGTGCGTCTGTCCACTGTAAGTGTGCGTCTCTGCCTACAGTATGTGCGTGTGTCTGTCCACTCACTGTATGTGTGCGTCTCTGCGCACTGTATGGGTGCTAGGCCGTAAGCTGTATGTGTGCGTGTGTTTATCCATAGAATGTGTGCGTGTCTGACCACTGTATGTGTGTGTGCGTGCGTGCGTGCGTGCGTGCGTGTGTGTGCGTGTGTGTGTGTGTGCGTGCGTGTGTGCGTGCATGAGTGTGTGCGTGCGTGTGTGTGTGTGCTTGTGTCTGAACAAAGAAAGCGCGGACACTCACAGAGAATACTCGGGCGGGATGGTCTTGAATGCCGGCAGGTCTCGGACATACTCGTTGTGGAACCACTTGACTTTGAAGTGCAGGTTCATGTACTCGGTGCTCTTGCATATCCGGTGCTTGTCGTGCTCTGCAATCGCACAAAGAGAGAAAGCCAACGGGTTAGCAGACACACGCATCTCGTCCTCCTTCAGAATCGGGCTTACCTGCAGTGATGGGTAAAGGCTCAGTTATGGTACCACGTCGATGCAACGCAATGACCACGCAGACCGATCACAGCCCTTGTAGCTGGGTCACCTCGACGCAAAGTTAAACATTTTGTGAGGTGCGCGTCTGGCCCTTGCGGCCGATGCAAGGAGGGTCCGCAAGGACGTAGTGGGTCCGTACACCCCCTTGCGTTGCGTCGACGTGGAACCATAACTAAGCCTTAATACTTGTTTTACCAGAAAGCCCTCTCCTGAACAGAGGGACAGGGGCAGAGGGAGTCATTAGCTTAGCTTGTGTTTATCTCGCACACATCCTTGCATGAATACAAATGCAAACACACCGCCACACTACAGCTGCATCCGAGCAGTTCAATGTTTTCAAAACAATTCATCTTCGACTGCACGAGTGACCCGGCATGAACGACATCTGTTTGAGATCCCGGCCGACCTAGTGGGCGGCGGTACGACTTTTAACACCAAGCGCAGAACTCTAAGAAAGAGGTTTTGCTAGTAGAGATGTGACGTTCTTATAAGCCTAGAGCCTTCAAAGAGAAAAGCGATACAATCGAACACAATTATAACTGTTCTTTTTCCCAAAGCTCCAGTGATTCAAGTCCTGTAGTGCACGTACTCAAAGGATAGACCGTGAAACTGAGCGACGGGGAGGAAGGAGAGATCCCAGGAATGAGGTTGGACACTGCAGAGGTACCGCAGCTTATACGAACAAACTAAGAAAACACAGGTTAAAGGACCTGAGTAGCACTGGATCATCGATAAAAGAAACAACAGACAGATCGACAACGCTGCTCAACCACGAATTGGACTTGGTTCAGAGTGCCCACGATTCACATCTGGAAGCCCTGGGGAGATCCGGAGGCCTCTCATTCAAAGCAATGTTCCCCAAGTTCCCCAAATTGCCATTCACCCAGCCGATGGATCCCGACACGTCCACCAGTGCGTGCACATCAAAGGCAGCTCTGACTCCACGCCGTTCACACTGGCTGTCAGCGCGCTAATCCTGGGAATAAAAGCTGTGGGGCTGAAGTCTCCCGCTGTGATAAAGAACCCACCGCGTGCCGCCGCTGCTGTCTTTGGTCTAATCCTCAGGGAGAAACATTTACATACACTAAATATATTTACTGTACCTGAGCGTGGTGCAGTCGAGCACACTCAAGCAAACAATGCATCCCCTTCCACGCGGGAAAGAGGGTTCTGGTGTCGCAGTTAAATCAATGAGGTGCTTCACAAGCCCCTACATTGCCATCTTCTAGCTCGGAGCACAATGGTAGTGTGCGTGTGTGTGTGTGTGTGCGTGTGACCATGTGCGGATGTGTGTGCGTGTGTACATGCCTGCATGTGTAAGTGTGTAAATGCAAGCGTGTGTGTATTTGTGTGTGTGTGTGCCTGTGCCTGTATATATTGTATGTCTTCATAAAAATGTTATACACATTCTATGCACGTGCGTAGAATGTAACCCAACATGATTATAAATATGGGTGGTCTCCGAGCTCAACCCAAACGGCTCCACAGCCCCTCAGCCCTCTCCAGTTCTCCTCGGCCATACCCTCGGTGAGCGAGCATGCCTTAGAATTGAGTCTGTATTTCTCTCCCCCCCTTGCCATCCTTATCTTCTCTGTAGATGTAAGAGGATTTGAACATGACGGTGGTCATGGTAGAATTGTGAATTGGCCCTCCCAGTCAGTGTCATTCCGCTGGAATAGGCAGGTGTGTGTGTGTACGCGCATTTTAGCTCAGTGCACTTGATGTTTGAGTGGAACAGGCCCCGTGCTTGGCGCACGTGCACAGTGGTCTGTGCACGTGCACTGTGCAGTATCTGAACAGGTCTGCTGTGAAGCTACAGCTTCAATAACGCAAAGGACACAGATGGGAGCACACACATGCACACGCACACACACACACATACATAAAAAGACACAAACACAAACAAATACACACACACAAATCCAGATGACCTATCTGATATTGGAATTGCCAAAAGCCTTGAAATCTAAAAACATCAAAGTAAAGGCATAAACAGGGAGGAACACACAGACCTAAACACACACATACACACCTACACACACACACACACACGCACGCACACACACACACACACACACACACACACACACACACACACACACACACACACACACACACACACACACACACACACACACACACACACACACACACACACACGCACACACATCTGCACACCCAAAAACAGAGTAAGACAGGGTCACAGTCACTTAAACAAGCAGAGCGAGGTCAGCAGCCGCGCAGAATGCAACAGTCAGCAGGTGTTTCTGTAAAGGTGCTGCCAGCAAGGCCCCAACAGATGTGTGTGTGAGTGTGTGTGTGTGTGTATGTGTGTGTTTGTTTGTGCGCACACTCATGTTTTTTCACGTTTTTTCAGGCTACATATGCAAAATATGACATTGTATAAATTACATTATTAAAACAGAGTCAATTAAATGTAAATAAATGAATATATTATACTGCTGCCTATATACATGCACACACACTCACATACCTATAGTAATAATAATAAAATTAAAGATATTTTAAAGGCGCGTTTCAATGTACCCAAGGACACTGTACAAGTAAAGTGCATATATTCAATAAAAGTACATACATAGTCAATAGCAATACGCCACAACCGCATGTCTTAATTAGCCAACCAGTCGATTCGAGTTACATTCCAGATTACAGAGTGTTTTAAGCTTTGAATGTCACACAAGTGGTTTAAACGTTTGGGAGAAACCGAGGGCCGACTTAACGTCGCTCACGGTATCCCGCGGCGTCTCAAGTGATGATGCACCTTAATCTTCTCCTTTGATGTCGAAAACAATCAGGGTGCAGACAACAGCGACGAGCGTCCCTCCGTCAAACGCTTAGAGAGGCTTCTGTTACACACGGTCGCTTAATAACCCCACCATAATAACTTCGGTTGATGTTTTTAATTCATGCAAATGAACCTTGATTGAAAAAATTATAATAATGCCGGTTATGGAGCGCTAATAGAGCACAGCTGAGGAAGAAGAAAGAATAAAAATAAACCAAAGCGGGAACAATATAGGAATATTCTTAGGAATAGCCTACTCACACACACATTCAGAAACACACACACACACACACACACACACACACACACACACACACACACACACACACACACACACACACACACACACACACACACACACACACACACACACACACACACACATCCTGTTGAGAACGTAAGCCTAATACATCGTGAGTACAATGTCAACATCGGACCAATCAGGATCCTGTAGCGGTAACGGCCCGCTAATGGAACACAATGCACAGGTTCATATCCAATCAATCAGGCTAATCAGAATGCAACCAGTTTTGGCTAATGGTATCACTAATGGTATTCCTAATTGTCTTGCTAATGCTCACGTCTGTGACGACGGTAGCCGGCAACGGCCCCGAGGCCATTACTTTCTACGTTAGCCGGACGAGAGACACATGAGAGAGAGAGAGAGAGAGAGAGAGAGAGAGAGAGAGAGAGAGAGAGAGAGAGAGAGAGAGAGATGCAGGCTGGAGCCGGAGAACGGCAGAACAACATCACAGCCACAGGAAGGAAATAACGAGAGAAAATAACAGAGCTGTGAGAAGCTTTTTCTAACTGAGGAGCGGGGGACGGGGAGAGCCCGCGGCTAGAGGAACTCTGAAGATGTTCCGTGTACACTTAAAACAATTCTTCAGCTTTTATCTTCTATTGATACACGACGCGGAGTAGAGGCTTATCGGAGCGGTTATTTTCCCTTTCCTCCGCTTACCAAATGGCCGCGCATCCGCCTTCGGCCGTATTATCATCCATATGTTGATGCGTGTATGTTGTTGTGAATTAGCCTCTGACCCTCAATACAGTTTTAAAAAGGACTTGCTTGGTTGGATCCAACAAACCAGACCCGGCTGGCGAACAGACCAGTAGACCCGGTCCAATCCCATCCCTAGTAGCCGAGAGCGGAGCTCAGACTAATGAGGTATTAACTCCCTAAATGGGATTCTGCCGTTCCGTCAAGGCATCTCCCGCGGTCTCCCTCTGGAGCGTGGACTTCTAAGAAGGAACGCCCACAGATTGGAGCTGTGGAACGTGCTCGGCGATAAACACACACAAAGCCGTTGTTTTGACGGCTGATCGCATGACCGTGGGAGACGCAGCAGTGTTGGCATGCTGCTCACAGCGGGGGGCTCCGTAATGAACACACGGACTCGACGCAGCCCGGGGGGCTCCCTTGAGGAGAGGAGAGGGATCCAGTCTCAGGTAGACAGAGAGAGGAGGGACACAAAGAGCCGGTCCGTGCTGCAGGTGAAGGAGTTATGACAAAATAATGCAGTTTGCGTTTGGAATTCAATTTCCATGTCATTATTTTTTGGAGGTGTCTAATTTCTCCAATGATGCTGTGCCTCTTGGGAAGGAAGATCATTCTATTTCCATTTAGGAGGTTTATGCAAATCCAAGCCCATAGGCCCGGTGGCACCACCGGAACCGGCACAACAGAGAGCTGTGTGTGTGTGTGTGTGTGTGTGTGTGTGCAGGAGTCCGTTTTTTATCAAGGTGTATTATGGCTAAGTGTGCATGCGTGTGTGTGTGTCTGTTTATGTCAATTTGTATTATGCATGTGCATGTTTGTTTGTGTCTATGTGTGAGTGTCTGTTTGTATCAATGTGTGTGTGTGTGTGTGTGTGTGTGTGTGTGTGTGTGTGTGTGTGTGTGTGTGTGTGTGTGTGTGTGTGTGTGTGTGTGTGTGTGTGTGTGTGTGTGTGTGTATGGATGCTCATGGTGCTGGCAACATCCCGGCGGGGGGAGGAGTAATCCCCGGGTCCCTGGTGACGATGTCATCCTCCTGACTCAGTCCACAGGGACACACACACACACACACACACACACACACACACACACACACACACACACACACACACACACACACAGGCAGATACACACAAAAACAGAGACAGAGACACAGCAACACACCACCCACACACACACACAACCACACACCCGCACCCATACACATGCTCACATGTGTGTCTGTGTGTGTTTGTGAATGTGTGAATGGGTGTGTGGTTGACCCATACACACATACACAAACACACATAGACACACACACACACACACACACACACACACACACACACACACACACACACACACACACACACACACACACACACACACACACAGGCATCAACCTACACACTCACACACACTGGTAGGGGACTCCATCTCTGCCTCATTGATTAAAACTCTCCGGATATGATGATGAACAGCAGCGATTCTCTGCAGCACTTTCTCATCTTTTTGGCTTTCCGTTCGCTGAATGCAACAAGTGTGTGTGTGTGTGTGTGTGTGTGTGTGTGTGTGTGTGTGTGTGTGTGTGTGTGTGTCCTCGTATTCATCACTGTGTGGGGACATCGTTCTGTTTACACAGTCACCATGTGGGGACCGCTGACAGTCTGGGGACCAAAAATGCGGTCCCCAGACTGTTTTCCTTCTTAAAAGCCTCCAGGAGGTGTTCTAAAGGTGCCCAATTGATTTTTGGCCAAGGCCCAAAAAGCATGTTTTATCACAATTACTTGAGTGAAAGTGTGTGAAAGTTCCCCCCCTATATGTCTTTGCATGTAACTGCACTCACCGCTTCACACTCACACACCTTCCAAATATGGTTGGGACCGCCCACTTCCTGGTCCCCATTAGGGAGGTTTCAAGAAGCAAAGGAAAATGCATGCTTTTCAATGGAAATTACATTTATTACACTGTAAAACATGAGAAGATTAGAATAGAATGTGACAGATGTCAACATGGAAGTATGATACATAATGTATTGTATTCCAAATTATAATTACTAAAGAGCATTTGAAGATAAAATGATCAACACAGTCATTTGTGGACACTAAGTTTCTTTTCATTTAAAGGTGCAATCTATGATGATGTTCAGAAACACTCATACTGGGTGAAATGGTCCTTCTCTCCCAATAGTCGTCAATGCAATATGTGATCAGAAAAACAAAATAAATCTGACCATGGTGGAAGCTGCAAAACATTAAAAACATTGACCAGTCGTATCATTCAGTCCGACTCAGGGCCCCCTGTGCCCCGCATGCACACGTATCAGGTTCACTGTTGCTGGAAATGCTCGCTGCTTAGCAGAGACACCGGGTAGCAGGAGAACACCTTTATTCGGACACAATGGCAGAGAAGAAGCAGCCAAAACTGGTTTATTTTCCTTTACAAGGCCATTATGCATCAACTACCAGCCTATTTGTGTTCGTTACTGACTCAAAAGCCTGTTTGTAGTCTAAATCTTCGCTCTCATGGACAAATCTTGTATCAAATTCCTCGAACTCGCTCTGCTTTTGGGGAAAGAGCTTTTAGTGTCTATGCTCCAACTTCCTGGACTGAGATCCAGGCTCATTTTAAACTTGATCACTGTATCAGCTTAGACAATTTTAAAACTAGAATTAAGGATCACTTAACCAGTGTTTGCACTTGTTTTATAAATTAGCTGATGATGATTTAATCCTGGATGTAATCTTTTATGTTTGTTATTCAATGTGTGTCATTTCTGTGTAACTTTTTGTGCTGCCTTCTTGGCCAGGATCCTCTTGAAAAAGAGATTTTTATCTCAATGAGAATTTCCCTGGTTAAATAAAGGACAATAAATAAATAAATCAAATAAAAACACCTCCAGCGCCCGTGAGGGCTCAACCCCACAACCAGGCAGAGAGAAGAGACAGACACAGGCAGGAGAGGCTGCCATGAAGAAGGTTGGAAGAAGCTGGAGGACAAAGAGGAGCCAACATGGCAGCCTCCAGCTGAGTGGTTACATCTTGCAGCCTTACCTGAAATTTTTAACGTGTCTTTGAGTGTTTCTGAACAATATTTCTCATTGTTACAATAATAACTAGAAAATTCCACAGGAGATTTTGATATGTGTGCTGCCCATCTGCTGCCGCTCCCCGCTTGCCAATTGTGATGGAGATGCAGCAAAGCATCGGTGCACTACAGTCTGCTTTTTGTTTTTCGGAAGTGTGGACATGCAAGATCGCCACTGAGTGAGACATGTACACCAATGAGCCCACTCTCGAGACGTGTCAAATATGGTGTGGATACGTCAAAGCATTGATGAATCAGTGCCTACTTCCTGTTTTTTGGCTGTTGGGACATCCAAAATGGCCCCCGAGTGGGACATGTTGTGAGAGTGGGCTCATGAGTGGATGTGTCAAATATGGTGCAGATACAACAAAGTGTCAATGATTTGGGGCCTTTCTCCTGAATCTGACTCGACACACAAGGAAATCAGGTTGTGTCTGTGTTGTGATGGGCGTCGCCTGTCCTTTGAGTAGGAAACATCTCACAGGTGACACTCATTTTGCTCCACTAAGCCTCAGCCCTTCAGAAGGGCCTGAACAGACGGAGGAGACAGAGGTCAAATCACATTTCTGCCTCAAGATATAACATCACAATCCAGCTCCTAGTACAAAAAAGTGTAACAAAGTACAAAACCCCAAAACCCAAAAAGCGGCTCTGTGCCATTAAAAATAATTGTACAAAAAAATACGGTCGCGTACGCGCGCATTTCCTATTCCGGTTAAGTGATTTTATTGTGAAATCACACAGGAAGCGCGCGGTACGGTTGACAGCAGCTTAACAGCAAACTCCGTTCTCTCGGTGAAGTACAAGTCCTGTCAAAAGCAAAAGTGGAGCAGAAAGGCGATTTTGTTAGGTAAGTACCGCAGTATTTTTCATAAAATGCAACATATATAATCAGTTCTAGAGTTTTATGTCGTGTGACGCGGTTTATTGGTGATAACTGGCGCGGTAAGGATGCTAACCACACGCAGTTGCGTGCTTAATTAATTGGCATGTTGGCTTTAAATGTCGGGGCCCAGTGTGGAGGTGCTTGATACACAGGAGCGAAGCGGGTTTGTGTTCGGTCAGTACGTGGTATTTTTAATTTAAAAATATGCAATTCATGGTTAATATGAAGGGAGTTTTTAACCCTCTGAGACCCATTGTGGCGTATACGCTACAAATAATCATGTTTTCTTTAGAGCGTCATAACTCCGTAATGGTTTACGCTAGAAAGATGCGGGTCATTTCCTCTTAAACTAGAGAAACGGGGCTAAACAACGGTACCCTGCTTGTGCTGATTCTGGGGATGTGTATAACTTGATGATACACTAAAAAATGACAATTTTATAGGCAATACACAAAAGTATGACAAGACGGAAAGTTCTCTATGTGGGTCTCAGAGGGTTAAGGTGAACATCGGTTGTACTTCGAGTGGAGTGACTCAATGAGTCTGCCGCCGCCTTGAACTTAATGCTAGCTAAGTTGGACTACCATGCTAGGCGTGTCCCCTAAAGTCACGTGGCCTGGAACACGCTCGTGTACATTGACTTTGCGTATAGACACTAATTTATATTATTAATGAACCAACATTACTTAAGTGAGTAATATTGGACTACCAAACAGAGTTGGCATTACATTTTTGTCAAATTAAGTTACATTTTGAAATGTGAGGTGCTTTCATTTTACCTGTAGTAGCTTTTTACCTGTTCTGGTTCAGTTTGACACAATGTCAGTAGCAACAACTAGATTAATGATAGTTTTCTATATTTGGCAGATTGGACAGAGATTTTCTCAAATTTGTTGAAATTTGTGGTCCCTGTTTTTTATCAGTTGTCAATAAGAAATGTATTGTTGTCAATAACGCTATATATATTTTTTTAGATGTATGTCTGCAGTTTCAAATGCCACCAAGGCTCAGTCCGACAAGTGATGCCATCCGTCATGTTCTCTCAAAGACGGACAAAACTTCAAAACTGGAAGTTAAATACATAAATGCAGAGAAAGGTAAAACATTGATGTGTTTTTTGCTTTTTATTTTCTCCAAGTAATTGATAAGTTATGTTGATGCTCTTTCCTGTACTATTGAACATATCTATTGTTTTTTTTGTTGTTTTTTTCTTTAAAAGGACGAGGAGTATTTGCCACAAGCAAATTTCCCAGAGGAGAATTTGTAGTGGAGTACCGGGGTGATATGATCAATGATGTTGAAGCCCAAAGAAGACGAAAGGTTTTCCACCCATCGTGTACTGCCTTTTTTTTTGCTTTCAAGTGGCGAGGGAAATTTTGGTGGTAAGTTGCAATTAAACTATACTTGGCACACAAAACACCAAACTCTGTATATTCAGAAGAACAACTAGGAGAATTATTAATTAATCAAATTGTACCATATGTTAACATTTATGTTGATTTGATTTCTATGTAGAGGAACGGCATGTATTAATATGAAATGGGTTTACTCGCAATACCTTCTTCCTTCATCTAAGCATTGATGCCTCAAGAGAGGATGAATCATTGGGGCGACTTCTTAATGATCAGCACAAAGGCCCTAACTGCCGAATGAAAAAGATTGATGTGGATGGGATGCCGCACTTGTGCCTATTTGCTATCAAAGACATAAATGAGGGGGATGAAATCACCTACGACTACGGAGGGGATGACTGCCCATGGAGAAGTCAAGTATGTGGAAAATTGTGGTTCTGCACAATTTTCAAATCCAGAATAATTTTATACTATGTGTCTGAACTTTAAAAATGATCAATTGTATTTCATGAATTGCAACAATTTCCATGTGAAATACTTGCAGGCAAGCACACATGCTAAACATGACCCTCGTGTGGATGGCTCCCATGCTGATGTCCCTCCAGGGCCACAGATGGATGATGACTCCACATCCAATCAACAGGTACATCATGTGGAGCACTTAAGATGAATTCATAGAGACATCCAGAGTCACCACTTGTTGTTTTTTAGCTTCATTTAAGCTGGTGGACAGACATGGAGAAGTGTATAATCATGGACTTGAATGTGAATCTGAACTGTTAGACATTTTAGTATGAGATGTGTTGATGGCTAATGTTAAATGGATGATCAGGACACAATTTTAACTTTGTGGAGATTTTACAATTGACAAAAAATCCCTCTAATCTGGGACATGTACGGGGTCCCCACAACACACTTTCTTACCAGTTTGAGTTTGCAGGTTGTGTGAGGTTTTGAGTAGCTCTTTGAGTCTGGACACCCGGTCCCCACAAGTGGTGACTTGACTGTGTTTGACATGTCCCCATGAAGCTTGTTCATTCAGTTGGTGTGACAGCAGATGCTGCTTAATGAAACGGGAAGAATCTCTGCAGTTCAACTTAATGTCTTTCAAATTTGGTTTCTCTGTATCCACACATCCAAATTCATAGCTGTACCCTTGACCTGAAAATGATGATTATGGCTCATAAATTGCAATAATTTCCATGTGAAATACTTGCAGGCAAGCACACAAGCTCAACATGACCCTCGTGTGGATGGCTCCCATGCTGATGTCCCTCCAGGGCCACAGGTGGATGATTACACCCATGACGTCATGTCCATAGAACAGGTACATCATGTGGAGCACTTAAGATGAATTCATAGAGACATCCAGAGTCACCTCTTGTTGTTTTTTAGCTTCATTTAAGCTGGTGGACAGACATGGAGAAGTGTATAATCATGGACTTGAATGTGAATCTGAACTGTTAGACATTTTAGTATGAGATGTGTTGATGGCTAATGTTAAATGGATGATCAGGACACAATTTTAACTTTATGGAGATTTTACAATTGACAAAAAATCCCTCTAATCTGGGACATGTACGGGGTCCCCACAACACACTTTCTTGCCAGTTTGAGTTTGCAGGTTGTGTGAGGTTTTGAGTAGCTCTTTGAGTCTGGACACCCGGTCCCCACAAGTGGTGACTTGACTGTGTTTGACATGTCCCCATGAAGCTTGTTCGTTCAGTTGGTGTGACAGCAAATGCTGCTTAATGAAACAGGAAGAAACTCTGAGGTTCAACTTAATGTCTTTCAAATTTGGTTTCTCTGTATCCACACATCCAAATTCATAGCTGTACCCTTGACCTGAAAATGATGATTATGGCTCATAAATTGCAATAATTTCCATGTGAAATACTTGCAGGCAAGCACACAAGCTCAACATGACCCTCGTGTGGATGGCTCCCATGCTGATGTCCCTCCAGGGCCACAGGTGGATGATTACACCCATGACGTCATGTCCATAGAACAGGTACATCATGTGGAGCACTTAAGATGAATTCATAGAGACATCCAGAGTCACCTCTTGTTGTTTTTTAGCTTCATTTAAGATGGTGGACAGACATGGAGAAGTGTATAATCATGGACTTGAATCTGAACTGTTAGACATTTTAGTATGAGATGTGTTGATGGCTAATGTTAAATGGATGATCAGGACACAATTTTAACTTTGTGGAGATTTTACAATTGACAAAAAATCCCTCTAATCTGGGACATGTACGGGGTCCCCACAACACACTTTCTTGCCAGTTTGAGTTTGCAGGTTGTGTGAGGTTTTGAGTAGCTCTTTGAGTCTGGACACCCGGTCCCCACAAGTGGTGACTTGACTGTGTTTGACATGTCCCCATGAAGCTTGTTCGTTCAGTTGGTGTGACAGCAGATGCTGCTTAATGAAACAGGAAGAAACTTTGCGGTTCAATTTAATGTCTTTCAAATTTGGTTTCTCTGTATCCACACATCCAAATTCATAGCTGTACCCTTGACCTGAAAATGATTATTATGGCTCATAAATTGCAATAATTTCCATGTGAAATACTTGCAGTCAAGCACACAAGCTCAACATGACCCTCGTGTGGATGGCTCCCATGCTGATGTCCCTCCAGGGCCACAGGTGGATGATTACACCCATGACGTCATGTCCATAGAACAGGTACATCATGTGGAGCACTTAAGATGAATTCATAGAGACATCCAGAGTCGCCTCCTGTTGTTTCTGGCTTCATTCAAGCTGCTGGACACACACTTTTCTATTGTTGAGTTGGCAGGTTGTGTGAAGACTAGCTCTGGATGTCGGTCCCGACAAGTGGTGACAAGTGGTGACTGTGTTTGCCATTCCCCCATGAAGCTTGCTCATTCTATTAGTGTGACGGCAGATGCTGGTTAATCAATATTCTTCACAAATATCTAAATTTTTTTCAGTGTGTGTGTTGTATTGCTGTTCTTCACAGAGTGAGACAAAATTCCAAAATGAAGACGAGATTGCTGTCCCAAGACTTAGACGGACAAAAAGTATCATTGTAAGTACTCAATTATGTTGGATCAGTGGCAAACTGATTAAAATGTCATATGACGATGCACCTAATGTCACAATGTTTAAACTGTGAATTGGGTGTCCAATAATGTCAACTATCGATCCATCCTCTAAGTTAATGAATTTATTTTCAGATGATAAACACAGATTTTGAAGACTTGAGTGAGTTATACGACTCTACATCAGAGAGTGGCGATGAGTATGTGCCAGATTCCACGTCTGAAAGTGACGAAAGTGATGTCAGCATTTCAACAACTGAAAGGAAACAAAGGTGGCCAGTGGGTGAATTATTTTCTGACTCTGAAGTGGTGACTCCAGTATGTGACTCCACAACAGTAGGTGACTCCACAACAGTAGGTTACTCAACGACACCAGACCTTGAAAACTTGAGAACAAACATCAGTACATGTGATGTCAGTACAGACGAAGAACCCTGCTCAAGTCAAGATGCAACTGACACCATACTTGTGCAAGCTTCACAAAAGAGGCATGGAAAAAGAGTTTACAACAAACGACAGTATTGCTTATATTGCAAAAAAGCAAATGCAAAAATGGCCAGACATCTAGAACGTGCACACCACGATAAAGTTGATGTGGCTCAAGCTATAAGTTTACCAAAGGGTTCCTTGGAGAGAAGAAAACTGCTTGACTATATTCGCAACAGAGGCAACTATGCCCACAACGCTGCTGTGCTGGAGTCAGGGAGAGGAGAGTTGGTTCCATTTAAACGCCCGAATAAAGATGCACAGGGGAAGGATTTCATGCATTGTGCATACTGCCAAGCTCTTTTCACACGAAAAGTCCTGTGGCGACATATGCGAATTTGCAAACTTAAGCCTTCATCGATACCTGTCAAACCAGGAAAAAATCGTGTTCAGTCTATGTGTACATTCATGCAGCCTGTGCCATCACACATCGGGAAACAGATGTGGGGAGTTATCAGTGCCATGGTTGCTGATCCGATCACTGATGCTGTGAAAAAAGACAATGTCATCATCCATGTTGGGCAGCACCTGTTGAACAAGGGTGGGATGTCAGCCAAGAATCAACAGTGTGTGCGTGACAAAATGCGAGAAATGGGAAGACTGGTTCATAATGCCAGAAAAGTTACCCCCTTAAAAACAGTGGAGGATTTCATAAATCCAAAGAATTACTTGCAGGTGATCAAAGCTGTCAAGGTGACTTGTGGCTATGACAGTGATTCTCACAAATTCACAATACCATCACTTGCCAAGAAAATTGGCCATACATTGGTCAAAGTCAGCAAACTCCTAAAAGCTCAGGGCTTGATCATGAACAACCATGAACTTGTGAAAAATGCCACTGAGTTTCAGGAAGTCCACAACGAAAGGTGGAATGAAATGATTTCTGCGACAGCACTACGTAACCTCAATGAAGCAAAGTGGAATGTTCCCACTCTGATGCCGTTCACAGAAGATGTGCAGAGACTGCACCAGTTTCTCAGTCAAAAGCAAGAGGAGTACTGCAAAGAACTCTCTGAAAGTCCTTCCACAAAGACCTGGATAGACTTGGCAAAGGTGTGCTTAGCACAGATCATCCTCTTTAACCGTCGCAGGGAAGGAGAAGTGGCAAGCATGCCCTTGTCTGCATTTTTGTCAAGAGACGAGTCTGATCATCACCAGGATTTGGACTGGGCACTGTCAGAAGTAGAGAAAAGACTCTGCAAACATTTCACAAGGATTGTGATCAGGGGAAAAAGAGGTAGACCGGTTCCTATTCTTGTGACTCAGAAAATGCTCAGTGCACTGGAACTCCTGGTTTCAGAGAGAGAGGCTTGTGAGGTACTCAAAGAGAATTGCTACATGTTTGCAAGGCCAGCTGCTAAAACGCATCTCCGTGGTTCGGACTGCCTCCGTGCTTTTGCAGTAGCATGTGGTGCAAAGTGTCCCAAGGCACTGACCTCCACCAGGCTGCGGAAACATGCTGCAACACTCTCAACGGTTCTCAACATGACGGATACAGAGATGGACCAGTTGGCTAACTTTCTTGGGCATGACATTAGAGTCCATCGTGAGTTTTATCGACTACCTGAGAAAACACTGCAGCTTGCCAAGGTTAGCAAGCTTCTCATGGCCCTTGAGCAAGGAAGATTGGCTGAGTTCCATGGCCAAAACCTGGATGAAATCACAATAGGGCCAGATGGTATGTTGTTTTGTCATTTTTCTTTTGTCCATCATGCTTTTGTTTATATTTGCTAATCAAGTTTTTTTATATCTCCTCTAGACATGGTCATTTGTCCTGTTGAGACTGATGAGACAGCTAAAACCAGGGGACGACACGATTCATCTCAAGGTATATATTCATTTATCTCAAAAGAAGGGTTTACTGTGTGTGTTTCTCAATGTCCTGTAATCTTTGTCTTTGGCAGAAGAGACTCTTCCACTGACAGAAGAAGAAGGCCCCCCACTGACAGAGGAAGAAGGCCCCCCACCAACACGCAAGAGAGATACACCATCAGCAGCAGAAGATGACCGTGTCGGAGCCGCAACACCTGTTGAAGGTTGTTTTTTTTAATTCCTTCTTTGATTTTAGCAGAATAAGTACAATGGACACCAGAAAATTACAAAAAATATCTCAGACATGGCCTTCTCTTCATCAGAAAACAGCAGCCCAACTATCATAAAGGTGAATATAGCTTTGGCCACTGTAACTGTAAGCCTGAATGCATTAAACAATGGCTGGGTAGACAGTGAAAAATATCTGATACTGCTGGTTCTGTAATTCTGAACATCGACGTGTCCCTGAATCGAGATCGAGGGTCCATTTTCGATTAATTGCCCAGCCCTACTGGTACCTGTACTTTTTATTTTTTATTTTTTTACCTGCTCCTTCAGGTTTCCACAAAAGCAGCCTCGTACTTTATAAAAAGTGACCTCGACACATTGCAGACACTGATTGGTTCCGAGTTTTGTCACGGACAATAACCACGCACGGGGTAAAAGTGTCTAGGCATCAGTTGCAGCAGCCAAAAAGGGCACGCCATGCTCTTTGGGGGAGCTACAAACCTTCATGTTGCTCACTTGCGAAACGACAGAAAGGCTGGATGACTCCACTCATATCTAGCAAGTGGACCAGCAGCTTTATGGAAGTCCTGTGCGTCATCCAGGGGGTACTATTTTTGCAGTGGAAACTGTCCCCCCAAAAGGTACCAGCTTCCAAAAGCGAGTAGAGCCAATGCGAGTGGGAACGTGGCTTAAAGGAGAGATTGAAAGGGATAACATGTGACTTAATTAATAGAGAAATTACAACATCAGAAATTAAGTCCACATCTTTCAATCTCATCAAGCATACAATGAGTCCCGCTGCACAAAGGCATTTCCTCTCATGTTTGTTTCTTTGTCTGTATATCTAACAAATATATCATTCATCTATTTCATAGAATCATCAGCAGAGGTGAGGAATGCAGTCCCATCAGTGAGCAAGAGGAGCAAGCCACTTTCTGGAGATGATGACCGGCTCACAGCTGTGATGTCTGTCAAAGGTGATTTAAATCTTTTTTTTTTTCATTACAAATCAGATCAACTCAAATGTGAATTGCAACAGCAGTACGCTCGCAGTGCCACTGCTGAAAGCTAATGGGTCTGGTGATGTTCCATGGTGGCATAAATCACTGGGTGCCAGAACACAGTAATAATCTTCGTTGATGATCTTGTGTGAAATGGTGACTGAACCATGTACAGTCCTTTGTGTGGTCAGGTAAACAAGATATGTACTACATAAGTGTAAGGTCTATGTGTTGACATTTTTTTCACCCACTCACAGGTAAAGCTCCCAGGAAAAGAAAACCATGGCAGGACGAAGAGGTAAAAGCCGTTGAAAAGCATATGAAGCGGTTCATCACTTCATGCATCGTCCCTTCAAAGAGAGACTGTGAAAAGTGTCTAAGAGCTGAGCCAGCAGCTCTCAATAATCGGGATTGGCAAATGTTAAAATATTATGTATACAACCGCATCACAGCGTACAAAAAGAAAGTCCAGCATTCCTAATGTTTAAAAAAGGCTGATTCTGCTAGTTTTGTGAGCAGTGCTTTGCTTATGTCTTATGTTATGGTTATTTTCACTGTTTTTCTTAGCTTGATACTTGAAAGCTTAAAGTTGGGGCCAACGTGGCAGGCCATCTGTTTATTAAACAGTGACAATTATTTCAATTGATCTGGAGTTGGTCCTTATTGATAGTCATTACAAAGAACTACATCACTCAATGATGGTTTGAAGCAATATCACATGACGAGGTCATTATGTGCTAAATACTACTGTATTATTATTCTGTGCTATTGCCATTATACAGCGCTTAAAAGAGTGGACGGAAATGCAGATAAAGAATTAGGACAGAAAAGATTTAAGTATTTTATTTTATGACAAACAAAAAGGTACAACCATTGGTTACTTGACGTGGCTCCATCTTTTCCTGGAGCCTCCAGTACCTCCTCCTTGCTCTCTAAGCCCAGTAGCTCCTCCTTGCTCCCTGCAAGACAGTCTTATTTGTTAGGTCCAACTATTATTGGTTCTAAGATAGTATCACTAATTGACATTATGACTCTACAATTATGTAACATTTGAAGCAGCGTCTTACTGTCATGAATTCCCTTGCTTCAAGTCCTTCATCCAACAGCTTCAATGTGGTGATGGCCATGAGGCTGTGGTTGTTGCGAACAGCTGCCTTCTTGCTTTTTTGTACAACCTTGGAAGCATCTTTGCAGTGGACCACGCACCATCATGCCAGTTGTGAGGTACAAGGTTCTTGCGTCAAGTGAAAGGTTGCACAGTAGTTTTTTTTTCAGGGAAGTGTCTGATGAGATGCCTGACTCTCCTACATGGCACCTCTTCCATTTTTTGTCCTCCTGATGTGTCCTTGCGGTTTTTAGTTGATTAAATGTACTAATTTATGGTTTGAGTATGGCATATTAAAATCAAAAGTAAATTTAAGATTTTTAATGATAATAACTGATAATAATAACGATGGACATGACTTTTTGGGGACCAGTATGGTCCCCAAAAAGTCAAGTATGAAGGTGTGAATTATGTAAATTCTTTGCAAATTCATGCAAATTCGGTCCCCTATCAACACATTGACTTGATTTTTCAGTGGTCCCCATATATGATGGGGAAAACATTTTAATGGAAATTTGCAGGTTTTAAGGCATGTATAGGCTAACTAAACAGTAGTGAGTGTGCTGAATTTTTTTCACACCTCTAGCACCTCTAGAAAGGGTGGTCCCCACCAGTGATGATTAAAAAGTTGGTCCCCAGTAGCCATGAATACCAGTATGTGTGTGTGTGTGTGTGTGTGTGTGTTTGTGTGTGTGTGTGTGTGTGTGTGTGCGCATGCGTGCGCGTGTCTGTGTTTGCGAAAGGACCCGTTAAGCTGGAGAGAAGCAGCTGCAGCAACAATGGCAGCCAAAGCAAAGCAGGGGAAATAACTCGATGACATAAGCCCTTCCCCAGATGTTGACTTGAGTGACACAGTTCAGTCGGATGGAGATGGGCGGGGCCAGGTTGCGCTCTACTGACACGGCTCACAATCTCTTCATTCAGATTCACAGTCGCCATTTGAGACGGCAGAATCCGACATTTGACAAATTCGACAAATCGCTCGAAACACAGAAGGCATCGTTGCAATGTTTTCAGTCTTCA
>NC_044061.1:23487232-23514732 GCF_902167405.1 Gadus morhua | reverse complement strand
CCCCCTTTATTTCACCAACTCACGTGTGTGTGTGGGTGTGTATGTGTGTGTGTGTGTGTGTGTGTGTTTGTGCGTGTGCCCATTTAGGGTCTGTCTTGAGGGGATGTGTCGATGGAAAAGACACACATACACACACACACACACACACACACACACACACACACACACACACACACACACACACACACAGCACTACATACACACATCCACCTATGCGCGCATACAAAGGTGTACATGGAGGTTGGAGCTCACACAGGAACATATAGCGGGATCTATAGAATCTATAGTCCACACAAACAGACCATACATAAGAACACAGCATCTCCTATTCAAGCATTCCTCACGTGGTACTCATCACCCGTCTTCATGAAATTAAAATGAGCCGGCTTGTGTGAACCAACATGTGTACACAAAAAAGCATCTACACACCTGGTTGCCGCAGCAACTGAATCGTCCATTCGGTGATAAAAAAAGGCAAAGAAGAGCTTTTGTGTTTAACAGCGGAAAGCGGTGCATGAAAATTGCCGTCAATATATCTTTCCCGACCCGGTTCCACTTGCAGCGTTTTAATGTGACTGTATCTGGTCATGCTAGGCCGCGCTTACGCACAATAATAAAAGTCCAATTGGGCTTTCATAGGGTGCTCTGAACAGTGCAGAATCGGCCTGCACCACGGAATGCTTACGGCAGAACAAGTATAATTACCCCACACTCGTTCAGCCCGAGCCATGGCGGAGTAGTCGGGGTAAAGTAATCATTCGGTCGTTAAAAAAGTTCCTCCGAGTTTTAATACAAATATGAACTCAGACGTTTTTTGCCTGCCCCGGCCGCAATTAATTGCGATAATCAAAAACATGATAACAGGATTCGTATGAACCCCACTCATACGCTCCCAGACGCAACCAGGACATAGCTCAGGACGGTGGTCTCACGGTTTGTATTGAACTGTCAAGCGTGCGACGCAGCGAGATGATGGTGTTCCATTGACGTAGCTGTCAGCGAGCCACGCAACCTCAGGCCTCTTGCAGGGACAACGTGACGAGGGGTGTGTTATCTTTCTCCCTGGCTATATGCCCGGCCTATCTCCAATGCCCTGCTTATAGCTTATAGGTGACCTACATATACATTACATTCAACTGCATTTATATACATCTACAGTATATATATATATATATACACAGCATATATATACACATAAATACTCTGCAGTAAGATACTTTGAGAGGCATAAGGGCTTGTAGAGTAGACTTTAGATTGAAATAATTAAGATGGATCTCTACATGTGTGTGTGTGTGTGTGTGTGTGTGTGTGTGTGTGTGTGCGTGTGCGTGTGCGTGTGTGTGTGTCTGTTTGTGCAGTGGTTGGTATTGACTCTTTGTGTGGGGTAAAGGCGTGGCCCTTACACATAAAACAAGCAGGTTCCATTGATTGAAGTGTCAGCCTCTCATGGATAGGGGAGAGGGGGGAGATGAGGGAGGGGGGGGGAGAGGGGGAGCCGGGTTGGGGGAGACGGAGGAGGGGTCTGTCAGTCGAACAAAAATACAATAAAAGGGTCTTCAGTGTCTTCAGAGTCAGCGGAGCAAGGTTAATGTGGAGTAAGGAAATACAACGTGGCACTCATCATAAAAACATGTCTCATCGAAGATAACGTTAACCTTGAGCGGGAGGGAAAAAGTGTCTTCTTTCTAAGCTACCCTGATTGCCGTTTTCTTTATTTTCTGTGTCTGTGACTCATTGTGTGCTTCTGACTCATTAGCCTGAACGCTTGCTGCCGTTCAATGACTCGGCCCGTTCTGTCTATCTCCTCCCTTGGCTGAGGAATAAAACCTGGTATCAGGACCGCCCGGCCCATTCACATTACTTCAAAGGGTTTCCATGACACGGGCAATAACTCAAAGTGTGCTGGAGAAATACACACACAGATTCACACAGAAGTGCACACACACACACACACACTCAATCTATTACACAACTCTCTTTGTGGGTAACTGCGGCATCGATAAAGATTGAACCGGCCAAGTTCTCCCTCCCTGGAGCGGGTCAATATGCAGAGTTAGCGGCCAGGAAACAGAGAGCGACCAAGCAGCCCATAAAACAACAGCTCCCCATCAACCTGGTGCCTTTCACCGGCTGACACACGCGGTATCACCGCTCATTCAGAAGACCGGCCTCTCTCAGAGCAGCCACTTGCTCCCAGAATTCAACTCGTGACCTTTTCGGGGTCGTCACACACACACACACACAACTCTTGGCCCCCGACGGACCTCTTACGCTCGCTCGGGCTGATGTGACGAGAAAGGAACCAAACGAAACGAAAATAACAAAACAGTACAAAAAGCCTAAAAACGCCCGAGCCTTTGTTCTGTTGACGGACCCATGTGCGCGTCCATATGGCGGCGGCGGTGACACCGCTGCCACACTGACCTTCCATGGCGTATTTCATATCCAGGGCAAAGAGGCTCCACATGATCTCAGCGGCGATCTTGCCCATGTTCAGCTCCTGTGGGAATCTGTGAGGGAGCAAGGGAAGGAAAGGGAAAACACGTGCAATCAGACTCATTTCCTGTCGTGATGTAAGGCTTCGACCGACCAGCTTCGACCAACAAACTTCGACCGATGGCCTTGCCCCTTCCCCCCTCCCAGCCCTCCCTCTCAGGTTGAGGTGAGGTGGGTGTGTGTTGGGGTTGGGGGATTGAGGTGGGATGAGGTTTGGGCGGGGTCAGGAGAGAGGCTGAGGTCGGGCGGAGAGGAAATGACAGAGCAGGAGGAGGGAGGAGGAGGAGAGGGAGGCAACTCATTGGGAAAATAAATTGCTATTTTGAACGCCTATGGATTTGCAGTCAAGCTGTGAATGTGCCACATCAATGCTCTAATTATCCATGGCGTCAGACGTGGCTGGGGGGACATTTATAGATGACGGGGCCGCGATTCGCCCGGGGGTCCATTTGCCCGGAAATGTGTTTTTTTCCTCCGTCCTCCTTCGCCTCGGAGCTGTCCTGTTTCTCCGAACATCAACACCCATTCGCGGAGACAATCTGTCCCGCCTAAGGTTTGGAAAATGTATTGCTTCCCCGGGCCCGGCCTCACTGCGGCCATTTTTCCTCTCGCCGGTCGCAACATCACTAAGTAGCCTACTGCATCTCCCCTACTGCTGCCTGGTCAATGCGTTGTGAGGGGAGGATGACGAGGCCAGGGAGGGATGACTGCGGTCACCCTCTTCCATCTCGTGCATCCCCCCCGGTCTCTCCCATGACTCAAGCTCTCTCTCTCTCCCTCGCTCCTCCCCCTTCTTTAGCTCGCTCTCGCTATCGCTCTTTTTCTCCCTTAGTTATATATATATTCGACCCACATGTGTATATTTATATATATATGTGGGATGTAGGTTACTGTGGGTTTGTGTGTTTGTGTGCGTGTATATAGAGATGTTAGATGTTGTATGTATCTATATAGAGAGAGATGTTGTGTGTGTGTATGTGTACACACACACACACACACACACACACACACCAACACACACATACTCACTCAGTAACCTAAATCCCCCAATATAAATGTACACATTTACCTACCATACCCCCCCGTATCGACTGGGGGATGTAGGTAAATATGTGCTTGAAGGCCCGTCTGCCCACAGGTTTGTTTAGCCTCCTTCACCTCCCATCCCTCCCTCCGGGTCGCTCTGGCCCCTGATGCTGGTGTGTGGCAGGCCAGAGCCCTGCTCGAGGCGGGGGCCTGCCACTAGCAGGAAGACGAGCACCTGGTGCCGGCCGCACAGCACTCATACCCACCGCACACACCCCCCTCCACTCCGGGGCCTTCAGGGGGGAGAGTAAAACATGGCAGGGCCTGATCCACCCTCTCACTACGGATCAGGACCAGGGGGAGGGAGAGGGAGAGAGGGGAGGGGAGCGGTGCGGGGTCGAGAGGGGTGGGTATTGGGGTGGGGGGGTGGGGGGCTAGCATGAATATTGTGAATCTATCATTCAACCGTGAGACGGAGACGTGCCCTGGGCATAAACAAAGCCCTAATAAGCCTCATACATCATGACGTGTGTGAAGCAGAGAGTCAGGGGGGGGAGGCCAAACACAACAAGGGGGACATGAACAAAAGGATCTATATCTACTTGGGCAAAAACACGAGAAATATCCATCTGGTCGTTATTCCTTAAGACGCTCTTAACCAGTCGATAAACCAGTCTTCATGGACGAATCCCTGCGCTGTTATGTCACAGTTTGTTCCTTTTCAATATCTGGATTGCTCCGGTTTTTTCACAGCGATAACAGCGATCACATAATCACATCTGTGATTGCCGTGTTTCTGAACTTAGTAGGCAGAGGTTTTGCTGCCAAGTGGTTTTCCCTTCCTTTCCCCCCCGCCCATATGTGATTAGAAGGTTAGAGGATTTTGCTTCTACTGAAGCCATGGGCATTTTTGTCGAGATTTCAGCTTCTGGGGTTTTTGTCGTTGTTAAGCGACCGCCGTTTGGGCTGAGGTCTTAGTTCAGATACTTTGTGTGCACAGGGGGTCCGGGAGATCATATTGTTGTGCTTCTCAGCGCGTTTTAGCAAACTTTACAGCGGTTCAATGGGGCAACAGTTAAGACCCCAGGAGTCCGTGATGAATGCCCTTTCAGCAAGCAGGAAGCTGACAGCTAAATATGTCTTTGCTTCATTCATGATTAACAGAAAGTGGTTTTAAAGGGCAGCCAAACATTTTTCTTGCGCAATCCAGCTGCTCTCACAAACCTCTGTAATAGGGTTTGACGGGCTGTGTTGATTACTGGCATAATTCGCCAGGAAGACCGGCTGTGAAATATTTTGAAATGTCTCTAAATGCAATATTATAAGAGTTTTAATCAGTGAATATATCTCAATAGTTCAGTGATCCATCAAAATATTTGTGTCTGGGGGAAGTTTTTAATATGGTCTTGCTTGGACATAAAATATGACTCTACCCTTTAAACACAAAATACTACTCTAGAAACAACATTTGCATAAAATATATATGAGTGTTCGGAGATCATGAGGCAGATGTTGGTGTTTACTTCCTCCTTCTCCAGTTTAAACCCTCGTCTTTTTGCCAAGTTAGGATATTTTACGAAGAAAGATGGCTTTGCCGAGACGACAATGAAATTCAAAGAAAAAAGTTGTAGCTTTTGTTAGATAAACTCAGCCTGTTTAGAATTAGAAAACAGATTTATGTTTGCCTTATCCGAGACCATGGAAGGTTCCATGTAAACACTTTAGATAAAGCCAACATGTGAAACCTGAAATGATAACAAAACGACCAAGATATGACCAAACCCATGACTGGCCATCCCCTTTACCCATTATAGTTGATGTACAGAAAGTATATATAGAGTAGTTTAGATACAGTATAGTTTATATGTCTGTATGCAGTTTAGTTTATATACAGTATAGTATATATATATATATATATATATATATTAGAGCTGTCAGTTAAACGCGTTATTAACGGCGTTAACGCAACCCAAATTTAACGGCGTTAAATATTTTATCGCGCGATTAACGCAATTATTTTATTAAAAAAAAAATAATAATAATAATTTTTTTTTTTTTTCTTTGGCTCAAAACAAAGAAGCAGTAGCCTGACTGCTATGTTCAAATGACATTTGTTCAAAGCAGTCGTTTAATTGCACTATAGGCTCTTTTTTTGTATCGTCCTGTTTTGATCAGTGTATATGCCAATGTTGTTATCAATAAAAAATCATTTGCACAAGTCAAGCCGATGCACTTCACGATGTTGATAAGAGAATTAAAATGAGAAGAATTATGGGACAAAAAAATCAAGGGATATTTAGCATAGAAAAAGAATTTGCGATTAATCGCGATTAATTAGAGTTAACTATGACTTTATTGCGATTAATCACGATTAAATATTTTAATCGCTTGACAGCTCTAATATATATATATATATATATATATATATATATATATATATATATATATATATATATACTAGACTGGGTATATACATACAAAAACATGTACAGTATAGTATAGTATAGTATATATACATATATACTGTATGTAGAGATCAATATATTGTATATTATACATTTACATCTACATTTGATTGGTTGACGGCGGAGTCAACCATGCAAGGCGACAGGTGGTCTTGCTCAGGGGCACCTCGACACTCGGCTAGGAGCAGCCGAGGTTCGAACTGCCAACCTTCCTGTTGCTGTGTGTTTGTTGTATAGATTTATACCGTGTATAATAAATATATATCTCTCCAGTATAGCATAGTTACTAGCTCTCCCTGGTGGTACTCACTGGTTGATGAAACTGGTTGATGACCACTTTGTATTTATACTGTGTATAAATATATATATATATCTCTACAGTATAGTAACCTCCCCCTGGTGGTACTCACTGGTTGATGACGGGGGTGTACGCCGTGCGGTCTTCGTCGATCACCGTCACCATGAGCGTGATGAGCTTGGGCCAGAAGTCCAGGTTCTTGATGGAGGGGCCCTGCTCCTCGCGGGGCAGGTCCTGCTTGCGGGCCTGGACGGCGGGAGGAGAGAGGGACCACACAGGTTGAACACGGAGCGGGTGGAGGTGGGGGATGTGGACGGAGGAGGAGGCGGAGGCAGCGATGGTGGACTCCGGGTGACATGGTGAGGGGGACCCGGACCACTTTGTTTAAACTCGTCAAACACGGTCCCTGAGCCGGAGTTGGCGGCGTGACTCTGATGGTTTAGTTTGAGTTGTTATCGCCGTTCAGCAGGTCGTGTCTGCCCAGGATCAGTATCGTGGACACGGCAGGACAGCCCAGGTAAGTTTAAAAAAAAATAACATACTCAACAAATTCGATAATGAATAATTTAATACTGTGGAGCGTAAATTGTAGCCTGTGCAAAAAAGCACTTTTGGGGGACATGAGTTACCGTCATGTTTTATTCATATTTTTTTTGCAGGCAAATTGTTACTCAGATCAAGCTATGCCCTGAGTAGCAATACGCACGGCTGTCAAGCCTTCAGGAACAACACAACCGCCGTCCCCGAACCCTTTTCTCTACAGCTGGTCCCAGTGGCTCACTTAAACAACCTGCTCGGGAAACGCCTTCCACAGGGGGCTCTTCGGAATAAAGGAAGTGACAGGAACTGTGGTACGACTGTTGTGAAACCCTTCATTTCCCCCTCCCTGCCATCTGCTCACCCCACACTGAGAAACAACTGGGCGTCGGAGAGAGAGAGAGAGAGAGAGAGAGAGAGAGGGAGAGAGAGAGAGAGAGAGAGAGAGAGAGAGAGAGAGAGAGAGGGAGAGAAAGAGAGTGTGTGTGAGAACAATGGGAGAGAGAGGGGGGGCTAAAGAGAGAGAGAGAGAGAGAGAGAGAGAGAGAGAGAGAGAGAGAGAGAGAGAGAGAGAGAGAGAGAGAGAGAGAGAGAGAGAGAGAGGGGGAGAGAAAGAGAAGGAGAGATAGAGAAGGAGAGAGAAAGAAAGAGAGTGTGTGAGAGCAATGGGAGAGAGAGGGGGGGCAAAAGAGAGAGAGAGAGAGAGAGAGAGAGAGAGAGAGAGAGAGAGAGAGAGAGAGAGAGAGAGAGAGAGAGAGGGGGGGATAAGAGAGAGATATGAGTAATGATAAAGCATTGAGAGAAAGCTACCCTCACGTTCAAAAGAGGAACGGTTGTGGCTCCACGGGCCACATTAAGGAGCAGGTGAAGTGAAGCACGGTAAAACGGGTACATTGCTCACTTCTACGCACATTAACATTCACACAACCACATACACACACACAGACACACACACAAACATACACCCTGTAGCAGACAAAGTAACACTGGTGATAATGGAAAAAATGTAATCTCCTACGAGGGTCTGTAAATGTAGTATCTCACCCTGGCCTACAGACGACACATTTAGTCTCACCCGAGGGACGTGTGTGTGTGTGTGTGTGTTCACGTTTGCCTCATCGGCGTGCACGTAACCTGCTGGAACTAAATGTGCCACTGATTAATAGACAACTGTGCAAAAACGAAGCATGTCCCCTATCTTGTATTGAATAATATGAGTTGAATTATTTAACTAGCGACGGTGTAATGAGTTTTGCACGACGCAACACTGCCGATGGGGGGAGGGGGGGGGGGGGGGAGGAGTGTTGGTGAAATGAAAACGCAACACGGGGGCAATTTCTCCCCAACAATGGCTTCACAATGTAATCAATTCAAAGGACTTGAGGAGCAGAGAAAACAACTTGTGGTCACCAGAGCGTTTGGTGGCGGCAGAGCCGGCAGAGCCGGCAAACCGCGGCCGGGCGGGGCGCCGTGAATGTGAATAGGGCTGGCGAGTTGTCGTGGGGTTTTAATCCCGAGACCACTGTGCTGCCGGGACTGGACTGCTGTGTCCAGGGAGAGCGCTGTTGGTCATTTAGTGGCTGGCGTGCAGACTTACTCCTATGACTTTCTATTTCTGGGGAGTTAACGTGAAATCCCGCAGCTGGTATTGTTGGATAGAAGGAGAGAACTATAGCAGCACAGGCAAATTGAGTAATATAAGAATATGAATACAAATGGATTGTAAAAAGCACTAAATGTTCGTTATACTGTTACAATTTATTTTTGCCGTATAAACCAATCATTGAAACATGGATAACGAATAAATTGATTAATGAATAAAACCCCAATTAGACACCGCTCTACTATAGATGTAGCAGATCTATGATCTACTGGTTGAAGCCTCATCCACACGTGCATCTGAGAGTGTGTGCGTTGGTGTGTTCATGTGTGTGCTTGCGTGTGTGTGCGCGCGCGCGGTGCGCGCGTGTGGGTGTTAGATAGCCTGCAGGCCAGAGCATGTGTGCACGTCTACGTGATGTCTTTGCGGTCGCTCGTCTTCAGCCTGCCTCCGCCGGTCTGTGAGCAGGATCCTTCTCTCTGTGTGAAGGTCATTAAAAGGGACCCCCCCCCCCCCCCCCCCCCCTGCCCCTTCACATGGTACCAGCCGTCCACACACACAGCCTAACTGGGACGCCAGCGGGAAAAAGCAGTTCACTCCCAGTGTTCCGCTGGGTCCCACCATCATGACACACCCCCAGCACGGAGCGGGGGCTGGTGGTGTCATCACGGCGTGCCTACTGCCGTTCTAGTGGTGCTCCAGGGAGCAGCTACAGGAGTGCGTCATGTTTAGCCTTCATCGCTTCCTTGTCTCTGCCTGGGAGGAGGCGTGGGGATTAGCGCATTAACATACCAGCAGTGGCTCTTCATCAGTCCTCCTGCGCCACCCACCTGTCCTGTCAGAACCCTCCACACTCACAGCCTGGGAAGGCACCGAGCGATGTCATCAGATTCCCGATTGCAGCACAAGATGGAAAGACGGAACACCGGATCCAATTCACCATTTTCCTTCGATGCCTTCCTTCCGTGTGTGTCTTTGTTTACCAATATCATTTAAAAAGCATGTGTGAATCTCTTTTAATTCAAACCTCAGCAAGGGACCTCTCGGGCGGAATTGGCCACACGATTAAAGAGAACACAAGATTGAGAATGATCGATGAGTTAGCATAGCGGGCTTTGTCTCAGTTTGCCTCAATCTCATTCCTGAGCAAAACAATTCACTCCCGGCGCCCTTATTAGTTCCTTCGGAGGACTGCATTGATTAAGGTGCGACCCATGCTTCTCCAATCCAATCCTTTCTAATGCGTCCTGGTTACACTGCTCCATGGCCTACCACGGCCGCGATACTGCTCCTTTACCCGCCGTTAACTCCTGAGCTCTCATTCAGACGGCTCGCTTGAACTGACCCAGATAGCTGTGTCGGTCACATGTGCCGTGTCTGTTGCGTGACCCGTTAGTCTGTACATGACGAAGGGTGGGTCAGGGGGGGGGAGGGGCTCTCGAGGCCATTTCGACCACGGCAGGCTCAACGCTTGACGACGGGGACGGGGATGTGGTTGCCCCGGTAACGGCAGCGGAACGACATGTAATTAGTGAACATATCTATCTCGGCGGCGGGGTAATTGCTTACAACGCCTCGAGCCGTTTAAACAAAACAGAAGCTTATCTATCAACTTAGGAGGGAACCGGCGCCATTACAGACCGAGCCAAGGAAGAAATTATAATAAGGCGCCAGGCTCCCGTCGGAGAGGGGGCCATTTTCCCTCCGAGCGGACGCGGTTGATAATCTGTCGCCGGCCAGCCCGGCGGCGGCTTGTTTACTGAGACACCGGCGGTCCCGAGGTTAACCAGCACGGGGACCCCCTGGTCGGCGCTGAAACGTGACCGGGGGCCCCTTGCCTGTTGACGCGGTAAAGTTTGATAATTACAGCGGGGGAATTGTTTAATTATGTGGGTCTGTGTTTCCTCAATTCCGCTGTTGCATATGAGATTTGAAATATCCCATTATGTACTGAGGTAATGGTTGTGTTCTGTTTGAGACCGTGTCTAGCTGGCGTGACGGAGCATTTCCAGCCGTTTAAAAGACAATGCGTGATATTAATGTGAGGAAAATGTGCCTCTATATATACTTTATATCCATACATACAAGAAATGTATGCACCCTCTGCATAATGGTCTACCAAATGGCATATTATATTAGACGATTCAATTTACATTTGGGAATTACAACTACCCTCGTCAAATGAAAGCATTAAATGATTGTGTGATAATGAGTGTGTGTTAATAATCAACGTTTAAAAAGCTGCTGTATCGTCACTTTGGCCTCTCGAAACACTTGAGATTGAAAACCTCTCACCCACACATCCACTCACACACACACTCACACACACTCACACACGCACTGCCACACGCACACACTCACACAAGCCCGCACTCCACATATGGAAGGCCGAAAAAGCAAGGGAAATTCCAGATGCTTTTGCGCTGCGTACCGCATGAAATTTGTTTACCATTAAGAAAGCACACGCCTGTGCAGGCATTAATGACCACTTTGGCCTTCCATATGAACACGCACACACACATCAACACACACACACACACACACACACACACACACACACACACACACACACACACACACACACACACACACACACACACACACACACACACACACACACACACCACCAGGCGTTGAAGCGTGGAGGATCAGCAGGTGCAGGACTCTTCCCATCGTCTATTCTCCAGAGGAAGTTCAGCGAGTGGCAGGTGTGAACTTGAAAATAATTTTCTTTCATAATTATTTTTATCTTTCTATTACAATTATTACCAACATTCTATCTGATGAGAGCTACTGTGACGCCTTTATTTCCCCTTGGGATATATAAATGACCTATCAGTCAGTCAGTCAGTCAGTCAGTCAGTCAGTCAGTCAGTCAGTCCATCCATCCATCCATCTATCCACGACATAGGTCACAAGAGTCCACACTCCAACCCACACTGACAGGGGGGGACATCAGGGGGGACAGGGGCCGGTGGGGGTACCTGGTCCAGCAGCTGGTTGTAGAGTTCGTGGCAGTTGTCAAAGATGTATTTGTAGGTGGAGTCCAGACATGCCCTCACACAGTCCTTCACCACCATGCTGGCCCTGGGGGGGCTTTGTAGCTCCTGGACCTGAGACACACACACACACACACACACACGCACAAGGACGCACACACACACACACATACACGGATGGACGCACACACAAACACACACACACACACACACACACACACACACACACACACACACACACACACACACACACACACACACACACACACACACACACACACACATATACGGAGGGACACACACACACACACACACACACACACACACACAGACACAAACACGGACGGACGCACACACAAACAGACATGGACGCACATGAACACACGGATGGAAACACACAAATACATACATACAAACATGAACGCACACACGCACAAACACACACATGATTAAGGATTGGTCAAACTATAAAGGGGCAATAAAATAATCACAGCACTAGAGCTCAGAAGTAAAAGGTTGGCACCGGCACTGAGATGATACCACATAACATATAATAAAGGTAAAGCCGTGGAGGGCAGCAATGAGCATCATTAAATAGAATAATGAAGAAATAAAGATGTTACATTTGAACACAAAGGACCATTTATCTCCTGTAAATCGCCATTTCAATTTCCAAAGACCAAAAACGAATGACGCATGGTTCATTTATTCATAAAACAAGACCGGGGATTTAATTTCCTAGCTTAGGTTAAAAAGGTATTTGTGTGTCAACATGGAAAATGTATGGATGTGCTCACATGAAGCTAGCTGCTTAGTGTGACCAATATGCACAGAGCTTTGGAAGCACAGAGATATGTTCCTTAATCCTCTCTGAAAACCTGCCACACAGGTGACAGCTCTGCCCTGCAGTCTTATACCATATTCTTTATCGAAATTCAGCAAAGGATTAAGCGATGCGGAAATCCCATCGTTCAATGTTCAAAACAGAGCCAAACTGAGTGTTAAAAAATGGATTGCATTTCAGCATAAAAAGAAAAACGGCATTGGTAAATATGCAACAATGCACACCCACACAGACGACACCTTCAGACGCACACACACAAACACACACACACACCCCACTCCATTAGCAAATTCCTACTCGCTCTAGCTCACAGGCCAATCAAGTCGAGTATGTGGCAGCAGACGGTTATTTTCACTGGCCTGGCAATAAGGAAATCAATGTCTGTTTTGTTTTTCCTTGTTTTTATAGTCCTGTGGTGTGAATGTTTTCTCACTTAAACGAAGGGGTCTCTAGATCAATGGAAGTGTTGAGGCTTGGGTGGGGCTGAACTTTATGGCCGTGGCCATTTTCACTATTAGTGAAATGGACAGTAGGTATGAAGAGGTGTAAATCAACCGGCGACCTACACACCAGGCTCCACGCACACCTATTTTATAGCTGTTATATTTGTTTGTGTGGTGTGTATCTACCCCTTTTTTGTGTTTGTGAGTGTAAGGGTTTGTAGTGTGTGTGTGTGTGTGTTTATTGTTCATGAGTGGGGTATGTGCGGGATGTGTCTATGTGTGTGTGTGTGGGGTGTCTGTGTGTCTGTGTGTATGTGTGGCGTATGTTTGGGATGTGTGTGTGTGTGCGCGTGCGTGCGTGCGTGCGTCTGTGTGTGTGCGTGTGCGTGTGTGTGTGTGTGTGTGTGTCAGCTGGGTCGCAGGTGGGCTGCTGCGATCGGTTAGTGTGACTGATGACTTGGGTGTATCCTGGCCACTGATTGGCTGGCTAGGTGTCGGATGGATAATCTAAGAGGACAGTCACGCTGGGGCCCCGGCTGAGTCCTCTTCGTAGTGTTTCCCGTGTATCAGCTCAGATGTACAGGCCTTGACACCCTGGTAGCCTCTTACTTTTTTGTAATCCCGGCGGCCCGTCAGTGAAAGTAACCTGTGTATTACGGTTCACTCTGTTGAGACGGATCGCCAGGGTCCTGCTGATGTTTGATGTTCTTTGGGACGGGCCATTCTGTTGCTATTTATCGATCGTTGCAAAAGTAAAAAGATCATGTGATCTGAGCGAAGCTGTGTGTGAGACGGTGATAAGAGTTCAGACTCATTGTAGGATTCTCCCTCCTTCCCTTTGGGGGGGGGGGGGGGGGGTCTGGCTGTTAATATCGGGACGTCATCATCAACGAGAGGGATGCCTTCAGCAGGGGCTACTACTGCCGTCATGTCATCTGAGATCTGGGATTACCAAGCCAGTGCATCTCTCCTCTGCACCGCTGCGGTCATTGTCATCCTCTTTCCCCGGTCTACAGCCGTGCAGCGGTGAGAGGCCCTGGCTCTGTAATCCAGGATCTCATAGAGCCTCTCTCCGCTGCACGCCTGCAGACCGGGGAAGGGGATGGGCATAACAGTGGGGGCATGACCCTCTTACTCCATTTCTACTCCATCATTTCTGTATTGCCTTCACCGGACAGGCGTCGATGGTCTGTGTGCAATAAGCCGCACATACCCTGAACACACAGGGTGAGTGGTCATAACACAGCACATACATTTGACATGAGGGTGCCGCGCAGCCAGAACAAGACCCCCCACGGGTACACACAAACACACGCATGCACGCATTCACGTACATACAGACACACACACACACACACACACACACACACACACACACACACACACACACACACACACACACACACACACACACACACACACACACACACACACACACACACATACAAACACACACACACACACACACAAACACATGGACACACACACACAGTGTACCTTCATCCTGAAGAAGGTGATGCTGGTCAGTAGGTCCACCGTGGACTTGAGGTCCTGGAGGCGTTCGGGGTTCCCTGCGGGGAAGTTGTCCTGCAGGCAGGGGAGGGGAGGGGGCAGCGAGAGAATGAGGGAGTTACAACCATGCAATTGATGTTTTTTTTTATTTCTTATTTGAACACCTTAAGAGACACACACAAACGCCAAGGAGCTGCTCAGCTGGCTTCCTCGCTGCCCCTGAATCATTTCCCTTGAGACGAGCCGGGAGGCCTGAACAGGGAACAACAGGCAGTAATCATAACTAAAAGAGCCCCTCGTCTCATCGTTGTGCGGAAGAGGGAGGTCTCCACTCGACATGCACCTCCATTCCAGGGTCATGAAGCGATCGGGGCCGACCGGAGCGCCGTGACAGCTAGCACATAAAGCCTGACAGCCCCTGGGTAAAAGCTTCATAGCCCCTCGGTACATTATCCGTCCTGCTCCCACCGACGGCTGTAATGAAATCATCCCTCTCCGTTCCCTCTCCATTCTCCCCGACCTCAATTGAAAGGATGAATAGAAAATAAAGAAATACTACAAATACGACGCCGCTGGTCCCATTAGGTCTGACAGCACAGAGTCAGCAGAGTTTTATCGGAAGTAACGGTCGTTTGGCGTTTAGCGGAGACACCGAGTCCGCCGTGGAGGGGAGGGACGTGGGGTGACTGATGGGAGATGATCCAAGGCGACAGCTTGAGCAAATAAAGAGGACAGTGGACTGTGCTCTACGCCGACAGTTATATAAATGTACAAAAATATAAGTAATTGTCCCGCCTCCCTCCATCAAACAGAGAAAGGGGAGAAGGGACGGCCCAAGGGGCTTCCTGTCAGCCCCCCCGCTTTTCTCTCTCTCTCTCTCTCTCTCTCTCTCTCTCTCTCTCTCTCTCTCTCTCTCTCTCTCTCTCTCTCTCTCTCTCTCTCTCTCTCTCTCTCTCTCTCTCTCTCTCTCTCTCTCTCTCTCTCTCTCTCTCTCTCTCCTCTCCCTCTCTCTCTCCCCCCCCCCCCACCCCCCCCCCCCCCCCCCTCTCTCTGGGACAGGAAGGCCTTGGGACTGATGTTCTCAGGACAAACCACCGAGGCGTTTGTCTGCGGGGAGATGATATTAGTGTGGAGCATATGATTAAGGGGGTCAGGTATCATTTAGGGCTGAGCGTGATGGCGGACACACAATAAACAAGCTGCCTCCAGGCATAAACGGCAGACACATCCTGCCATATCTGGGTCAGGGAGGAAGTCTGCTGGACCAGGCATTCTTCTATACAAACAGCCACACATACACATATATGCACACACACACAAACACACACACACAAAGTCATATACGCAGGCACAAACGCACTGCCACACCGACACCATACGCACACACAGAGTAAACCGGTTAATAGGAGACATAGACGTTTTATTTTTCAAGGTTTCCATGAAAATTTTACAATAAAATTTGTTCCAACATCTTTCTTCCAAACAGACATACAAATCCCTGTGAATGCATTAATCTGAGTCTGTTGTATACCTTTATGGCTATTGACTGTAATGGTGTATCCTAAGAAGACCTCAGTCCTATACCTGCACTAGGGCTTGTGCTGCTGTTGTTCCCATTATTTCCATTATTTGCAGCCGCTTGAAATGTTGCTGATTCCAATAGATAAAGAATGGGAGTAAAGCTACGATGAGGCCATAAAAGAAAGAGGAACTACGCTTATTACATTGCCGTTTGGCTTGGTTAGCTTCGCACATAAAGACTTCATGCTCCAATAAGGTCCAATGTGCATTATTGAGGTTGGCCCAGGGACGTACATTAGAGGCTCAGATGATCACCCATGTCCTTTATTGACCTTTATTTCCAGAGGATGACCCTGTATGTACAGTTTATATGAAGCATCTGCAACGTAGACTTTCTTGTCTGGGCAATAGGTGTACATCAGATGTTATAGTTTAGTCGATTTCCTCGATTTCTTATCTAGGAAATCGATCTATCTCTTAAAAGGCAGACTTGTGGAGGTAGGAACAAGAAGACCTCCCAGAGGGCAGAGCGATGCCCTGATGATGACGTGCAATAACCTAGCCCGCATAAGACTTGTAATCTTAAAGCAGAGAGAAAAGTGCAGAGTGTTGATGTCAACAGATTTGGTATTCTGGTATGTGGAAATGTAGAAATAGTATAATAAGTAATGTGTGACATCTTTTTATCGAGCTGTTTGCATTATCATTGTGTTATTGTTACGTCATGGCATTGATATTCATACCATGCTGTATTCCACCGTCTCCGATAACCAATGCGATGGTGCTAAATCGGGCGAGACATTGACGGAGAGTTAGAGAGTAGAGTGGACGATGGCCAGGAAGCTCCCCGTCAATTTACACGTCAGCTTCAAGTTGGATTTGACTTCAGCCCGCCCTCAAGTCCACACACCACAGCGCCAGAGAGTGGAGCTCACCAAGCATTCCCTCACTTCCCATCAAACTCCAAACCCAGCCAGAACCCAATCCTCTGCCGACACTCTTTCATTACAGGAATAAAACCCCCCGGTCTCGCTCCTCGGGAGGACCTGAACATCCAAGTCGAGCGAGGGAGGTCTGTCTCGATGTGTCACTGTGGATCCAGTGAGCCGCCAATGATTTTTTTTCCCGTGTGAAAAAAAATGCCAGCGTGGCAGAATACAGAGTGGCAGGTGATATCCAGTCGGCTCGCGGCCAGTCCAGAGCCCCTGGTTCACAAAAAGCAAACTCAATTTCCCTCAGCAGGCGACTATAGGGAGATCCATACTGGGGGCCACACAGGGGAGGCAGGTCTGGATTGGATGTGAATCGTATTACTGTCCACTAGCGGCAGTGGAGGAACAAGGGGGAAGAGGAGCTTGTGTGTGTGTGTGTGTCGAAGTGTGTGTGTGTGCGTGGATGTGTGTGTAAAACCACTGAACAACGGCAGGCTTGACAAGGGCGCAGCAAAGCAGCGCTAGCAGGTGAAGCTACGTGATATTCTTTGACTGTTTTTCGGGATCTTGTCATTTGCACATCCAGGTCATCACCTATCTCTCATCGGTCAACACTGTGGTGAAGATGGTAGTCTCTAGAAAGTCTCTCTCTCTCTCTCTCTCTCTCTCTCTCTCTCTCTCTCTAATCCACTCCATCATGTCACCAACATCCTCAGGCCTCTTTCAGCACCCGACTAATGGTTTAAATTTAACTTCCTGCCTCTCTTCCATTTCCGGCTCTCGCCTTTCACTCCTTCTGTCCTTGCTGTTCCCTCTCTGTAGCGTTTAGATGCTCCAAGCCCTTCTTAGATTCACTCAAACCCTCCTCTTCTCTCTTGAATGCATTTTCTCTCTCTCTCTCTCTCTCTCTCTCTCTCTCTCTCTCTCTCTCTCTCTCTCTCTCTCTCTCTCTCTCTCTCTCTCTCGCTCTCTCTCTCTCTCTCTGCCTCTCTCTCGCTCTCTCTCTCGCTCTCTCTGTATATTTGACTTCAAGTCAAAAGTGACTTGGTTTCTCTCAATTTGAGTCTTTGTGTGTCTGTATGTGTCCTTGCATGTGGCAGTGCGTCTGTTTGTCTCCGTGTCTCTTTGTTTCCGTGTATCTTTCTTTGGTTGAGGTCTGTGTGTGTTTCTGTGTGTGTTTGTGTGTCTCTGTCTTTGGCTGTGCGTCTGTTTTCTTTCTGTGTCTCTTTGCTTCTGGTGTGTGTGTGTTTGTGTGTCAGTTCTCTATTTGTCCGTCTCCGTGTCTCTTTGTTTCTGTGTCTCTTTCTTTGGCTCAGGTGTTAGTGTTTGTGTGTGTGTTTGTGTGTCTGTCTTTGACTGTGCGGCTTTCTTTCTGTGTCTCTTTGCTTCTAGTGTGTGTGTCAGTTCTCTATTTGTTTGTCTCTGTGTCTCTTTGTTTCTGTGTCTCTTTCTTTGGCTCACCTGTGTGTGTTTTTGTGTGTTTGTGTTTGTGTGTGTGTGTATGTGTTTGTATGTGTATTTGGGTGTCGGTCTGTGACTGTGCGGCTTTCCTTCTGTGTCGCTTTGCTTCTGGTATGTGTGTGTCAGTTCTCTATTTTTTTTTCTCTGTTTCTCTTTGTTTCTGTATCTCTTTCCTTAGCTCAGGTGTGTGCGTGTGTGTGTGTGTGTGTGTGTGTGTGTGTGTGTGTGTGTGTGTGTGTGTGTGTGTGTGTGTGTGTGTGTGTGTGTTTATCAGGGTATCCGTAACAGGATTAGTCCTTGTGGGTTTGTTGTGAAAGATTATGAATGTAATGATTTCAATCTCCCTGAGTAGAGCGCACTGCACCTTCAGTGTGCTGAGAGACAGATGGCAATCAGAGATGATCTTCTGGAAAGGGCTCCAGAGAGACCGCCGCTGATTCACTTAGGCCACACACTCTCACTCGGTCTCATCGTCACATAGTCTCAGACACACACACACATACACACCTGCACACCTGCACACAAACACACGCACACAAACGACTTCTTGCACAAGTTCATGCACATGAGCACACAGACACTTGCGGCTACCTGCACATGTAAATGCACACATGCACCTGCACACACACTAGTGTGCCTACCTACACACTTTAATGCCCACTTGCACATGCACACACACAAACACACGCACACACATACGCCTTCCTGTACTTGTACATGCACACATGCACACCCGCACACACACACAGCTGCATATATTTTTACACACACACACACACACACACCACGTCCTGCAAACAGGCATACACACACAGACACACACAAGCTCCCCTATCACGAAAAAATAAGCCAACGTTCCTCTTAGCGTGCCAACATGTTTCCAGGTTCTCCAGAGGCCTCACTCACTCAAATATGAAAGACAAAGATCTGGGGAGCAATCCCGTCGCTCCCCGTCTCCAAACTGTGTCAACAGAATGAAAACTAAACAGTAGGCTTTGTGAGAAAATTAAGAGAAAGATATAGCAGGCAATCATGAACCACATGAGCCACATGCCCCAACATATCTACAGGAGCCGCTGCCTTTAAGAAAAGTTGTACCAGTAACCAGAGGGTGGCCGGTTTGAATCCCAACCACTACACAAAAAAATGTAGACGGGGCGAGTAGTAGTGCAGCACCTTCCTACGTCCTCATCCACGGATGCGTTGCCCTCGAGCAAGGCACCTGAAACCCCCACCTGCTGCCCGGGCGCCGCCCTGCGGCTGCCCACTGCTCCGGGTATGCCGGTGTGCCCCCATGTGTTCACTGGTTCCCCGTTGGGTCAAAAGCAGAGAAAGGATATCCAAAACATGTAAGAGACACACATGCCCCTCTATCAGAAGATTCTCTTTCGCTTCTCGCCTCTGAACCAATGTGACTGATAGTCCCGCCCTCTCTCATCTAAGTCCCACCCTCTTTCTCTCCTCTAAACCCATGTGACGTAAAGTCCCGCCCTCCCTCCACTAAGTCCCGCCCTCTCTCCACTAAGTCCCGCCCTCGCTCATCTAAGTCCCACCCTCTTTCACACCTCTAAACCCATGTAATTGAAAGTCCCGCCCTCTCTCAACTACGTCCCACCCGCTCCCCTTACCCTAAACCCATGTGACTGAAAGTCCCGGCCCCTCTCTCTCCATCTAAACTCCAGCCCACTCTTTCTCCAATATCGCTCATTTGGAGCAACCGCTTCCCAGGCCTTCCACCGGGAGATGAGAAAACCTGGGAATGAGGTAAGCTAGGTAAGAAGACGTTTTTTTAATCATTTAAAGAACTTCCCCTGGATCAATAAAGTCCTCTGAGTCCGCAACACATTGGTTAGCCTGTTGCTAAGCATGGCTGCTTAGCAACACTGTACCAATGCATAACCTCACAGAAAAACAAAGCAATATCAAACTGCACTATATTTCCCTGGGAAACAATGGACCGTACTGTTCCTGACTACGTGTGGCTCCACTCTGAGTGGCACGCTGATGAGGATAAATGAGCAGCAGAACAAGAGGCCAAGATGGCCGCTATTAGTGACCAAAGCCGGTATCGCCGGCTCCAAACTGAGAAACAACCGCACAGTTTGGAGTGCTTTCTACGTGGGCACAAGCTGTGTAGTCAGCAAAGGTTGTCAAAGATTTAGTCATACGCATCGCAGGGATAATTCTAATAATGTAGAAGGTGTGACACTTTTCTTGACATTTACAGTGGGATTTTTTGTTATTTTTCTTTCAAAACTTTGCATGGTTATTGGATTGTGAGACTGGATTTACCGTGATATTTCTCAATATGAAGATTATTAGGGATTCATAAAAAATCGCTCAATAATCGTATTCAGAAAACAGATTTGACAATTATTGTGAGCAATTATGTGTCCGTGCCACTATGCAATATTTTTCTCGCGTCACTCCGTGATATGTCCCTATGGAATAAGTACAGGGCTTGCCTTGGGATGACATATCCATATTATGACAAACGGCATCCTGGTACACATATTTTACAAACAGTCTTTGAAAAACAATGTACCATCCCAAACATATATATAATGTACATACCCGGTACTTGGACAGGTCGATCCTCAGTGAGTTGTGCAGCTGGTCCAGAAGTTTTACAAACTTTTCCCTCTGTGAGAAAGGAAATTAAATTCATTAGTCCAATCTACCGCTTCTAATTGACATTAGCTTCAGCTGCATGGATTGTATCGGGTTACAAAGCTTTGTCAGCGATTGCTAGATGTCGTCTGTTTATGTCTGTATCACATCCTGGGATATCTTTCTGTTATGTAGTTTTCCTTATAGCGTCTTCTAAGAAACATAATTCATCATTTTGCGTTTGAATAAGGATTGAGTGTTGTGGGTTTTATCAGGAGCCAGTACAAAATGATGAAATAGGTTCCATCTAACAGTAACTACAGACACTATCTGTAACAAAATACGTTCTCTGAAGGAGAAAGACAACTGAATTCTTACATGTTCATGCACATTTACATGAATTCTTACATGTAAAGTAAACAAGTAAACACTGCGTATTCAACGTTTAAGTATCTGGGAGCTGTTTGTTGATAAATGTTTGTCCTTCAGAATGTAGATGAGTACTAAAAGCTCCATAAGTGTTGTAGTTTAACATTGTTAATGCTAGACTGCTTGGGAATAGTACGATTTTTATATAAAAAGAGAAATGCAGAGCAGCGCGGCGAGAACTTTCTGAAGAATATATCTCATGCCTGCTAATTCTACCTTCATCAAATATTTAGTCAGCGAGCCATTCACAGCGCACCTTTGTTCCAATAGCATTATTGATTTCGACAAATTTCTCTGGAACTCAGTTGAAGTGTAAAGGTGCTAATTATATTTTATTACTTATCTATATTCATCTAATAACTCATCTATTATTTCTCATGAATGTTTTTTTTTTCCGATCACTAAACTAGCGGGCGTAAATCAAAATTACTCTGGCGATAGGAAAAGGAAAAATTTCAGAGTTACTAACGTCAGACGATTATGCCCCAACTAATATTTTCTGTATGTACCCATATGTGCAAATTGGGTGTTATTGATGTTATTTATGAGCAGAATACATTATTATCCATTGCTTTCCCATATCCTGGATATAACAGACCCTGTAGCTCTGAGTCAGAAACTAGCTCAACAGAGCCTTTCCCAGAGGTGTGTTTTCCTGCCATGACACTTCTGAGAAAGGTCTAGTGTTGTCCTTCACACTGCCAGGGGCCAGGTGTTAGATCCCTGCTGGGACTTCCAATGTTTACAATGTACGTTCTCACACCTTTTGATATTGTAAGAGAAGGCATCCAAGGAATGGCATATATATATACTCACACTTTGGAAATAGCATCCAAGGAATGGCATTAACACTGTATGTAGCCTATGTGTAAATATATTTGTATTTTATATATTTATATATAGGAATATTATATCGATATATATATGTTATATATTTATATTTATACTTTATATTTAAAATATATTTTTACTGGTAAATATATATATATATAGATACATACATATATCTATATTGCTATTATATATTCACCAGGTGTAGGGCGGAGGTCTTACCCCAAAGTTGGACGCGGCGAAGCGGTCAGAGGCGGAGGCGGTGGTGGTGGTGGTGGTGGTGGTGTGGGCGAAGTAAGCGTTGATGTTGGCCAGCAGGTTGCTCATCACCGCCGGGACGCCGGGGCACATGTACTTGGAGGACAGGCAGGAGAAATGCCTGCGAGGAGCAGAGGGTGAGAGATGTATCACGCCACCGTGGTGCCGGAAGAGCCGGGCCACAATAAAGGCTTCAGCAGCCAGGGGGTTGAAGGGACACGATTGAGCTCTGGATACAGCCAGCACATGCCTGCGCCCCCATGGATGACAACACTCCCTATGTCTCTAAATACTCTGAGCCCACACAGAGCACCGCAACAGAGGTGGTATCATCGTTGCTCTGGTAGCAACCGGCTTGGACTGGTGGGTATACTGGGGTTTCTGCATTCATCATCCGCAACAAAACAAACCTTCATGAAACTTAACTTATCGAATTAACCAACTCATAAATGTGTTAACAAGGGCGGCTCAATGTGTCATGTTGTTGTCGAAGACATGTCATGTTATTTTTAAGACACTTCCAAGATTATGGAAAGACAGTATTTTCTGTGTAATGAGCTTGGGTCTAGTCATGCATGTAATCACAACCGCCTGCTGCCTCACGGTTTCCCCTGGCAACCACTCAGAAGGTCATTACAGTAACACGTGAAGGCTATGAATAACGCAGTCGGTACGGCTCCGATAGGACACAATGAGGATGCACTTCAATACAGTCTGTCTGTGAACATATAGGGTCTTAAGTGTTCAGTGACCTCATTTTATATTCCACTGGGTCGAATGATGTCAATTTATATAAAAAATGTACAGAAGAAAATATTGCCTACAAAATAATTCAAAAGGCTAAAGGCAATCAGTGGATGGATTGTAATTCCAACATAAATCTTCAATATGTTCCGATTTGGGTCGACTGGAAATAAACAATTGAAAACTAAATACAAAGAAAAGTTCTTGTGAGTATTTAAAGGATTTTGCCTGTTTCTTAAGACCACAGGTTATGTCCAGATGTAAATCAGCCACGATTTATATTCAATTCACCCCCTTCTTGTGCTAATTGTGTTTTCAGAACCGAGCAGTTAGTGAGCCATTGACGTCCATTCTTTCCAAACAAGAGTCTAGCATCTCCCATTGCTGTATTTTGGTTTTGTTTAACACAAGTTAGTGCATGCAGACTGCCCTGGTTTGGTAGTTTGCTCCAATAGAGCAATCGAACAAACGGGTCCACAAGTTAAGTTTTTGTGTTTACACGCAGTTAAACTTCTGGGGTGCCCCATAAAAACTCTTCAACATTAATTGATAAGCATGGTGGGGAATTGTGGATAGAAGTGTGGATTTTTGATTGGTTCGACTGACGGGTTGCAATGGATTGTCTCAGTGAAGCGAAAAATGGAATTGTTTATTTTTGGGCACTGTTAGGAGGAAAATAGCTAGCTAGGAGAGTTTGTATGTGCTTTCTTTGTTGGAAAAAACGAACAAAGATACAGCTATGGGACTCGTCGGGAATATAATGGATGTCAATGGCTCACCAACTGGCCAACTGAACGCACGTCCCCACTCCAAGCGGGGGCGAGCTAAACATAAATTATACAGACTTAGAAAATGTAAACAATTATCCTTGGGTCTTAGCAAAAACTCTTATCTTATATATATTATTCATACCAAAACAAAATACAAATTGAAGATGATCATATTCTTTATAAAGATTCTAAAAGTAAATAAATAAATAATTAGGGATAACATATCGAACACAATGTTTGGGTACTAAACCAAACTAAGCTAACTAAGCTAACTAGCATCCGGGGAGATAGCAATGAGAAAAGACCAATCATAGTTTGTCAACACGCTCCCCCTGTGCACAGAGGAGGAAAGTTCAAAAATCCCAGCACGGTCATAGTCAGTCCCCACGCACACACCAATAGAAACCAAGCGACACACTCTCATTGGGAGACCTAATTAATTACTCTGCTTTCAGCCTCCAAATTACCCAGAAGCACTTTAGGGAGAAAAACAGGGGCACATGATGGCATCCTCTGAAATCCTGTGGTGCTTAGAGTTGAAGCTCTTCTGTTATGTTCCAAGTTAAGTTTGCTAATGCATACAGGCATCCATACTTATGTGCGTGTGTGTCTGTCTGTCTGTCTGTCTGTCTGTCTGTCTGTCTGTCTGTCTGTATATATGTGAGTGCGTTCTTGCATGGGTGCGCACACGTGTGTATGTGTGTACACAGATACATCATCGTCTCTCTGCAGGAATCCTCCCTAGCATGAGATTTATTCTGTCACCCATAGGAAGGTACAGTCGGATCCCTGTGCCACAGATCAGCCAAATCCTTTCATAAATCCCCAGCGATGACCGGCGAGAGTGTGTATGAGGGCGAGAGTGTGTGTGAGACGTTGGAACGAGGTGCGAGCCCAAAGCATTAACTGCGCCCCCGCCCGACTCACCATGATACCGATGTCACTGCTAACCCCCCCCCCCACCCACCCTCAGTAGCACCTACTCATAGCTGTGACCGTCCCTCTCATGCTGCAACACCCCGGCAGCCGCTTAGCAACCAGCCGGGCTGTCCCGTAGCAACCAGCCGGCTGTCACATAGTAACACAAACCACAGTCGGCGGTGTTTCTCATCAGCAGCATCCAACAACTGTGTGTTTAAAGAGCAGGCTCTTCAATGTACACAGCGTTCTCCAATTCTCTCACTAAGCCCCCATTTGGCTGCCGCTGTGGGGTGGTATTATATGTTTTTCTGCGCTGAAATCGTAGCTCCATCATTTTTTGGGGTTAAGGGGAGATTTTTTTGATACGGCATTAATAGTAGATCAAGTAAATCAAGGGGCTCTAGCGGCAGGTTGCCCATCGACCTGCATTTTCCGGCCACTTTAAGGACTATGAAAGGTGTATTACCGCGTGTGTGAGGGTGTGGGTGTGTACGTGCCTTGATGTCTGTATTCTGAACCACAATGCACACTTAATACTCCGCTCTAGGGAGAGTTTTGAACCACTTATCCTGAGCACCAATACTTATATTCAAAACACAAGAGAGAGACTGGCCTAGTAAAGGGAGGCTCTGAGCGAGGATATTCTATCAAGGATCAATCTTAGGATATGGCTTATAGAATGGGCACCACAATGTTCTAATCTGTGCAGAGTGAGACCTCAACTACTAAGCTGCCCATAGGAGTGTACCAGCCTGGCCTGGCAATGGCAGCACAAGGCAGTGATCGTCAAATCCATGCTGTCACGTCTAAGTCTGCTTTAAATAGACGGAAAAGTAGAAAGTGAAAGACAAAGGGGTCAGCAAATGAGGAGGCAGGGAGGATACTGGGAGTGTGTGTGAGTGTGTGTGTGTGTGTTCACGATCAATGCTGCCAAAGACATCTTTAAGAGTTTTTCAGACGCCCCCGGCGATCAATCAATCAATCGATCGGGTTTTAGAACCGGGGCCAGAGTCTGAACCAGGCTCTGATTGTGCTGAGGAGACATCTTTACTGGTCCCCTCCTCCTCCTCCTCCTCCTCCTCCTCCTCCTCCTACCTCTCTGGCCAGGAAGAGCGCTCCCTGGCTGTCCTGCAGCCCTCCACCCCGCAGAAGGAGACAGTGACGGATGGAGCGAGGTACGGGGGGGAGAGCCATGGAAACCGAACGGTACTCACGTCATGGCCTGATAGATGGACTCCACTCCATATCTGATGGCAAACTCGTCCACGATCTCCTGAGACACGTCGTCAAAGTAGACCTTCCACGCCTCCTCCCCCTTCACCGCCGGGATCTTCACCGCCCCGCTGTTGCGCACCTCCGTCAGGCAGTGGAACAGGTTCTGGGGAGCAGAGGGCGGAGGAGATACAACAGGAGGAGACCAAAGAGGGAGAGGATGAGCTGAGAAAAAACAAGAGCGCCACCGCCTCGGTCGGCCTTGCTGTTGTTGATGTTGTTGTGCCGGTCATGTTTGGATGAATAAAGGTTTGCTTGATAAAGTGAAGCATTCTCCGCGATAATGGCCTTACCCTGGTGGAACTTCCTGCCATGAATAGAGAGAGTGAAGAGTCATACTTGTAGGAGTTGTGCTTAAAAGTTGCACGCAGGAGTTTATTCATAAGCAAGGTTAACGGTCACTGTTTCTCTAAACTCTGAACTTAAGTCTATCCATGTTGGTCTGTCTGATAGAGGACAGAGCAGGAACATTGGGTTGTGCTTGTTTGTCAAGCCATCCATAGGGGGCAGAAGGCCATGGTCTAAAATACTGTTTCTTAAAAGGTAAAGTTCTCAGTCAGAAGTAGGGTTCAGGTGAACAAAAACTAAAACTACTAACTAAAATAAATGGCTTCCAGTAAAACTTTTAAACATCTCTATGTTCTTATTTGAAGCTTTGTAACTAAACCAACATATTGCAATGTTTGGCAGTTCAAGAATACAGCAAAACAAGGGACAGAGCGTCCTCACTGAGAAGCGTCCTCACACGAAGACCTGAAGTCTCCGCCGACTTGGGAAGAACTGCCTTTAGTTTAGGGGGCCTTCAGTTGTGGAACCATTGACATTTGGAAATATATGTTTGGGTATTTAGATATTACATTGCATGGGTATGTGTGTGGGCATGTTTAAAAGCAAACATTTTTAATGTTTGCTTTTGTTTGTAAAAAAAACATATGTTTTTTTATTTTTATGTTTTATGTTTATGCATTTGATGTATCTAGGTTGTTTGTGTTTATCCTGTAATTTTCAGCTTCTCTGTAAATGTATGCTAATCTCAAAGGGGCTTCCTGTTGAAATAAGTTTAACATGCTGTATATATATTAAATGAACAGATACACATCCTTTGTATCCAACATGTACGGATTTTAGATTAAACCCAACCTAATCACATTTTGCACGGACTAAAGCTGTGAACACTTTTGCGTAACATTAATCCTTAAGCCTTAACCCACACTTATCCACACTAAGACAAATGAGGAAAACAGCCTACACCTCAAACAGAAAAAAAATGCATACGACAAACTATGATGCCCCAAAAAAAGAAAAAAGGAAGAAGCACTGAAAACGTAATGTCTCCTTCATCCCCTTGAGTTTGGTTTCTCTATAATATACTGATCTGATCCCCCCCATCAATAACAAATCGTTCCTTCCTACTTCCTCCCAGAGCATTAAGCTTAATTAGCGAGAGGACTGGGCTTGGGCGAGACAGTCGCCTGCCAAACGGATGCCTGCATCGAGCACTGAAGTACTGTCATTCGTTACGGGGCTCCAC
>NC_044061.1:23449732-23482232 GCF_902167405.1 Gadus morhua | reverse complement strand
AGCTGAGTCACATGACTGGAGAAGAACAGGAGAGGAAGCTGAGTCACATGACGATAATATATACAGTGAGGCTGGGAAACATCAAAGCCTTCCAAACATTGTTTTCTTATAGAGTAGCTACATGAATTCCCATTGCACACAGAAACAAACGCACAGACACACACCCAAAGACACACACATACAAACACACACACACACCTACATATGCAAACACATAAAAAAAACACACACACACACACACACACACACACACACACACACACGCACGCACGCACGCACGCACGCACGCACACACACACACACGCACGCACGCACACACACACACATACATACAGACATACCAGTACCAGTACCAGTAGCACCACCAATTAGAGGCATGCATTGCCTCTAATTGCTGGAGCCTGTAAGAAGTTGAATGCGGCTCAGCGAATTGAAGTGGTTTCCCATAATAATTTTGTGAATTGTTCAATGTGATCCAACTGTGAGCCAATAAAACAATAATTAGTATGCCCTGTCCAAAACAATCTCTGCTGGGAAGTTAGGGTCACGGCGTGTCAGACAACACAGAGCTTAAAAATAAACCATTACGTAACAACAGCTTTTATGGGAACCATGGAGCACACTGATTGGCTGGCTCTGTTGTATTAAATGTAATCCTGTTTATGTGTAGCAGTCTAGTCAGAATGTGCGAGGTCGAGATGTCAGGATAAATCAGTGGTTTGCCTCTTTGGTGCATCTAGTTATGAAAGGAGGAATCGAATAACAAGCATTCACGCACGCACAGGCACGTACGCACGCAAACACACACACGCACACACAGACACACAGACACACACACACACACACACACACACACACACACACACACACACACACACACACACACACACACACACACACCTAGATCCAGGAGAGAGAGACAGGAGTATTTCACTCGCGCCATAAAATAGGAAAAAGGACACTGGGCCATTAAATATGTATAAGTGACCGTCTAAATAATTCAAGGTACGTATATATCCCCCAGCCCACTCTGACAGGAATCGGTGGGCTGGCTCAGGCTCTGACAAATGAGGAGCAGCGGCCTGCCTTCCCCAGGCGAACCCGAAATCAAAAGGCTTCCGTTCAGGAGAGGGGGGAGGAAAACAACACCAGGAGATGCAAGCCCAACCCGGGCGGTTGCAGGAAGGTGCGGTTTATCGGTTTTGTTCACGCACGTTTCTGCGGGCCCAGTTCACTTTGCTAGCTAAATATTTCATTTAGTCGACTATTGCAATCCCTTCCCCCTCCACGATAAATCGCTACCCCCTCCCTCCCCCCCACCTTTTAGCTGGCCCGCGTGTTGGAGCAGCGAGTACGGCTTTAACCCTTTCTTGTTTTTGATGTAGGTCAAGGGATGACCCACCTCGCCTCAGACAGGGCGTGTGTGTCCCCATATATTTTTCTTGAGGGCACCTATACTCCACTCACACCGTCATTGCCGTCACTTTCACCGTAACCTTTATCCACACCCGTATCGACTGTTTGGCCTTTGCAGGCAAATCACAACAGAAAATTGCTGAACTATTGACTTTGTAATCTAATATTCCCATGATATTTATAAGAGGGTCGAGGCGAAGCAGATAGAGGTGACAACATTTTTGACACGGCGAAAGAAAGTCGGTGCTGCTTATTTGCTGACGTGTGCGGTTCAAACCCTGTGAACGCATCTCCAGTCGGTGCCGTCCTTGAGCAAGGCACTGGGAGTAGAGAAACACAAGGCGTATCCGGGTCGTGATTGGCTGCTGTGAGCAGAGATAAACGACGGAGGGAGAACGAGTTTGCTAAGCCCGTGTTTTCCCGACAGGCCTCCTTGGACCTCCTCAGTAGTAGGGGGAGGGGAACACGTCCCACATGGGGAGGTTATGGAGTACATGATTGGTTGGAGGTTCTCAAAATTAGCTGATTGTGGGGATAGTGGATTTGGGAGAGTGGTTCTCGTGGATCATATGTCGGGGGAATATTTCATGCAAGGTTGTCGCTAATTTCATATTTGCATTCGGCTGACACGCAGCATCGCACGCCAGAGAGATGCAGGATCGAACAAATAATAGATAAATACTGGCTCAATGAACACAGCCTTCGACGGAGAGTTCAATACGCTCGGTAAGATGACGCTAACGATCCGTTAGGTTCTTGTTTCGCTCTTCCCCTTATAGTGTTTGATGTTTCTCTCATTCTCTCCTTTCTCTTTTTCTTTCTTCCATCTCTCTAATCACGCTCTTATTGTGAAATATCCGTCCTTCGCTTCCTGACGTCACGTGCTCGGCCCTCCTCCTCCTCCTCCTCCTCCTCCTCCTGCAGCTAAACAGATGTGCAAACCGAGCGATAAACTCTACACAGAGTGTCCCAGGGCTGCGCCTGGTTACCATGGTGATGGATGGGCGCGGGCAGCCAGGGGTTCAGCGGTTTGTGAGCAGGAAGCTGGGTCGGGTTGGGGGGTGCACACGCCGACCGTAAGCAGGAAATACAAGGTTCTTCTGCCCGTTAGGAATATTGGAATATTATTGTAGGATATATTTTACGTGTGCTCAATGTTTATTTTAAGACGTTTTTTTATTTTAAGATGGAGCATGCACTTTTGGGCAATTCTCTCCTTCATTGCTTTTCTATCGTCCTTTTTGGAAGAAATCTGAAAATGGCTAAGTGGTGGTAATTTATGTTTATTTTATGCCTCGCTGGTATCATTTGCTTCATAGTTAGTTTTTTTGCTTCATTAATCTATCACACCCCAAGTCAGTGTCTAGTCAGTGTATCCAATTAGCATCAATGAAGAGTCCTACCAAACCAAAAGTGCATACATTCATAGTATGGATGACCGCAAGGGTACAGCTTGTTTAAATATATATATATACTGTATATATATATACACAGTATATATATATATATATATATATATATATATATATATATATATATATATGAATATACTGTCTATATTATCTGTATGAATTGACGATTTCTTTGATAAACTATTGACTGGAGTACCTAATGTACAAACAGGGACAAAGGCAGTAAGGAACATGAATGACATTCCTTCAATAGTACCGTATGTTGTTTTTTTTAAGAGATCGATTTCTGATTCATAATTAGAGGCACACTTAGTTGCGTGTGAGTGTGTTGGGCAGTGTGGGACAACCAACTCCAGAATCTATTATATCTAATTAAATCTATAGAGATGTTTTATGTTCAGGGCTAAGGGCTAATGATCCAGAGTTCTCGGGGTTAATCAGAAATAAATACTCATTAGCATACCACGGTGCGTCATCTAGGACGAATCCTAGACCCTTGTTGAGTTTAGGAGGGAGTTCGGAGTCAGGGGCTTAGGGGTCAGCCTGGAGGGGTCAAAGGTCACTCATTACAGGATCAGGGCTGGGTCTCATAGCCCACTTGCTATATGCTACTTTGCTGGTTTAAAACAGCACATCGGCGCTTCCCGATTTGGCAGAAGACTAATGCTTCAATCAGAATCTAAACTAAGTCGAATTCACTTGAGCTTGGAATATTGACTGAATGAGGGTTTAGGAGAAGATCCATATTGATTATGTTTTGGCTGTGACAAGGTGGATCTCTTGTATTCAGGGATAATTTCAGATGTTAAACACCGTGTACATTAGGATGAAACAACGGTGACAACCTTGAACTCAACACGCTGTCTTCTGACACTGTATCCGTCTGATCATTAAGAATCACGGCAGGGTTACTTTAATGTCATTGTGGTTGATGATCTAACGACGGTGCCTATACGACAGAGAGGGATTGATGATTCATGTGAAAGAACAGCGACATCAACTTTGAAGATGATGTCAATGATGTTGACCCCTGACGGTGTTGGCCCCTCTAATGATGTAAACAGTGAAAGCAGGTTCTCCACACATGGACCTCAGGTTGTGATGTCACAGATCCTGACCTGTGCTGGTGAATATGGCCGAAATAGTTTGGGGTGGACTCTTTAAGGACACTAATAGTGAAAAACTGATTCCCCAAACCTTGACCGCAGGTTGTGATGTCACAGATCCCGACCTGTGCTGGTGAGTATAGTGAAACCAGTTCGATATGAACCCTTTAATGACAGCGATAGTGAAAGCGGGTTCACCACACATGGGTCTCAGGTTGGGATGTCACGGACCTGTGATGGTGACCTTGGCGGACCACTTGGAGGTACCCTCCAGCACGGCCAGCTTGGCCGTCTTCAGGTGTGCGCCGAACTCCTCCTTGGGCACCTGGAACATGTCCTGGATGACCTCGAACACCTCGGGGCAGTTCTTCTCCCGCACCTTCATGCGCTCCTTCATCGCCATGATGATGTTCTGCGTCTTGTCTTCGGCGCCGTGCTTGGAGCTCTTCTCCACCGCCCCTTTAATGCACGCACACACACACATAAGCACACGTACACATAACACACACACACACACACACACACATAAACACACACACATAAACAGACACGCACAAATAAACAGACACACACATACATACACATAAACAGATACACACATGCACATATACACATACATAAATGCACACACACACACACACACACACATAAACAGACACACACACATAAACAGACACACAAAAAAAAACAGACACACACATACATACACATAAACAGACACACACACAAACACACAAAAAGAGGCAGACATACTCATATACACACACACACACAAACACGTAAACAGACAGACACACACAAACACAAACAAATCAAAAGTGAGGGAGATGTTTGAGTCTGCTGCGTAGTATAAAGGTGTTCTATCTCAGCAGCTTTAAGCAGTGAGTGTTCATAGCCCAGATGTATTCACGCCAGCCTTAAAGCTACTCTTTGCTGACAATGATTGAGCGCTGGCTGCTGCGCTAAGCTAATACTCTGTATGCACGCCGTAAAATGTGGCGTACGAATACAACAAAGAGGACATGTTTTATAGGCTCCTAAAATAGAGCATATCTCTAGAGATATAATGTGTGGCTGTAATGGTTTGATGGGGGAAGGGAATGTTGAATGGTAACGTGGGTGTGTTTGAATGTATGTTTGCCTATGTGTGTGTGTGTGTGTGTGTGTGTGTGTGTGTGTGTGTGTGTGTGTGAGAGTGTGTGTGTGTGTGTTTGTGTGTGTGTGTGTGTGTGTGAGTGGAGGTGTGTGTGTTAGAGAGAATGCATGTGCCTATGTATGCATTCAAGTGTGCGCGTGTCCCGTGCATGTGTGTGGTTGTGTGTGTGAGTTAGGTTTATACTCCTCCGTAAAGTGCTGTACGTAGAGAGAATGCACGTGCCTATGTATGTATGCGCGTGTGCCCGCGTGTGTGTGTCTGTGTGTGTGTGTGTGCATGCCTGCGTGTTTGTGTATTGGTTCTAGGCCTCGTTTCTGCCAGCGACAAAAGAATAAGAGAAGCCATGTAACGTCTGATTCCTGTTTCTAATCAATTCATCAGACCCCATTGAAGATTAAAACAGGGATTCAAAATAAATCACATTCAGAAAAACTGCGAACTGCAGAACCGCCCGTGCTACGAGCTAATCCAGTGGCAGAGTGTGTGTGAGACTGTAGGCGCAGCGTGGATCACCGCCGCGCTGTCACATCTGTTGGGCGTAAAACCGCGCCGGGGCCAGATTGAGAGGGATGATTTCAGATTGTCACGGGCATCAGTGATTGAACGAGCAGCGTAACGCAGCGTATCCCTCCGAGCTGTTAGCTACATGTTACGCAACGCCCCGGAATGCCGGAACATTCACCACCGTTCACCATAACACGGCTTGTTGAATTAAAAACCACGCTTAACAACGCACGTACGTCACAAAACACAAGGTAGACATGGAGCGACCGACGTAGATAACAGACGTGGAATTGGAAAGCGGTATTTCTATCCACACCAACGCAGTGATGCAGTGTAAAAAAAAATGACAAAGAGGGTGAGAAGTAGCATCCGCAACACACCTGAATCCGTTTTTCCCATCGCTGTGTTTGTGTAGCCGCGGAAAAAAACAGGGGGGGAGCGTCTAAAAACAAACACGTGTGTGGGTGTGGGCGCTCACTTCCTGCCACCCAGTGTTTCTGGATACGAGTGTGGTGCGGTGCGGATGCACATCCCCCTCTCCCCCCCCTCCCCCCCTCTCCAGTTCCCCCCCTCCCCCCTCCCTTCCACACTCGTCAATTGGCTGAAACATGAAATATGTTTCTTTGTCTCGAGGTCGTGATATTTTGGCGAGAACATTGACGCGGCCGGGGCGCGACGGTTCACTGAACACGGTCCGACCGGGCTGCAGGCCGGGCGCCGCGTTGTGTTGTGTTGAGGCATCGGGGTGGGAGTGGGAGTGGGGGGTGACGGGGGGGACGGGGGGGGGGGGACGGGGGGGGGCTGTGTCCGGGTCCTTACTTTGCAGGCAGTCTGCGTTGAGCAGATCCTGGCACTTGTCGTGGCATTTGACGCCGCACTCGGAGCAGCGCATGCCCTGGCGCGCGATGCCCCACAGCAGGCCCTCGCACTCATGGCAGTAGGTCGGCGCCGTGGCCGTCCACACCTCAAAGTTGTGCGGCGTGGTGGAGGAGATGGGGTAGATCAGGGCCTGCAGGGTCTTCTTGAAGACGTGTTGTTTCTGGACGGGAGAGAGAGAGAGGGGGAAGGGGGAACAGCTTCAGTCAGAGGGAAGATGGTTGAGAGGAAGTTTGTTAAGGTGGATGGGGGGCGGGGGTGAGAACTTTTGTGTTGGCTGTCTCGGGAGGCACAGTAAAAGACATTAAAGGTGACATATTATACCACCAGATGTGAGTGTGATTAGCCGGATAGATCAGTCTACCGGCCTACCCGGTGGACTGAAGCAAACGTTGCTCATCTATCCAGCACACATCGAGGCGGACACGCCCACTTGTGATGTCAGAAGACGCAGATTTCCAAAACGGCTTGCAACTGCTAATCACACTCACACCAGGTTGTATAATATGCCCCCTTTAAGTAACAACGTTATTCAGTTATGATCATTCCATGATGCTTGATATTGCTTTACATACGACTAGTGGGCTATCCCACTACACTGTCTGAACACCTGAACGAATGATTATACCATGAATGGAAAGTGTAGAAAAGCTCGATCACCTGAATCTCAAAATGCACTTAAAGTCCAAGGTGAACGACAGGAAAACAGACGTTCAAACAATGAAAACAATACACAACGTTGTAAGTTTCTCACAGGGCTTCCAGAGCCGACGACGGGGAGAGAGACAGCTGATGCCGCTGATGCCGCGGAGATAACCTGCTCATCAAAGGCCGGGCCAGCCGTATGAAGGTAAATCTGCTCTACATCACATTAAAGCTCAGATTAACTGCCCCGCTCAGGCCGCTGGCTTTGTTGACCCGCTGAGTGGTTTACTGTCAGATTCCTCTCCCCACCAAATACTCTGGCCTCCAGTAGAGTGCCTTGTCTGGACTGATTGCCCGCTGCGAGTGAAGCCTTTTCAAATTGAATGCTTTACTGCGCAGGCCAGCAGTAACCAATGGTTGATGAGGGAATCAATGGCCACCGAAGGAAAGGAAAAAAGGGGAAGGCTTTGTGGGGAGATATAGGTGAGGAGTCGCGGACGAGACCCCGGAGGACAAAGACAGAGAGGTAGGAAGAAAGAGAGAACTACAGCATATTCCGTGTTTGGTAATGTATAAATTACCTACAGCGCCTCAAGGTATGGAATAAATTATAGAGATGCTCTCTTTCTCTCTCAAGTTCCCAGCTCCTAATTATTCATCAACTTTGTGCAATATCTATTTCATCCCTCAATCCCTAAATAACACAGGGCTCATTTGAAGACACACACACACACACACACAAAACACACACACATGCACCCATCTCAGACACACATGCACACAGCCCACAAACACACACACCCAGACACAAACACAATCACACCAACCTTATCCTCACCTACACACCCCCACGCCACCCCACACACACACCCCCACCCGGACACAAACACACATGCACACACACACACACACACAGCCTATCCTCACCTACACACACACCGTACGCACTCACACCCCCCCCCACACACACAGGCCCATACACACATTATGAGGACCGATGGCGATCGGGGCACCCTCAGTCTCTAAGGCAATCTAAGAGCAGTAATGGTGTCGGGCCGGGTGTCCCCTGGGCCGTGGGCCCGGAGCCCGGCCCGCGACCCTGGAGGACCTTTAATTAAACATTCAGCTAAACCAGGAGAAAATGAGTTTCCCTTTAATCTACCGACAACGGAAACAGCAGATGTCCGAAACCTACCGGCTGGCATTAAACGTCCCCTTCTACTGACACATTGTTCCAGACGACCTGGAGAAACTATGCTCTCCGGGACAGCAGAGTGCTATAAAATGCAATTAGAAATGTACTTTTTGTTCCTGCTTGTCTTCCCGCTCTCCTCTCTTTTTGTAGTTCTTTGATCTGGCTCCCCGACAACAGCAGAAGGTTAATCCTTACCTTCTGTTAATCGATATGCTTCTCTAAAGCCAAGTGGGGGGGTTTGTTATCCGCTACTGGCTACTGGGGTACCATCTCATCCGAGTGACCGTTTCTTTACCTTTCGGTCATAGAGAGGGGTGGAGCAGGGGGTGGGGGGGGGGGGGGGGGGGGACTCCGGGAAGAGTGAGCTGTTGGCCTGAAGGTTGACACTTTAAAACACTGCTGCTTAAAAAATATGGGATACTCAAAGTTCACCGAGCGACTCCTGTTGCCCTCGAGCAAGGCACCGCTTCAACCGAGAAAATGTGTCACACGGTGTGTGACACCACACACCACCCGGTTTCTTTCATTCTCCATTTGTTTTCTCTGTATAATGTATCAATTTCTCTCTCTCTCTCTCTCTCTCTCTCTCTCTCTCTCTCTCTCTCTCTCTCTCCTTCTCTCTCCCTCCCTCCTTCTCTCTCTCTCTCTCTCTCCCTCCCTCTCTCTCTCCATCTCTCTCTCTCTCTCTCTCTCTCTCTCTCTCTCTCTCTCTCTCCCTCTCTCTCTCTCCCCCGTCTCTCTCTCTCTCTCTTTCTCTCTCCTTCCGGCACTGCTCAAGCGGTGCGTGTCGCCGGGTGTCACAAGTGATGTCCCTGGGGTGACGCTGTGTGGTTGCCAATGCGACGGGGTGCAGGGATTGACGACACTCAGTGGTGCGGCGTTGGCATGACAACCAACACGCGTGCCGCCTCTCTTCCCGCCTCTCTTCCCCCCTCTCGTCTCCTTCTACGAGGGTCCGGAGCCACGGAACCCGGGTCGCTGCAATTAGGACTGGCAAGATGTCAACGCAACTCTTGGTTGCATCGGATCTTGAAACTTTTATATCATATCTGATTCATCTACTTTCCATAGGTGTCATCACTTTGAGTGTTTAAATGCTACTTCTCCTATGGATGTGTCAATATTGAGTATCTCTGAGTCATTAGGACTGTGCCTTAATGGTACGCCCCCCTCCTCCCCCCCCCCCCCCCCCCCTCCCACCGCCTCTTTAAGAGCCTTCTCCAAGCCTCCCAAATCATCATAGTGGATGAGCTCAGATCTGGATGAAAGTGTAGTTTCACTTTCTCTAGCTTCGTATTTGTATTTGTTTTCGACCAATCACGTCGCGAAGTGCGGGCATCGGATAAGCAAATAATTGGCTAACGGCAAAGTCAAACTGACCCGGCCAGCACAAGTCAACAGGTCCCATTGGGAAGATAAGCTAAAACATCCCGTCCAGACACAGCGTTCTTAGATAAAGTGTCTATAAAGGTTTCAAATCAACACCGTGTAGACTTGCCACTGGAATACTGCATGCATTGAAACCTCCGTCTGAGTTTTAATGAGTTTCCCTTGGGTAGAATATCTCTGTAACAACACAGGAAAAAAGGTCCTCCCTTTGTAGTCTTGCTTCTGGGCCCAGGCTCTGTGTTGTTTCTCACCAGGGGTTCTGCTATACTATAGAAGTACGACTGGATCCCAGAAAAGCTGCCTTCTTACTGTGCGCTGACCTCTATATCGTGTCCTTGACTTCCAGTTTTTTTCCTCATAAGAATAAGCCTGTTTTCCGGTTAGCTTCCTGACAGGGCTTGACATGTTTGACAAGTCACGCTGCACGTATCCATACCGCAGACTTTCACCTCATCCCAACCCACCATTCCCAACTACAACAAATTCAGATCCAGATTCTGTATCTACTATATAATTGTAGCCCTTGAAAATATACTTGAACCAAAAGACTGACCCCTTTCCACACTGGCTCATTGCTTACGTTACTTAAAGCCTTTAGTTTAAATAAAACCGTGTCTCTCTGGTTCGTACGGCGGGCGGAGGTTTCGGCCGAGTGCAGCACAACGTTCAGCGATGGCGGAGTGTGGCCCGAACACAAACATTGCTTCTTCACGCTCCAAAAAGCATGGCAGGGAAGCGACAAAAGAGCATAAGTAAGGAAACAAGAGGAAGCGAGGAGAAAGTCTTTGCTCGAGTGAACAAGATAGACACTAGAAACTAGGGCTGGGCGATTAATCGAAATTTGATGTTGACTGCGAATTTAGCGTGAATGATCACAAAACTAATATAATCATTATTTTATTTTATGTTCTATAGAATAGCTGTACATTATATCAGATTTTAACAATTTCTTTTTGACCATTTTGTGTATTTTTTTAAGGCGAAATTTCAAAGTTCTCAGTTACAAAGTGTTTTTGGGAGAGACATGCTGAATAAATACATCATGTTTTCAAACTCAAATATAATTGTTTGAATAATCATGATTTCAATATTGACCCAACTAATCGTGATTATGATTTTTTCGAAAATCGAGCAGCCCTACTAGAATCAAGGCTAGATGTCAACGAAACTCTCGGTTGTTGAAACTTATGACTAACTTGAATCTTATGTGATTCATCTACTTTCCACTTTTACTTTTTAAAAGTAAGTTCTCCTATAGATGTGTCACTATTCTTGTAGCGCAATGCCGCAGTCGAAGGAACCGAAAGAGTCCATAAGAGACACGAGACAGGCATTGAGTCGGCGTATAGATTAAAGACGAGGTGTTCAACAGGAAGAAGGGCGGAGAGAAACTGTTCCAGAGCTCATTCCAGGGAGTAGAAGGCAGACTATGAAACATGGCCACCACACCACAAACCCCAGGGACGATCCAGAGCCCTGGGGATCTTCTCTTCCCGTAACGGCAGCGCTGCACTTCCGCCTCTCTCTCCGTCTCTTTCTCCTTCTCCTCTCCTCCAGTCCTCCCGTCCAACCGGAGCGGCATATGGCCACATGCACGCCCACCGCTGGACTTAACACAGCAGATAAAGCACTGACATCTGCTCGCCCTACTTACTATGTTCAATCTGCGGCCCTGCTCTCCACGAGAGCTCCCTTTCCGTCTCCAATTAATAATAGTCCAGCGTTGCCTTGGTGGGAGCGCCGAGACATCCTGCCCCCGAAGTCAAAGCCTCCAATCGGCCTTGCCCACCCCACCCCTCATTAGGTAATCCCTGTCCCTTCAGATAGCGAAGGCCCTGATGGAAATCTAGGAACGCGCGCATCCGCGTTTGTCGGAACAGATGACACAGCATGCTCAGATACGGGCCACAGCACACGTGGATGTGCACACCGTACGATTGTCAGCTTGTTTACGAGTGAGTGAAAGCATGATTCCTGCAGCCGGGGCCCTCCTATCACTCTATATTCCCTTTGGGAGCGAGGGATGGCGATCAATTAAGGAAGAGAGCTTTAGAGGTCAGGGCAGAAAGAATCCCTGGCTATCGACTGAGACGTCTTACATCTTTTGCTCTGCATTCTGCATTCTTTTGGACCAGATTAAGCTAAAGGGGGTCAGATCTTTGTGTATGTCTCCCTGTGTGAATGGTTAAACAGAGAAAGACAAGGAGAGACAGAGAAATACAAGGAGAGACAGAGAGAGAGAGGGAGAGAGAGAGAGAGAGAGAGAGAGAGACATACAGACAGACAGACAGACAGACAGACAGACAGACAGACAGACAGACAGACAGACAGACAGACAGACAGACAGACAGACAGACAGACAGACAGACAGACAGACAGATATATGTACACAGCTAGATGAGTTGTAGGGTCGATGGATGAATAAGTGAGTGCATTCATTAACTAAGTGACTTAATGCAGTCCATTCTGGGGCTGCTCCATAATCTTTGGAATGCTTCTGTTCCCTGGCAAGGAGCTCCCAGGCCATCCGTCAAACACCAGAGCAGGGGCGCCACCGAAACAGCTGAGCCACGGCGGCCCGTCTCGCTGCGGCGAGACGCAGCCCCTATGACCCCCTTGCACTCGGAGAACAACGAACCATCATCGGCTCATCAAACCCTCAACACCTCCCTCCGCCTCCGCCCCAGCCTCTGAGAGGGGGGGGGGGGGGGGGTCTGACACCGTGTTCCCAGGAGGCCACGGCGTAACGCCACCTCAGCCTCACCTCGGCTGACCTGTGATGACGCACGTGCAAGGCCCAACAGTGTGGGTCGCGATGAAGAGGTGTGGAGAGGCGGTACTCACCAGGTCCTCATTGTTCAGCGTGGAGCGGTTCACCAGAGCAAACGAGATGCCTGCCTTTCGAGCAGCGAGGGTCTGGGCGGGAGGCAGAGGGAGAGGGGGGAAGAGGGAGAGGTTGATTAACACATGTGGAAGGCCCCGACTCGGACTCTGCTGCTTTCATTCATACAGCTCGATAGCAGAGTGTTTGGTCGCTTAAAATAAAAGGGATGGATTGTAGAGATTGGGTGTTTGTGTCTTTGATAGAGCAGGGACATACGGAGAAGCTACATTTTGTTTGAGTGATTGAGAGACAGAGAGAGAGAGAGATAGAGACACAGAGAGATAGAGAGATAAAGAAAAAAGAGGGAGAGAGAACTTACCAAGGCCTGTGATTTCCCCGGGAAACGATGAATGGTGAATGAGAGAAAGAAAGAGTGCGTTAGACAGGGCAAGGACTAAAAGCACAAACAACAGAAAGGGTTCAGCCACATATCCATACTCAGTGCACTAAGTGTCTCAACTGCCATGCAGGACTTCTGTGATGGGTTCAGCCCTCTAGTATATAGCTAAGTCAAAAGCGGTTGTATATAGCGGTTACATAATTGATTATCTATTCATGCGGCTGAAAGTTACTAGATTGCTGTCATGCTCTGCATTTTTACATATTTGGTTTATTTTTGGATGAAGCTTTGATCATATTTTCTGCTGTCGGCTCTGCACGTTAGTTTGACACAGATATACAGAAAGACACGGAACACACACTCATGTATGGGTGAAGCCTAGGGAGCCCGTTACGTCTCAAATGGTCACAAATGCACAAGACAAGAGTCGCAAATGTACTTGACGTTTTAAGAATGTTATAACTGTATTCACAATTATCTTCCAGATGCACACACAAAAATCTCATTTTGAAAGATTGTTGAATCTGCATGCGCAAAATGGTCAATTATAGGGTTCCACTGTGTTCTGTATGGATATATTCATCACTTTTGGTCTTGCGTCTCGTCAATTCTTCAGCCAAATTACATTTAATAACCCCATAATTTGAAATCATCCCCAACCTCACACCACACAAAGGGAATGATTAGCATTTTCAGAACTTTCTTAGAAAAGTTTAAATGTCTTGCAAATGATAAATATAAGCAATATAATTATGTGTTCCTTTAAGTGTGGACCGGTTAGCATGGACAGGTTTTGTTTTGTGTTGTGTTTGCCAAAGAATAACTGTGTACAACCCACAGCCATATTGTTGATTCCGTAATAGTGATTGTGTCTAGAGAAAATTTAATTACATGTAACAAAAAGCATTCAATGGCATTCGTACAACTATGTGTTTTTTATTTAAATACAGAAATATCTTAAATTAATTAATTCCAAGAATATATATTTATTTTTGCGTGACCTTCTGAAATGTACAACATGTAGTGTTTTGTGAATTTGTTTTGTTCATTTGTGATTCTTGAGACCGATTTGACCCCATAGAAGCCAGCTACACTGCACGACAGGGACTCACACAGATAAAACCCACACACACACGCACAGATACATACTCACAAACACACACGTACAAACAAACTCAAGCAGAGACATAGTCTTTCAACCAGACAGATAACACACACAAACACAGAAACAGATACACACACCACATATAACACACAAACACACACACACACGCACACACACACACACACACACACAGAAATGGCCACACGTCGTTACTTTGATTGTGTATAGAGAGCCCGGATGAGCAGAGTTAATAGAGTAAATAGAGGCACCAGATAAACCCCTATCGGAGGACATTAGGCGACAGAGGAATGCAGACATGGACAGCTGACAATATTGGATCCGTCTTTACCACCACCCTGGTATCTGTGCAGCTATGGTAAAGAGCCATGGAAGCCATGGTGAATGCCGGAGGAACCGTGACCTCTACATGAACTGTGAGCGTTGATGTAAGTTTAACAACATGCACTGGCGCTGCCGGGGCTGCTTCGGCCAACGGAATTAAATAAGACGCTGCCCCCGATTAAAACCCGGACACATCCGAGTTTGCCGTTAAGAACCTTAAAAAAAAGTCAGATTTGCCGTGTCAATGACTGTGTTTGTTGTTTACTTTTTATTATTATTTTTTTTTTAAGGAAATCCCGATCCCGTCCCAACCAATCAGAGGCTTGCGCTGCCCTGTAGCGATCACACAGCAAAATGGGGGACATTGACAGAGGAGAGGCATGAGAAGGGACCAATCAGATCGCTAATAACTGACTTCATCCGGGTGTAAAAGGCTTGTCGTGGGTTTGCTTTTACATGATTTAAAAGCCTCACACAGTTAAATCAGAAGTCAATGAAGTCCTCAGATATATTTTTGGCTTGAGTTGTCAGCATTTCATGTTGAATCAAACGTTCACACCCTGCGGAGCAAATAAAACAGGGGAAAATGGCCGCGCTTCGGACAGGCTGAAATCTGACAACTCATTGAAAAATATCACCCATAGCCGTTATGGGTCTATGTAGGAATGGCAAAAATATACACGCAAAAGTCCAAAAATAGTGAAAGAAAGACAACGACCCATACTTACCAAAGACATTGTAGGTTATTAATTTCATGAGAGATATGGACAAACACAGCATCAACTCATGTTGTTCACTGTGATATACATTTTCATCAGTATCTACGTTTATCACATCACGTATATCACAGCACCAACCCATGTTGTCCACTGTGATACACATCATTCATCAGCATCTACGTTTACGATATCAAACTTCAACAGTATTTCCCATGAACGCACGTCAGAAATATAAAAAAAAGAGAATGCCCATCAAAACTTTATTCTACGATCTTTATCTGATTCAGATTTTGTTTTTTTGTTGGGTTTTGTTTTACCTACTACTATACGCGAGCGTGGCGGACAACAAGACAAACAACGCAAACACACTCTACAAAAACACACAGGACAAACAAGTCATTAATATCTGTTTTTTGTCACCACAGCGCTGTGAGTAAGTGTGCCATTGGTGCAGCTGTAGCACTACAGTGTAGGGGTGGAGAGGCCCCCTCAGCAGGGCAAGTTACCAGATTATATGCAATAAAACAAATTGAAGGGCATCAGCGATGTGGCACCCTAAAAACCCTCTCTGGGCTAATTAATTTAAATCGTGTCAGGGCTGAGGTTAGCGCTGCCATTACAACACAGCGGCATGCTAAGCTAGCTCGGCGTGTTCAAATGGTATGACGCTATCGTTTGTGTTGCTAGTTCAAACTTTGGATCCAGATATGAGATTGAAACATAGTTGAAACAGATGCATTTTGAAGATAAATACATATTTGACACACAAAATTGACTAGAACAAGCGTTGTTGTTGTTTTGTTGATTTACAGATGCTCGTACGCATCTTTTATAACATAGCATGTGCACAGTCAACAATGAAGACATTAGTAGAGTGAGTTATGGATTTAGCACCAGACGCTTTTACTACGGCAAGCATATAGGTCCGACTCGCATTATGTGATCATAAAAATCATAAGGCTTGTAAAATACTTTACGGTGGTTTCAAAAGTACCAGAGCCAACACTAAAGAAGCCTTATTACGATGACACGCCCAGCGAGACTACTGCTGTGTTGACTGTACAGGTGATGTTTCACTGGTGCTGCTGGTTTGGCGTGTGTTGTGGGGTCACAGCCATAAATCCAACGTAAAGCACACATAACCTTGTCGAGGCAGATAACTCACCAGGTCTCGGACGAGAGGCAGTGTCCTCTTGCGGCGTAAATCCGGCATACTGTCGATTCCATAAAGAATGCTGCCAACCCTGTATGAGCAGACAGATTTAAGGTGTATTAATATCATAATAATGCTGTGACTGGCGGAGATGTGACCACACCGTAAGAAGAAGAGGGGGAGGGGGGTGATTTATATCAGCCCAACAACACAACATCTCTCATCCCGCCCCCCACCGCCCAACGCCTGGGGTCCACCTCCATGAGCAGGGCCAGGTTTCTGTTCCTGGGCTAGGGTCTGTGTCTACCTCCTGTGAGGGTTTGGCTTCAACATGGTGCTGGTGGTGGTGGTGATGGTGGTGGTGGTGGTGGTGGTGGTGTCGGTGGTGGAGTCTAGCAGCCCATGTAATTAATGTATATATTACCGTGGCAAAGACAAGTGCCTCCCATTAACTGTGAGCCGTGGTGACAGGAAGACATTAATCTGAGTCTATTGCCTCCCTCCCCTCCCCTCGCTCTCTCCCTTCCCGCTCCCACTCTGCCTCTCTCTGTCCCTGCTGTCTCTTTCACCTGTCACCGACGTGCTCTGGTTCCATAGTCGTGCCGGATCCTCTCTGGCCCCGGTGCTACCGAGCTTCTCCCTCTCCACCTCTTCCTACCTCTCCCTTCCTCTCCCTTCCTCTCTCTCTCTCTCTCTCTCTCTCTCTCTCTCTCTCTCTCTCTCTCTCTCTCTCTCTCTCTCTCTCTCTCTCTCTCTCTCTCTCTCTCTCTCTCTCTCTCTCTCTCTCTCTCTCAACGGGAGGCCTTAGGGGATATCACCTGACCTGTCACTCCAGAGGGTTTAATGGCCTCCGTGGGACGTCATGGGGACACCACACAAAGTGTTTATTTTCTGGGTGTCCCATCACCTTCACCCCCATGACATCAGGGGTGAGACCCTGAGTTAACTAATTGTAGGCACTCCCGCAACCTGTCAAGTTCTCCAGGGCCAGCTGTTTTCCCAGGGGCCTCCATGTCGCCCTCTCTATCCCTCCCCCTCTCTGTCCCTCCCCCTCTCTCTTTGTCCCTCTCTATCTCTCCCTTGATCTCCCTCCCTCTCTCTCTTGTTCGGTCTCTCTCTATCGCACTCTCGCTCTGTCCGTCATGATTAATTTATCTTTCCCTCAATGCCGTTCTCTCTCTCTCTCTCTCTCTCTCTCTCTCTCTCTCTCTCTCTCTCTCTCTCTCTCTCTCTCTCTCTCTCTCTCTCTCTCTCTCTCTCTCTCTCTCTCTCTCTCTCTCTCTCTCTCTCTCTCTCTCTCTCTCTCCATTGAACAGCCATAGAGCTGTTGGTACACAGGGTGAAATTAGGGATGATGTAATGGACAGTCGAACACAAGCGTTACATAACTTGAGTCTCCTACTAGATAAAGTCTTTTGTCAGCAGTGAATAAATCGTGCAAGGCAAGTGGATATTTTGTGCTGCAGTTCCAACGGGAAGTATAAGAATTATTATCACAGAGAAGCCAAACCCTCCACGTTTTCCCCGGAACAAGGCCCTTTGTGCCTTGCACATAAACCCGTGTCGGTACCATAATTGACTGTCCATGTTCGGGCTTGATATTCAAGTACGTGGAACTGATACATATATAGAAAAATAGCGTTTACAGTTCTGAATGGCGATAGGGAAGTTATTTTTCACTGTTAATATCTGCAGCTGTGTTGTTAGGTAGATATTAGACATACATTTTTATCAAACAATAATATGTATATTCAGAATCTACAGTTGGTAAAGCTAACAGTTAGTCAATAACATTTATTCAAATGCTGGTTTTCCGGCTTTATTGCTACAGTTGGTAAACGGTTACTAATAATACATATTAAAATTATGGTTCTCTGGCTATATTAGGCCTACTTGAGTTGGAAAAGCTTACATACAGTTGGTAAGGCTACCATGGCAACAATACTTCCCCCAGCAAGTTAGCCCTTGTATATTTTACAATTCATATATTCATGGCTAAATATATTTTTGCCACGAATATATAGATACGTTTTGCTATTTAAACCAACCAAACAGCAATCACTACAATCCGACAAAGCAGAACAGGGAACGCCATATTGAGCAACGTGAGGAAGGACCCCAAGAACACTGAACACTAGCCGATGGGAAACGAGGGCAGTGGCGGGAAACAAGAGGTCTTCATGGGCACGGATATGGGTGTGATCCCATCAGCGCACTCACCCTTCAGTCTGCAGGCCCAGTATTTTGGGGTCCAGGACATTTCGAGTCTGCCGAGGGATGGAGAGAGAGAGAAACGAAAAAGTAGATTAACAATAACCGTCCAGACAGCTAGACACAGCCATGCCATGTGACTACACAGTGCACACATGTCAGTGGAAATGGAGCACGTAACATAAAGGACGGAATGTGTGTGGGTGTGCATGTGTGTGTCTGTGTGTGTGTGTTTGTGTGTGTGTGTGTGTGTGTTTGGGTTTTTGTGTGAGTATGCGTGTGAGTGTGTGTGACTGTGTGTCTGTGTGTGCTTATGTATGTTGGTGTGTCTGTGTGCATGTGCATGTGTGTGAGTGTGACTGTGCTTCTGCGTGTGAGCATGTGTGTGAGTGTGGTGTGTCTGCATGTGTTTGTGTGTCTGTGTTCACGTGCGTGTGTGTGAGTGTGAGTGTGCTTCTGCGTGTGAGTGTTTGACTGTTTGTGTGTGTGCGTGTGCTTGTTTCCATACGTGTGTGTTCAGACTGGATAGGTAATGGGTGATTATGGTATTTCACACTCCAACCACCGGTCATTTCAGGATCCAGACAAATTAGGCATGTTTTTCCGTGCGAGCAGCAGAGGGAGTTAAGGCGCTCAGCAGTGGGGCCGGAGGTGAGAGGCCACATGCCTCCATGTCATCGGTCGCCACCGCTCCCTGGGCTGAGAGCATCCCCAGGGAGCGGAATTCTAACAGCAATGTGAAATGCTTGTTTTAAATGTTTGTTGCGTCCACACAAAAACACATTCTTCACATGTAGGATACGCGAGGTCAACACATTTCTATCCTAATGATGTATGACATCATAGGCATTGGATAGAGGATTCTGTTCATGTGAGGGTTGTGTATGAGGGGGAATGCTGTTCTTAGGAAATTCATGCAGCATTGTCAGGGGAAAATAATTAGGCCTTTCTCTCCCAACACACACACATACTTAAAACATACACACACACTAACACAAAAATACACACACACAGAAACCCACACTAAACAAAAATACAAACACACACACATACACACACACACACACACACACGTGCATAGTCATCCACATGCAGGTGAATGCCACAGGGAAATCACAAAAGGTTGGGTGATTTGATGCTGTAACAATAAGTCAAAACCTGAGTGTCCAAATCACTGCTGTCTGAAAAAGAGAAGGAGGGAAAGCAAGAGAGAGAGGGAGAGAGGAAGAGAGAGAGAGCGAGAGCGAGAGAGTTACGGAGAGAGAAAGAGAGAGAGAGAAAGCGAGAGAAAGATAGAAAAATAGAGAGAGGGAGAGGGATAGAGAGAGAGAGAAAGATAGAGAGAGAGCGTTAAACAGGAGCTTCATTCAGGTGAACACTTCATGAGTCTCAGGACATTCACACTGCACATAATAAATCAATGCAAAGATTAAAATGGAGGAAACGCATCGCTACGGGTTAAGTGGTCCACTATTAATGGAGATAGAAACTGTAAAAGTCAATGCCCTATATAAAGAATATACCTGTAGTCAAAGGTAAGAATTGAAGGAGCTCTTCTGTATTCGATATAGGATTTCCAATCAATGCGTAACAAGTACTGCCGTTAATGGTCGACTCTGGCCATCGGCATGGTAACAGCCGACAGCCAGGACGGCATGGGGCATTAGACATGTGACGAGACGTTGTATCGTGTGTCAGATTTTTGACACAAACTGCGGGGAGGACATTTAAATAAGAAAGACTGCACAGGTGTAATTACCCTAATATTGATCATAGCATGACAAATCGCCGGCCAGTCTAGGCCAATCACACGGACACGGATGGAGAACGTCTGCTAGCCGATGGATACCGAGGGGATCGGCCATTTATATCTGACAGGTTAAGACAAAACAATACTAACGCAGGGAGAGACATCGATCGGGTTCCTCAGAGTCCCTAACTACAAAAGAAACAATTTATGTGTTTTTTCCTGCATAACACCGGCTTATGGCTCATTCAATAGTTGCCAGCAATATGACAATGATACCTGCAGAGAGAAAAATAATTTCATGTTGATTACTTGCATAACCACGGTGCATAACCCCCAAATTGAAGCCCAGGGGTTTTGAGGGTACCGTGAACGTGGCCAGTTTAGCCATAGCGGGGCTGAACTCGAAGTAGAGTCATCTCCACAACCAGCTCGGCTGGCACGGTTCCTAGCTAGGTTACACTGAGCAGAGCCAATCCCTCTGAGACGTTCAAAGTCATTAGAAAAATGGGATTCTGGAAAGGTCTTATATCTGAGATCGAAAATGTAATCGATTGCCAGTGGAAACTTGGCAGTGGGCTTTGGCTGTGGGTTGGTGCAGAAGTGGTTCGAGGAGGTCAATCCTGCAGTCGTGGCGCGAGTCACAAAGCACATGAGATTCAGATTACTGGAGCTTCAAAACCTGCTGCGTATGGATTAAAGTACAGCTATGTACACAGCTTTAGCCCGAGACATGCCCGATTGAGCATATCTATACATCCACAATGACGTACACGCACGCACGCACACACGGCACACGCACCAAAATAAACATACTTTTGTAAACCGTCTATCCATAGGCTCAACATTATCTCTTCTTAGATCAGCTCTCGTCTGCAACCGAACGAGTGCCTGGCCGCTGTGCTGCTGACGGGGAGTAAAGGCATGGTGGTGGCTGCGCCAGATTGATCAATTATTCAAAACTATTTCAACACAAAGGAAGAAACCACTGCAGGAGAGAAACAAGACACATCGCCCAGAGATGCCCACCTCCACCCGACGAGGAGGTTCATCATTCCGTGGGACATGATGTGTTTGCATACGCAATCCTTTCATATAATTGATACGTCTCGCAGTTCCCTTTTCCAGGGAGAAAGAGCGGACCTCCAGAGATGTACATCAGGTACGATGTACATGGATATAAGTCGAGAGCCGCCGCCGCCGCCTCGCACGCCGCACCGTATATTCTATGTTTAAATTATTAATTACACATAAGAAAAAACAGATGCAAATGTTGATTTAGGGGGAAAGCCTCTCCCTGTGCCAGACCATGCGGCGTTATATCTTGTGTGATTACGTAAGAGTTTCAGCGAGCGAGCGAGCGCCACAGAAGGCGTGTGTGACGGCTGCTGGTTGGGCTGCTGCCAGCGGCAACGCGGGCTGGCTTAATTGACAGAAATATGTCCCCAGCGAAAGTGAAGGAACACACGGCAGCATCTTCCCCGCCTACTAACAAACCAGTGTGTGGATTTATATAACAGGGAGACCGGAAGTGCTGGAATCTTGTCTCGCAGGTTTTCAGATAGTGAGTGCTCAGCACCAAATCAGAAATCGCTAAAGTACTCCCATTTGCTTGTAGGTGTTCATCAGGGACCGCCTCAGGTGTAGGGGTCACCAGTGGCTGGATGTTGTACCCCATCAGCTAAAACACGAACCCCACCCCTCCCTCTAATCGACATATTTATTCCCATACATCCCCCGCCCCCGACTGAGCATGGCGAGGGCCTTCCTCCTCGGGATCCCTTAAGACCCAACACCGTCTTTACGCACAGACCTCTATAAATATTCTAAGCAAGGCTGACCTGGTTACAGAGCGCCCTTGGGAGTGTGAATTAGCATCTGAATGCCGACGCTGCTGTAGCCCTCAGTGAAGGCAGGAGCTGGCAGCAGCGGTAGCACGGCCCGGGCCCCTCTTAACAGATCCCAAAACAGCACAAGCCGGCACGCCACGGAACACAAGCACACAAGAGACAGACAGACAGAGAGAGAGAGTGCAGAGAGATGGAGAGAGAGAGAGAGAGAGAGAGAGAGAGAGAGAGAGAGAGAGAGAGAGAGAGAGAGAGTGCAGAGAGATGGAGTGTGCATGTTAGCCCAGGGAAGCACAGAGCGAGAGAGTAGAGATGGAGGGAGGGGGAACACAGAGGGAGCGGCCCAGAGTGCATGTGTGAGCGTGTGAGAGCGCGAGAGAGGGAGATAAAGAGAGGGAGAAAGTGACAGTGAGAGTAACATAGAGAGCAAGAGAGAGCAAGAGACAGAGCGAGGGAGAGAGGGAGAAGGGAATAACATAGGGGAGAGAGACAAAGAAAAACTGACAGTGACTGTAACAGAGAGAGACCAAGTTGGAGGGAGGATAACGTATGGGAGGGAGAGAGAGAGAGAGAGAGAGAGAGAGAGAGAGAGAGAGAGAGAGAGAGAGAGAGAGAGAGAGAGAGAGAGAGAGAGAGAGAGAGAGAGAGAGAGAGAGAATGAGAGAGAGAGAGAGAGAGAGAGAGAGAGAGAGAGAGAGAGAGAGAGAGAGAGAGAGAATGAGAGAGAGAGAGAGAGAGAGAGAGAATGAGAGAGAGAGAGAGAGACACACACACAGAGAGAGTGAACGGGAGAGAGAGAACGAGAGAGATAGAGAATGAGAGAGAGATAGAGAATGAGAGGGAGAGACAGAGAGATAGACAATGAGAGGGTGAGATGTAGAGGGAGAATGAGAGAGTGGGGGGGGGGCTCTGTGTCCTTCAGAAGCAGCCATAGCCCAGCGTTGAGAGATATACTCTCATCTCTACAACGAGGACGGGTACAGAAGCACAAGCCTAAGCCTGATCCTGTGGTTCCATTCATTCTGGATTGTTATATTCAAAAGACAAACGGTTGACATAAACATTTTTATAGTAGAGACCATTTTTATATAACTGCAATTGTCTTAAACCTTACCACGTAACACTTCACCAATCTTGTGTATTCAGATTGCCGTACTCGATTTCAACTTGTGAATTGGGTAGCTCAGCAGTTTTGGGCCCTCAGATGATCACTTAAATCCCTATGGAATATGGATGCATACTGCAGCCCAATCAAAGACATTTCAGATAAGGACGATCGTTGGGTAGCTTACTTGAGCGTACCGAAGGGTACTGCTAAAATTGAATTACCCTGGCTTGTCAATAACAAAAGTCATTCAATTTAATTTGACTATTGTCTATTAGCATGGGAAGTATAATTGATCTCCACAAAGCATCAATCAATCTGTTTTCCCACTGAGATTTTATACGTTGTGACGTGAATTATTGGAATGCAACACTTATTATGATAACAAAAACCGGCTGTATAACTTGTGTACCATTTTTAGACTATTAGAGGCTTCATGACTGCCGGCTGCAGACTGAGAAATGGGCAAATATTATACCGTATGTTTGTATTTGTAACTATGGATTTTAAAGCTATTTCCATACAGTATATTGATCTGAAGCGATCATGGATATTGTATAAAATAAAAGTTAGTCTAGTCTCGAAAGTTTGTGTTTATATATGTCTTTTTAAGAAATATTAACTAATTACTTGATGTCTGGCCATTCAAATCTCTATGCCGATCAATATCAATGCATCGCACAATTGTCCCTCCATTATCTGTACGATAACTATCCAAGTTCTTGGATTGCTTAATTCTCTCTCCGAACGATCTTCCAGATATGGGCTACGGCCTGGGACATACTTCTATATAGCCTAATTCAAACAACAACTGCAGCACAAATAAAGGAAATCAAATAAGGGACAAACTAACTGCAGAATTACCATGGCAATTCCAAGTGATCAATTTTTACAAAAATAAAAGCAGCTTCACATACCATGGCAACTGTGGTATATTTGGCCTATTAAATTAGCATTAGAAATGACAGCCTCTTAAACCTTGCCTGAAAAAACCTTAAACTCAAAGCCTACTGCAGTGTGAACCGTGTATGGGAAGACAAATATGAAATCAAATGCATAACTAAAGACGACATACACGTGTATTTGTAACAAGATACGTTTTTCGTTCACTGCGCCAGTTCAAACTGATTCCATGCAACAGATTCAGATCTATGATCCAAGTCCCTCATAGTGTAAGTATAATGTCGATTTGCAAAATATTCAAAATAATTAACATGTCATTCTAAAATATGCCCTTGATAGACTAACCAGTCCCTTTATTGTCGGCGTCAGCATTATACTAACACTACCAGGGGGTCTTCATTGAAATCCAAAATATATCACGTTCTTATGTGAAAAAACTCTAAACGAGTAGGCGTTACAGCCACTATGTAATTGAAATATGCTGTTAACTAACACTTTATATTCTAATGGCATTATTGAAACATTCAAACTGATGAAAAACGTCATACCTCCGGCTAGGATCTGCTGCTCCAGTTCAGCCATCTGCTTCCTGTAAGCCCTCAGCGCAGCCTCCTTGAACGTTGGACGAATGCGCTTCTTGGGCGCCACTTCTGCCGGCTTCTCCTCTGGGACATTTCTGTTTTCGTCCTCCTGCTGTTGATCCACTTTCTGAGACACTTCAGATGCCTCCTCCATTATGTCATCCACCTCCTCCAGTTCCTCAGCGGCCCCGTCCATTTCCTCGGTCATGTCGTTGTCCTCATCGGGTTCCTCTACGTCCACGTACTCCACCATGGCGTCGTAGTCCGACATGTCTCCCGTCAGGTGGGTCTTGTAGTCTTCGTTGTAGTCGTCGTCGTACGACTCGTCCGCGCCGTAGTCATACTCCACGACGAGTGCCTCTGTGTTGGATTCGATGTCTTCTTCTGCAGCTTCAAACACTGGTGAATTATCAAGCAGCAGGTCCTGAGAATCGTCATTGATTTGGGTGGCCTCGATATCGTCGGACTCGTCGTAGTCTTGAGACGTCTCGTACTCCTGAGTGGGCTCCTCCGCGTCTTCCGCGTCCTCCGTGTCGGTGACGTTAGTTCTGTTCTCCAGGTTGGCCAGCACCTGCTCCATCACCTCCACATAGTGCGTCTCGTCATCCACTGGTGGATCCCCTGTCTCGGCCACCGAGTCTGAGGAGAAGGTTTCCGTGGGAACATCTGACTCTGTGGTGGTCGTACTGGAGTCGTTCGGAGTGGAGGTGGACATGCTGCGGAGCCGGCCCATGAAGGTAGTGGAGGTGGCCGGCTCCTCAGGGGCAGGTTGGGCGGGGGGGGCCGAGGTTGCAGAGGGAGGCGGGGCACCAGACTTCCAAACGACTTCCAGTGCTGATTTAGCCCTCTGCAGTGTAGAGCCAAACCCGAAACCAAAGGACTTCTCACTGAGATCTATACTAAGCCTGCTGCTCCAGGTCTTCGGGAGCTCGTCCACCTTCTCTGACCGAATCTCACTCTGGCTGCGATACATGGTGGCCGATTTAGTCTGGTTCTGGTGGAAGCTATGATTGACATCAAGTTCAGGAAATTTGTTATGGTTTTCTTTAACAGACCCTTTAGGGACCACCTTGGTAAGGGCTTTAGGAGCTTCCTTTGAGGCCATTTTTGCAGCATCCTTAGGCTCGACTGTTGGAGTGGCCTTAGGCTCAACTTTTGGAGCGCCTGTAGCGGGGGTTACCATAGGAGTCTCCTTAGTAACCATGTTTAGGGTGTCCTTGGGGACCACTTTTGGTGTCTCAATGGCGATTATCTTTGAAGCTTCTTTTGGGGCAATATTGAGGGCTTCTTTAGAGGCTACTTTAGGGATCTCCTTTGGGCCCTCTTTAAAGGTTAGTTTAGAAGCCACCTTGGTGACTTCTTTAGGAGACATTAGCGGCTCTTTAGCAATGACGCTAGGTGATTCCTTAGGTGAATCTCTGGGTGATTGTTTAGGAGTGGAAATAGGGCTTTCAATTGGTGTTACTTTGGGGCTTTCTTTTGGGGACTGTCTTGGACTAGCTTTAGGGGTCCCAATCTCAAATTCCTTTGGGATTACTTTTGCGGGGACTTTAGCGGCCTCTTTAGGAGTCGCTCTGGAGCTGACCTTAGACGTTTCTTTATAGGGAGCTTTTGGGCCTTCTTTAGGTGTGACTTTAGAAATCTCTTTAGGGGTAATGACAGCAGATTCTTTAGGGGTTTTAGGAACGTCCTTCAGGGAATCTTTCCTTGATGAGGCCTTCGAGGGCACCTTAGATGGAGCCTTAGTAGCAACCTTGGGGACTTCCTTAAGAGATACTTGAGGAATTTCCTCTTTAGGAACCACTTTGCTAGTTCCTTTATGGGTAACTTTAGAGGCAGCCTTAGAAACCTCTTTAGATGTTGCCTTAGAAACATCTTTAGATGTAACTTTTGTGTTTTCTTTGGCAACCATTTTAGAGCCTTCTTTTGATTGACGAGAAGATGCTTTAGTGACAGGTTCCCTTTCTACTGGCTGAGGGATGATGTGGGTGGTAATCGGTGGTAGAGAAGTGTCTCTGTCGAGCATCATAAAATCTTCATCCCCTTCAAACTGTAAATCAACCTCTTGGCATTTAGTTATATTCTCTGGGAATCCAGGGATAGTTGATGGGTCAAAGGGGCTGCATACCTCAATAGAGGCTTCAAGGCCAGAATCAGCACCTTGTTCTAGATGGTGCCAGTCTTTCCAGGGGGAAAGGTCTCCCTGTAAGGAGAGCTGGGAGCCACTGTAATGGCTTCTATCCCCAGAAATGCAGACAAGTCCATTGCTCACCCCGCTGTCAATCGTTTCGGTGGTCTCAACCTCGTTATGTTCGGCATATGGTGGGTTCTCCTGGCTTAGAGGGTGGCTAGGGCTAGCATACCAGGAAGAGGCCATATCCTCCTGTTTCCTCTGCCACAGTTCTTGATCCGAGGAGGAGAGCAGGGACCCGCCGTTTGTCCTGGTAAAGAACTGACTCTCTGAGAAGTCTTCAGAGTATGACTGGCAGAGTTTTGAGCAATCAGACTCAGAACGGCTTAGTTTAGGAGTAGAGTAGTCACTCTGTGATAGCCAGCCAGGAGTCAAATCAGAGTAGTATGCCTTTGAATGCTTGTCGGATTCCTCGTAGGTATCTTCAGCATAGTGAACTGAGCCTGAGTATCCAGCTTCATCTGAGCGACTATGATCATGGGACCTCCTCTTCTCCGATTTACTTTTGTGAGCGGGCTTCGAAACGACCATTGCATATTTGTTCCTGCTTAACTCCTCTAGCTCTTTATCGCTGTCCATAGAGTCCCAGTCGTCGCTCTCTACTACCTTATCCTTGCCTGAGATCTTTATATCCATACTTTCGTAAGTTTGTGATAAAGACATGGCTTTGTCTTTTTTTTCCTTGCCTTCAGTAGCTATACTGTCAGTAGTAACAGTTATACCTGTACCTTTAAGTTTATAGCATTTTTTTAAGACTAAATCCCGCTCTTGGGGCGTTGCAAAAATAACGATTATAGGGCGAGGTTTTGCATTGGAACATTCTCTTTGTTGCCCTAACCTATGAGCTAGTTCGATTTTGATAGTTTTATGCGCATCTATAAATCCTAATTTATCTTTTAGAATTTTATATATAAGAACCTCTGTTTTCTCTGACCTTTCCTCTGGAACATTGATGAACTTTAGTGTTGCATTATTAGTTTGGTGGCTAATCTGTTTGATGTAGTCATGGATGTCCCGTGTCTCCCTCCTGGACTGGACAAATCCAGTTCGAAGCTGCTCGATCTCGCTCTGGACTACCTCCACGCTGCTGGAGATCTCGTCAATAGAACTTTTAAGTGCATTTACATGGCCCCGTAGCTCAGATAGCTCCGTCTCTATCTGGCTGATTCCCTGCAGCTCTTTGAAGATCATCTCCATGACGTCCTGGGTGCCACTGATGCAGCCCGTGGATGAGGAGCCGGGCTCCAGGGTCGAGCTCTTCTGGTGCCGCCCGGCCCGGTCCAGGGACTTGCTCCGAATGCCCAGGGTCTTCCTCCAGTTGCTCACCTCCGAATCGGAGGAGACGCATTCCTGACTCTTTTTCCATTTCCTCAGCTTGCGCAGGGCTCCCAGGCGCAGCGTGTGCAAACTGGAGCGCTCCACACGCTCACCCTCTGAGCTACCGTCAGAAGGAGCCAAGCTGATGAGGCTCTTCCTGTTTCGTCTTACTGGCATTGTGTGAGATTTGTGTTCATTAAGTCTGCGGATGGGTTTTGTGGCAATCACAGAGTCCGGATAGCAACTGTTGACTGAAAGGAACTCTGGGTAGCTGCGATCATTGTTATTTAAAAGAAGGACATTTTTAGGGAGTCCGTTTGCTATCGCCACACGATAGCTAAAGGTGGGGGAGAGGGAGGAACAGTCGTCCTGGCTACCGTCTTCGTCAAGCGATATATTACGCGTCGAAGAGCATTTAGAGATCTTCTTAACTGTAGTCTTCAAAGTGGTTGAAAGAGTTGGATTATGTGCTGGCAAATCACTTGATAAAGGCTCTTTATTTTCAATTCTTTCTTTTCGTTTTGCCAACTTCTTTGTAAACATTCCTTTGCAAATCTTTTCAATGTAGGATGATATGGTCTTGATTAAGGCAGAAACCATGGAGAGCAATCCTTCAGCGTGTTCTATTCCATGCAGTAGGAGTGTATTTCAGCTGAGATACAGCGCAAGATGAGTTCTTCACAATATAGGCCGTCGCTGAATGTACTCAAACCAGAGTTTGACCGAAGACTAACACACAGCAGTGACTCCAACGGAAATCCTCAGAAGTGCTCTGAAAGAAAAGAGAAAAATATAACGTTTTAGTAACTGTGTCTGAGACTTCTCTGCAGAGTTACAGAGTAAAGCACAAAGCTATACCCTGCGGGGAATACATCCACATTAATTGAGATTAATAAACCAAGAGAAATACATTGAGAAAAAATAAGATTGGGAAAATCATACTTTGTTTAGTACAATAGACTCTTGGTGATTGTATTATTTTGTAATAATGCAATACAAATAATACGATCTTTAATTTGGAACTTAAATACTTTAGAGTTGAGCACACACAACTATTCATCTTCCACAACACTGTGATAAAATACGAGTAGTAAAAGAGTAAAGAATCCAACACAGTGATAATAATACTCAATGAATATGCCCTGGATTTGGCTTTGTTTTTTACCCTCTTTTCCTGGTGTAATTTCACATTGTATCCTTTGGAAAGGTCTACAGGCATGGGAGGCATAAAACATATCAATTAAAGCAACAATGGCACAGAAAGCCCTAATTACCACATTGAGATTATGACATTTACAATAGATGTTTTACTCTTTCATAGCACAAATGGTTCAGTACACCGTGCTGAATCATCAATCCGGGGTCTATATTTAGAGCGAAATATCCAGCCACTCACAGAGCAAGAGAGGAAGGGGCTGAAGAAGTGGAGAACTGAACTGAAGTACTGAACTGGGGAACTGAACCACGGAGCTGGAGGCTGGGGACCCCTTGAGTCAAGGTGGAAGGAGCTGAGCGCTAAACACCTGTGTCGGTGAGCAGTGGGCGCATGCCGTGCCACGGAGCCCGACCGGCCGTCCTTTGAGCTATCAGGAAGGTTTGTTTAGTGGAGGAGCTGACAGCTGCTCCATATCACTTCGGGGATTCGGTGGCCGACGCAGCCACAGAGTCGCGTCCGGAGAGAAATGCTCACTTCAAATGAGCTGTGAAACGTAGCATTACAGTTAGCGTCTGCTGTGGGCTCCGAAGACAATTCACAGGAAAAAAAAAGAAATAGTCCTTTGGACCAGGACCATTCCAATGGTGGGCTCTGGCTGTAGCCCAAATGGATGGTTTTCTAGATGGATTCTTCTTGAGCTTTGTAAATCACATTTTAGCATGTGAAACGTTTAAATTATATGGGGCACTAAATACGATTTTAATATATGAGAGAGAGAGAGAGAGCGAGAGAGAAAGAGAGAGAGAGAGAGAGAGAGAGAGAGAGAGAGAGAGAGAGAGAGAGAGAGAGAGAGAGAGAGAGAGAGAGAGACAGAGAGACAGAGAGAGACAGAGAGAGAGAGAGAGAGAGAGAGGGTGAGAGAGAGATGGGTCTAAACCATCTGTCACCACTGAGAGTAGAGGTGTACCCGGTGCACACATTGCCTCTCTATTTAAGACAACATTCTAAACAGAGTGAGCTGATTCAATAGCCTGCTCAATGCCACTGTTTGCACAGTTTATTTAGGGACGTGAAATAATAACCCCGCTCTCATCAGCCACCCAAGCCTTTAGGATGGCACCATCTGACTGGCCTGCAAATCCCCACTTAAACAGGAGAAGCAATAGAGACGTCGTAGATTGTGATATCCCCATTACCCATTTTCAACCGCTACTTCCACTAATGCTCCATTACCAGGAGGAACACTACCAAGCTCAGAACTAAACAATGTTCACCAGCAGATCTGTTTGTGCATCCATTCTGCAACAATCATTGCAAGGATTGAGCGTTTGAATCCGGTCTGAGTACCGGCGTCGGCCTGTTTTCCCCGGGGAGTGAATCACCATGACATCATAACTCAGCACCTTCACACCATCTTGGGTTGAGTGCATCATTTTGTGCTTTCTTTGCTCGACTTAAGCGCTTGTAACATGCGTTATTTGAGCCAGGTTGATGCTGCTGTGCGCTCTTGTTACTATCATCGCCTTCCACATGTTTCTCAGTCTGCACATCAGCCCTGGGCTAGCTTGTGCTAAGCAGCTACAGCCCATTCAGATTGGACTGACACCAAGTTAATAATAAGCCTCAATGGACGTTTTTCTTCCAGGAACTCATAGGTAAAAAAAGGGTTGGCACTGATCCGTTACTCAACCATAACATTAAGGCTGACCCGAAGCCCCTTTTAATACATTTTAACACACTTACTAACACTATCCTAGGGGGACACGGACCAAGCTGACATTCATTACAGAATGTTCAAAACCATTCTGGTGTTTAATCTCATAGATGAATCACATAAATCACTGAGGTATACGCAAACGTGGTTCCCTATTTAGAAATCCATCTGTGGGCTTGCACTCAGAAACAGTTTAATACTAGATTGCCTTTATTGCCCACTGATAATACAAGTTACAGAGTAACTAGTAGAGCAGCTGAACCTAAAATATGTGATGCGTTGACAGCTGAATCATATGAAACGGTTTCAGATTGTCTCCGTCATTTTCTATTTAGTGAGCATATGTCTACAGTTGTCCATCTAATGTACGTCTTTGTACTTTGCAACCCTGATCAATCTGGTCATCAATCACACATCAGATTATGTATGACAAGAATTGACACTTTGGGGCAGCAGCTAAGCAGATTTGGGGTCAACGGCGATGAATATGTCCAGCCACAGAAAACCCCTGACCACAGGAAGACCCCAGTATGGGATCCCAGACACAGACCCGTCTAGTGGCTGACGAACAGCCAATCACTAAACCAGCCAGAGAGCGGGTAGCCAATCGAAACACCTGCCAAAATTCAGTAGGTCAGACAGCTCCAATCAGAGCCTAAGTATGAGTAGAATAACTTTAGCCAAAGTAGATGGTATATGAAACGTAGTTATCTCAATTCAAGAGCAAGTCGGATTACATATTTTCTATCCACGATTACTCTAATCTCATGTGACTCATCATTTTTTAATACCACAATCTGCCCATTCAAATACAGAATAAGCACTTCTGTGTTTCACAACTCCCATGGGTGACGAGTCCATCCAATACCATGGACGACAATTAGGCTTTGACCTTATACATAGTACATAGGTGGGTGACTCTGTGTGGAAAAGAGACAGAGAGAGATAGACAGAGAAAGAGAGTAGCCCATCTTTATATTGTGTATGACATGTATTAGGAGTGACGGCCCTTGTTGTGAGTTGCAAAGGCCGGTGAGTCACGAGTATCTAAAGCCACACCCACATACCACTGTCAATCACTCTGATGCAACGGCTTTTGCAGGTTTTTTTAAGGCCAGAAGCGGTCAATAGACACTTGTCTTGGTCAAGCACTAAGCTAAGATGTGCCGTCCGCACTACTCACAGCTAAAGAGTGGTAGCCTTTAATTAGTGTTGATGACCAATTAGAGAGCTGCCTTCCTTTCACGGAAGCCCTCTCTTGACGTGCCTGCATGTTTAGGTTTTGACCAATGCTGCACCGTCCTGTGTGGTTCAGAGGCGATGTGTCAGTCGTCAGATAAAGCCCACAAGTTCTATCCTGGCCTGACCAATTAGAGGCTAACGACAGAAGACCAAGGGGAAGAAACACTGATAGATAACCAAATCACCTCATCACTGTTTCTTTGTTTGTGTGTGTGTGTGTTTCATTTATTTGTGTGTGTGTGTG
>NC_044061.1:23439732-23447232 GCF_902167405.1 Gadus morhua | reverse complement strand
TCAAAATAGCGCCCTTATTTTGGCTGGCAGGACAAGACGTCTCAGTGCCCTGACTCAATGAGTAGTAGCTTTCCCCGTTGACGTTGTGGTGAAAAAACAGACACCAAAAAAGGAAAATAAAGCCAAATCTGGCGCTTCATGACATATCGACCAATGCACGGGTAAACTGGTACGATCACATGAAACGGCAGGCCTATTGATCACTGGCCCGTTCTATGCCATCGATAGCACAAACCTCCAATGCCAACCCAACCTGTGTATGTCTTTTAAGATGCATTTTGGGTATTGCACAGACTAGAGACGGAAGGGGAGCAACAAGACGAGAATTGGCTGAGGTCATCCTCGGCGTGCAGACACGCTATCACTCACACGGACCGCGATGCACATACCTGGGACTGGTGGGAATCCTCTTGAGGCTAGAACACCGGCTGGGCTGAGCAGAGCGACCTGTGTGAAGCTAATCCCCGGGTGCAGCGAGTGTCGGGCGCGATGATGTGAGGAGCGGCAGAGACACGGCGCTGGATGAGAGGGGAGGGGACAGCGGCTCCGTGCGCAGCTGCCTGCTAATACCCGCGCTCACAGCGTCGCTCCGTGTCCGCGAGACACATTCCAAAGCCCTGCCTCCCGAACCCCGAGAACCGAGCGACTGTCCTCCATCCCTGCTTCCGTATCTTCTTCGCCCGCTCCGCTTCTCCTCCCCGATGACTCGATGATGGTTAAAAAGAAGAAAAAAAGATCCGGCGATGCTCTCTTTAATCCCGCTGCACGTCCAAGAAGACGTGCCTCTGGATCCGAGTACACACGCGCTCGCGCACGCACACACTCCCTCACTCACTCGCTCACTCACTCACACACACACGTCTATCCATGCATCCATGTATCCATGCATGCACGCATGCACGCACGCACGGTTGAGAGAGACTGTCACCGCACGAAGTGTCTGGTCCACATTCGGTGGCGGCAGACGGGGAGGTGGTGGTGCTGAGGACGGGAGAATGGCGCTCCCACGACCTGCACCCGGGCGGACTCCCTTCCTCCGCCGAAGATGGACTGTATTCCCTCGGAGAAAAACCTAGCGCCTCTCTAGACTATAGTCTCTTACTAGTGTCTTACTACTGTAGCTGTGCTCACTGATCCGGACTGAGAGGAATGAGCTCAGAGCCATGCAGCCCCACATACATAAAGCACGAGACGCCCAGAGTGGTAGCAAATGAGAGAGAGGCAGAGAAAAAGGGGAGAGGGAGGGGTGCGCGGAGAATCGCTGGGGGGACGCGCGTGTGTGTGTGTGTGTGTGTGTGTGTGTGTGTGTGTGTGTGTGTGTGTGTGTGTGTGTGTGTGTGTGTGTGTGTGTGTGCGTGCGTGCGTGCGTGTGTGCGTGTGTGTGTGTGTGTGTGTGTGTGTGTGTTTGGGTGTGCGCGCGGCGCGGCAGTGCGCATGCACAAGTATGCATGCATTTGTGGTGGGCTCAACGTGCAGCATAAACAGCAATACGTCTTCACTCCTTTTTTAACGAGCACATGTAGAAGCCCATTTCTTATTGTAACGTGGTGTAGTAGTAATACGTATAGATTCATGGGCAACATCATGTGGCCTCCATACAGCTCCACGACTGTCCAGCCTTCGGATAACCGTATAAAGCCTCCACACATAATCTAATTACGGCTCTCGTTCGAACGCCATCACGATTGTTTCTGGTTGTAAAAAAAAATGCCATAGTGGATGCCTACTGTGAGAAACATTCGTCAGTTCAAAGGCCTACTTGATAACATGTAATATAATCACACCGTGTCTGTGGTTCCATTGAATTAGTGTGCACTTGTAACAATATGTAAGTGATATTTGGCCTGGACTTTCCTACCGTTCAATTCCCCCCCCCCCCCCCCCCCCCCCCCCCCACACACACACACACACACACCCTCTCTCCCCCTCTCTTTTCTCCCCCCTTTCTGTCTCTCGCTCCCCCATCCCCTCCCCGAACAGAAGAGATGTGTGTCATACTCCTCCGCTAGCCTCTAATTGTCTGGCCTTCCAGCGAAATTGCATCTCTCCCGCCCTCCTTCTCTCTTACTGCAGCTCGCTCTCTCTCCCCTCGCTCCCGTCCTCTCAATCCCTCTCCCCCTGACTCTTTCCCCCTCTCTCCCCCTCACTCTCTCTCCCTCCCCCTCACGCTCTCTCCCTCCCCATCTAGCCCTCTCTCTCCCCTTACTCTCTCTCTCACACTCCCCCCCCCCCTCTCTCTCTCTCTCTCTCTCTCTCTCTCTCTCTCTCTCTCTCTCTCTCTCTCTCTCTCTCTCTCTCTCTCTCTCTCTCTCTCTCTCTCTCTCTCTCTCTCTCTCTCTCTCTCTCTCTCCAAATATCTAGCTCTCTCCCCCTCACTCAGAAGGGGCAGGTGGATATCAGAGAATATCTCCAAATGTGGATGTTGGTGAGGATTGTGTGTGTGTGTGTGTGTGTGTGTGTGTGTGTGTGTGTGTGTGTGTGTGTGTGTGTGTGTGTGTGTGTGTGTGTGTGTGTGTGTGTGTGTGTGTGTGTGTGTGTGTGCGTGCGTCTAAAAGCCGTAACTGTTTGCGGCGACCCCTGCTGGTTCAAGTGATAACTGCGACTGAAGGGAATGCATCGAGATTCAAGCCTTTCCTCACCAAGTCACCAAGTTTGTCAAGTGTTAAACTTGGTGACTTCTTGACCAACAATGCATGCTAAAACCACGAGCCCAACCACAAGAAAAACATACATGTCCTTCCTTCAATGCACAACATCTGCTTTTTTATATCAGTAATATCATTCTTGAGTAGCTCTTCAAGATATTGTATATTGCAAGAAACATGACATTTAGGTTGTGTGCATATGTAGGTGTGTGTATGTGTGTGTCTGCCCGTGACTGTGTGCATGTGTGTCTGTGTGGACTTGTGTGTGTGCATTTGTTCTTTTGTATGTGCATGTGTGTGTGCAGGTGTGTGCGTGCGTGCGTGCGTGCGTGCGGGGGAGAGTGGTTGAGGTGGGCGTGGAAGGCAGATGGAAAAGGGTCGGCCTACGTCAGCCGCAGCTTTCATCTTGACCAGTAGGAATCTCTGGACCACTCCCCAACCTCCCTTAAGACGCACCCTCTCAACCCCTCAACCCCCCCCCCCCCCCCCCGCCCCAGCGCTGACCACCCCGTACACCCTGAAAGACAGGTGACCTTTATGTGATCTGGTGGGGGGGGGCTCATCTTTCACAGCCGAGGCTCACCCGACTTCAGACACACATGAACATTAGACTCATGTTCTTTGTCAGAGGGGCTTTCAGTTCATTCATCTCGGCGACTTTGGCGTGTCTTCGGGGACACGTCTGTGTGGCTCACATGGGGTCTCATTGCAGAGGCGCCGTCGGTTTACCTCGCCTGCGGGTCCTGTGATTTGTATCATGTTAGCGCCACGTGTGTGCTGGAGACCAAAGATTAGCACTGAAGCCCTGGGGGTCCACGAATTGTCAGAGGAAGATTGCAAATGCGGCAGAGGGTAAACTTGAGGAAAACACAGGCCTAGGCATGTAGCGTTTAATGATGCATCCCGCTATTATCTCCAGATTGTCTTATCAGTGAGGGGGACAAACCCTGCATACATCTGTTCTCTAATGGTTCCAGTGAGATCATCTTTTTGTCAAAGAGGAGTTTAACAGGAGGTACATTTTCGTTCGACTGTCTTGCGGTAGCCTTCTGAAGGCTCTATATACACTTTGTTTGTTTATCCTGCAATATGTGTTCTCCACTGGGACGTTGATACGATGTATTGATGTTGGCCGCGCACCTAGTCCTGGAGCCGGAGACAGGACCAGGGAAGGCTCATGATAGGATCCTTCGGTTTTTAAATGCAAAGCGATGACAACACAAGGGCACCGATTCAAACATAGTTAAATTAGAGGAAGTCAGTGGTGACTTTATGCATTCATCTGGTTTTTATTATGTAGCAATTATTAGAAAAGCCCAAATCAACCGTTAGCCTAATGTTTTATGAGACAGCAGGTGGTTTGGATTCATTCACACCATGTCTGATTGTTTCAGACTAAGGTAGTGAAATATTTATATAAATATAAATATAAAGTATAAAATATAAATAAATATTTTATGCCAAGCATTTCAAACTGTATTAACAAGAAGTGCCATAACTGAGGATGATAACTACCTTAAAATACTTTGGTACTCTGTGGGTAATAAAATCTGCCCAAAGCTTTTGAATAATATATGGCAGCAAACAATATCAAAAACTTGAGATTGAATAGGACAGAACTTTGGTTATTGTTAATTATTGATCATTGGTTATTGTTTTTTTGTTTCTCTTTCAAAACCCCATTCAGCAAAAATGCCTATATCTGCCTGAAGCTTCTCTGGTCCTTCCCACATCCTGTTGGGTCTCTTTACATGGAGGTAGACCTTCATGGAAGTCAATCTCCAGGAGAAGATCCATCCAGCACCTGCTCACATGTTATGCTCATCGGTTTCAGTGGTTTGTCCAATGCCAATTCAATTTAAATTGGATCCAGGTTGTAAAGTAAGATCATCCCTGCTTCTCTCCTCAAGTACATGCTTGCATCTTTATAGTCCAGGTTACGATATGCCCCCTTCCAATTCTATCACATATCACTGGCATCTACTGTAAATCTTCCAGAATGAAGTGGTTTGGAGACAGGTTTCTAGAGCAGCTCATTTCATCTCCCCAAGCCAACCTTCTACATGACCAGAATACCACAACTGATATGAAGGTTCTTTGTGGGACCTACCGGTGGGGCTGGAGGGGACCTACCGGTGGGGCTGGAGGGGACCTACCGGTGGGGCTGGAGGGGACCTACCGGTGGGGCTGGAGGGGACCTACCGGGGGGGCTGGAGGGGACCTACCGGGGGGGCTGGAGGGGACCTACCGGTGGGGCTGGAGGGGACCTACCGGGGGGGCTGGAGGGGACCTACCGGTGGGGCCGGAGGGGACCTACCGGTGGGGCTGGAGGGGTCCTACCGGTGGGGCTGGAGGGGTCCTACCGGTGGAACCGGTGGGACCTACCGGTGGAACCGGTGGGACCTACCGGTGAGACCGATTGGGGACCAACTGGTGGAACCAGATGGAACTCGTGGGACCCTCCCAGTTGGGGAATTTCGCTGAGCAGAAAGCCTTTGACGACTTTATAAGCTAGGGGTTGTTGATTTAGCAGCACTGTGATATGTGATGCACTGTAACTGTTGGCTCTGCCAGTATTAATAATACGGAAACAGGAACCACGTTTCTCTGATCCGAGGGCTTTTTGTCACGATTTCCAGTTTTTTTTTGGAGCGACTCCAATTTCCATTGTATGCTTTAGGTTGTTCTCAGCAGGGGCGTTTCAAGAGTCTGCAGCTCTGAATGTCTTTAATAACCCCGGATCTAACAGATGAATACGAATAAATAACAATAAAAACATTGCCCTGGATCTATTCATCGGTCATTCCGATCATGCATTCAAGCCCTAGAAAATAATATGATAATATTTTTCAACGCCAGTTCGGTTTGGGTCCCCTGTGTGTCATTCAAGCAGAAGATTTACATCAAACTCCTTGGCACGCAAGCATCTTTGTGAGTGCAAGAGAGAGAAATAGAGAGAGAGAGAGAGAGAGAGAGAGAGAGAGAGAGAGAGAGAGAGAGAGAGAGAGAGAGAGAGAGAGAGAGAGAGAGAGAGAGAGAGAGAGAGAGAGCACTACACTGCATGAACTGTATCTGTGTGTGTGTGTGTGTGTGTGTGTGTGTGTGTGTGTGTGTGTGTGTGTGTGTGTGTGTGTGTGTGTGTGTGTGTGTGTGTGTGTGTGTGTGTGTGTTTGGATGTGTGTGCGTATCTCTCTCTTTGTGTGTGTGTTTTTGTGTTTCTAATATCTAAGGATGTTATTGACTTGATAATGGCCGCAAGGTGAAGAAAGTCTGTTCAGACTTGCAGAGACAGGGACATAATAGAAGGCTGCATATTGGCTGCTAACCTCTGCACATGGAGGTAAGCATCATAACGGCCTCTAACCTCTAGACATGGAGGTAAGCATCATAACGGCCTCTAACCTCTAGACATGGAGGTAAGCATCATAACGGCCTCTAACCTGTAGACATGGAGGTAAGCATCCTGACGGCCTCTAACCTGTAGACATGGAGGTAAGCATCATAACGGCCTCTAATCTCTCCTCATGGAGGTAAGCATCATAACGGCCTCTAATCTCTCCTCATGGAGGTAAGCATCATAACGGCCTCTAACCTGTAGACATGGAGGTTCCCGCTGGTGATGGCTGATTGTGGCCAGCGTAAGTTTCAGTCATGGTCCGCCGTGATGTCTCGTCTCCTGTGCCAGGGGTACCCCAGCTGTCCACCAGGTACAGAGTCTAAGCTGGATAGGGCATCAGTCGTGGAGTATGACAAATGTCTCTCTACCGCCGTCGGATTAGACAAATGGTCTCCAGTAAGACCCGGCCAAAAATCGTTCAGCCAATGGAAGGTAGATAAACAGGGGGATGATAACAAGGACAATGTCCCACTTTTTGCAGGTTAAAGCCGTAACTCGCTCTTAGATAACGGTAATTAGAGTTGTTTAGCAAATGTTCACAGGTGGTTGTAAGGATGGATTACGCACTCCTAGTAATCTTCAAGTGTCTTAGAGGATTTTTCTACCCAGTGTCGACAAAGTGAAACATAGAGATGAGATAATCACACACAATTATGGTGCAATTTAAATGTACCTTGTTGAAGCAAAAATCCACGACACAATTGGCACTGGGTAAAATGTATGCAGGTCCTTCAAATCCAAGCAACACTGTGAGCTTGTGTGTGTTGGACTTATGCAGATGGCACTGACCAGGCATGGCGATATCATGTCCAATTGCCAGAAACAAGCAATAAGTCATAGGCTTTCATGGCAGTATGGTTTTCAGATCTTTTCCTCGTTAGGGTTGCAGTGACAGATCTATGCATTGGCTGGTGGTAAAAAAACCTCTAGGCTAAGGTTCACGTGTGGGTGTGAGTTAACCTGGCAACGTCCGCCGTCTTGAGGAGATCCTCTCATCTGCTGCATTGCAGATAAACTCTCTTCACTGTGACCTGCCAGATCTTGCAGAAGACATAAAAGTGTACCTCCTGCAGCTAACTTCTCAAATGATGAATTCATCAAGAAAGCGTATTGAGGTAAATGTCAGGTAACTAAATACTCACACGTCTTCTGAATGTCATCACAATCCCACGTTGCGTTTCAAAGGACCTTTTCCAAAGATGAGTGTGGTGAAAGGCACCGAGGGAAGAGCGCGCGGCACGTTGTGTACAACTAAAGTCACCAAGCACACGCCTGTCTGGAGAGACGGGTTTAGGGAGCCTTTTTCAAGTCAGCAGTAGAGCAGTAGGTGGGGGTTAGGGGGGGTGCGGAGGTGGAGACGGCACCGTCAGCCAGAATGCAGAGCCTGGATGTGGGCAGGGAGAGACAGGAGCCCAGAGTCACGGGTGAGGGGCAGTGAGTGGGTGGTGTACAGTAGGT
>NC_044061.1:23432232-23434732 GCF_902167405.1 Gadus morhua | reverse complement strand
AAAACAAATAAACATAAAACTTAAAAATATGCTACAAATAGAGAGGGAGAGAGAGAGAGAGAGAGAGAGAGACAGAGAGAGACAGAGACTTTCTAGAGACTACCATCTCCACCAGAGTGTTGACCTCTCGTCACTTGAGTCCTCCCGCTCTCTGACAGCTCAGCATCTGGTGACCATGTTACGTAACAATACAACTTATCCAGGTGGACAATAAGCGTTGGTCGTGGCCAGGTCTCTGCTGCTCTGACATGCTGGAGGCCGGGCACGGCTATGAGGACACCGCTGCAACATCGGCACAGGGGGTCATTCCCCCCCGGCGCTGGAGTTTATTCTGACAAGCCACGGTTGACTGTTCACCTCCAGTGTGCTCAGTAGCCGGACATGTTGTTGTCCCGGGTCTGGTACACACACACATAGGAGTGAGTCACCTCACCAAGCGACGTTCACAGCTAGAAGAACCACGGCGGGACCGGACCCTTCAGTTCAGGCTGGGTTCTCCTCGTTGGGTTATGGAGTCCTAATGCTTGAGCCCCCTGATTCTCTGTGGTTCTCTGTGGTTCTTTGTGGTTCTCTGTGGATCTATGTGGTTTTCTGTGGTTCTCTGTGGTTCTATGTGGTTCTCTGTGGTTCTATGTGGTTCTCTGTGGTTCTCTGTGGTTCTATGTGGTTCTCTGTGGTTCTATGTGGTTCTCAGTGGTTCGCTGTGGTTCTATGTGGTTCTCTGTGGTTCTCTGTGGTTCACCGTTGTTTCTATGTGGTTCTCTGTGATTCTCTGTGGTTCTATGTGGTTCTCTGTGGTTCTCTGTGGTTCTCTGTGGTTCACTGTTGTTTCTATGTGGTTCTCTGTGGTTCTCTGTGGTTCTATGTGGTTCTCTGTGTGCCTCTGCTGTGTCTGACTGAAGACTGGGGGCAGCACCAGCTCAGCTCTTTCTTTGTTTTTTAGGACTCATTCATCACAATAAGATAAGATTGATAGCATATAGTGTCGTATTCGTTCGGTATATATATAAACTTCTGTGGTCCATGGACTGGGAAAAAGTTGTGCAGGATAGTACCTAGAAAAATCTAATGAAATCCCTCACAACATCAAGTCATCTCAATGGCTTCCATCTGCCAAGCTCATCGTTTCTGAACTTGGTGGAAAACAGCAGGTTGGATAGGGCTGTCTGCCGAACTCAATCTCCACTTGATGAATGTTCTCTTTCCACACTTTATTTTAATTAATCCCTCCTTGATATGCTGCATTTTTTTAAGAGTAGCTGATTTTAAAGACACTACAAAAGGAAATGATATACTCTCCCGCATCCCTGTTATTAAATGATTCAACAAAGTATGACTGATTGATTAATTATTCAATGTCCAAAAGTATCCAGCATCACTTATTTTAGAGCGCAACTGTTTTGTTTACTTATTTATTCACTTCGACACGATCCAATCAAATCCCATTCCTTCTCCCAAGTTTTGTAAAAGATAATTTTTACATGCAAACACTCATACATATGTCGTGTTGCTCAGAATCTCAAGTATTCCAAATGCATTATTCACCAAAACTGTATGTGCATAGCAAACTCATCCGATAATGAGAGGATGTCAACACTCCTGGGCCTTCCCTGTGGGCCCTCATTCAAATGAAGTCTCTCTTGCCTCTCTCATTTTAATTCACTAGACCATTCAAAGATGTCAATGAGACTGATTGAACTGTTTTCTGGTCTTTTTAATGGTTATTATTATTTGTACGTAGGACGTCAATCGTTACGCCATAACTCAGATGTTTGTTCAATGCCTTTGTATAAATAATCTGTCAGCGACTTGATCTCTGGAGATTTGCCTGGGATCACAATGGAGCAGATAACTCGAATGGTTATGTCATAATTCTTCTCAACAGTCATCTCCGCTTCGTTTAGATTATTGTATTCCACTGCTACACGTGACCAAACGATCGAGCAAACTGAGGGCAGACTCTAATAATCATGAACGGTTTGAGCCGTTAGTGCTTCGAACCTAGGATAATATACAACCATGTATTAACATTTTGTGCTGGTAAAACACATTAGGGGATAATCCATACCATAGCCTTTAAACTGATTACTCTCGCTAATGCATTTCACCAGCGGATTCAATATAGGGGACCCTTAAACCCCTTTCCATTAGCGGTGTATCTCTGACTAACGTAAACTTTAGACATCTTGACGTACAATGCTACCCCTTTAATACAAATGGATATAAATCACCCATTCCGCTGAAACACACACAAGGTTCCTCCTTAGTTAACATTTCCATTCTGCAGAAGGCATGAGTATGCACCTTGTGTATGAGTTAACACAAGGTTAGATTTACAGGTACTCAGGTTAAAGCAGTACCCTGATGCCTAGTTCCAGCAAGATGGATGGAGTCTGTATACATTTTAAATGGTGTTGATATTACTAAAGGTTAGGAGCCTCACCTAGAAGTGTAGCTTCAGGGCAAACTCCCCTTTCATCTCTAAGCAGAGAAAATGATT
>NC_044061.1:23422232-23427232 GCF_902167405.1 Gadus morhua | reverse complement strand
TCACCTCGGAGGTGTTGCCAAGAGGCTACGCCAGAACACACCTGCGACCTGATTGCCGGCTGCCAGTGTCAATCACGTGTTTGGTGATGTGTTTACAGGGAGCGTGGTAGAGAAAAGCTCAGGAACCATTTACTCATAAGGACAGCATTACCACACCTCTCCTTCAGATGAGCAGCCAGGGAGTGAGATTAATGTGACCTGGCAGGGTGTATGATGGCCTCCCGGGAACTAATGTGGCAAGAGACACGCAATCACAGAACATGTATGTGACGCCTGCTGATTCGGCCTGTTGACGTGTGGATGTGTTTTCATCGGTTTGAATGACTGATGTTGTATCTGTGGGGATATGGTAGAGGCTGGCCCACAAGTGTGTCTTATCACTGGAAGAAGGCACAGGCCAATAGCCATGGGGCTGATGATGCAAATTCTAAGAGTGAGTAGCCACATGGCTGATAATGTTTATTCAAAGCGTGATACAATTTGAAACACATGGTCAAACAAACTCCCCAAAACACATTTTAAAAAAGTTGGATGCAATGTTGGATCCTAATTAAATCCAAAATATTTTCTCTGTTTCTAAACTGACAGTGGAAGTACAACCTGTGCTTTGCAGCAGGGATAAGCATGGCCACGCTGTACCTGTCAGTATTCCTGAACCATCCGTCCTGTTTGGAACCCCAGCAGTAAAGCTTTCAGAGGCACGGTTGAAGAGAATGCCTTCTATCGCTTTCTGTGTGCACAAATCTTGCCGTCGCCTCACAGCGTTGTTGCAACCTTGCCTCGACACAGGTTATACACATCTCGCAGTGGTTACATATCTTCTCACCTCGGGACCGCTACGTCAGCACCGTGCGGAGCGAGCGGGGAACATGCCTTGATAAGCACGTATCCCCCAGTGCCTCCGGGGAGCCAGGGCCTCCATCGACGGAGTGTCGTGACAGTGAAACATTTCATGAAGAGGATTCGAGCAGTCTGTGTCCATCTGGGGAAACGGTGTAAATCTGTACGCATAACGACCCCCTCCCTCCCTCGTATCACTTTCATTCATTCAAACTCCCAGCTGTTCCAGGACTTGGAATATGGAGAAGAACCGCCGTGTCATTTAGAAGGAGACGAGGTTTCAACGGGTGAATTACCAGAGCAGGGATTCGCTTTATTTCATGGGAATAAATTAAGCGGGTGAGTGTCTTCCGTCTCCAGTCTGCAGGCTCGTCTCCTCTTTATGCAGCCTTATCTCCCACTGTGCCCCGCGCTGGGTTTCGCTTATCTGCCATGACCCCAGGCCCACACTCATAATGCACAATAGAATTATATAGACATATGCCTGCATGCACGCACACACACACCCACCCACACAAACACACACACACAAACACGCGGGGACGCACGCAGAAACACACACACACACACACACACACACACACACACACACACACACACACACACACACACACACAGAAACACGCAGGGACGCACGCAGAAACACACACACACACACACACACACACACACACACACACACACACACACACACACACACACACACACACACACACACACACACACACACACACACACACACACACACACTTACCCACGCAGAAACACACACACACACAGACAAACACACGCACAAACACAACATGGATGCTTGCACACACACACAAGGATGCTTGCACACACACACACACAACCCCCCACCCCACACACACACACACAAACACACACGCACACACACATAAACATACACACAAAAGCATGTGTAGGTACTGGCTACAATAAAACAGTGACTGACACGACAGAGAGACATAATAAATACAGCTTGGAAAAACTTTTTCGTCTGTGAAGAGTTGATTTAGTCCTTCACAACTTTAACAAGAGTTAATTCAGCTCTATGCAATATAATCCTGTACAGCCAAAATACATAATATGAGCTATAAAAAAGGTGGAGGTATGGAGTTATTTTGGAGGAGTTCAACGCAAGCAATTTCAGGGTTTGAGAGACAATGTTGCCTAGGAAACAGCACGACACCTGAAGCGTCGCCATGGCAATGGTTACCAAGGCATGACCAGGGGGGTGTAAGACTGGTGAGCTCGCAGGCAGACTCCATTTAAGTGAAGTCAGACACGCCTGTCAATCTCCCCCACTGCCTGAGTTCAAGTGAGAAGGATTTCAGCGTGGCTAAAACCACTTCCTGTTGAGGGGGGGATTAGGTGAGGCCTAATACTCATCAGCCTGGATAAGCTGCGAGAAGCACTTGACTTTTTTGACAAGCACCAATCATTGCTGTCATCGTGCTGGTGATGAGTTACATCACAGTAATTAGCAGAAGGCTGCGAAGGCGTCGGTTGTGTTAGGTTGTATACGTGGTTTGTGTTTTGGTTCGTGCCTTTCTTTTTGTTGCACAGAATAAGGGTGGGCATAGGGAATTCGACATGTCTCCCACTTGTCCTCAGTCATCCTCATCATCATCACTCAGAGTTCAAGTTAATTTTTTACTTTACACTCAATTTTCGCCACCCGGGTTATGAAACATAGTTTTCATTGCATGCTTTACGTACATTTAATGATATTGGCAGAAATATGTAGGTAAGTATTGGAAGAGTAACTGGTATATGCTACACTAACTGTGAGCCCAGGTAAACCAGCCAACCAAAGTTTGAGTGAAAGGCAACAAGATTGTTGCTGCTAGTCTTTTGGACCCTGCCATGTTCACTCACCTTAAGAGTTGCACTTGCAAGGCAGCTTAGAAGCTGAACCCTAACCCACTGCGGAATAAGGTGCAAGCGAGGCATCTTTGGGCGAGAGATTTGGAAACAAAAATAGCGTCTATATGCATAGACGGTGCAGGGCACTTACATTGATACGACACACTCTGCAGTCTCAGCTACAGAATCAGCACCATGGACAGCGGCACTCTCGCTTCTCTGCAGAAAAGCTACAAGCCAGGATTAAGAGATCAAATTGTGTTTACAAACAAAAAGCCAAGGTTCTAGAAGCATTCTCGAAAAGATACAGCATTCTTCCTTATCAAAAGAGGAAATATCTCTCCCACTAACAATATAACAGCATCCCCTACCCATGCATTCTCCTTCTGTGAGGGAGGGCAGAACTAGCACTGGCAGGGGGACTCCGACCAGGAAACAATAAAACATTTAGAGAACATTTTATTGAGTTGAGGATTGCAATCAGCAGCACCAGATGCTCCCGGTGGTTCCTCTGTCGGCCTTCCTTCTCTTCTTGTTCTCTGATGCAAATTAGATTGTAAGCATTACATTCGAGTGTAACTCTGTGAAGGTGGCCGTTTTAAAAAAGCAAGCCACATGAGTGATGATGGGGTATGTTATTCCCTTAGCATTATTTGTAATTATTTGCTGCAATATTATTTTCTTGGATTGAGGAAGCAGGCTATTCACCTTGCTATTCCTACAAAGAATACAGCTGCTCTTATGGTGTAGGAAAATAACCGGATCACCTCAGCCTGTTGGCAGGAGGTTTGCTCAGAAGCCAACTTAACACCGGAGTATTTGACAAAGGATATCATTGGGAACAGGGGAGTCACAGAGTCACACAGGGGAAGGATTGAGGTCTGCATTGACTTTGAGAATAACTAACCAGGTGCTGCTGTCGAGGGTTGGTGCAACAAAGCAGAGAGACAGAGAGACAGAGAAAGAGAGAGAGACCGGGACCAATTTATACCTTCATGTTGTGATATTTCCAAACATAAATAATCCTCTCACAAAATAAAATTAACGGTGTTAATTTTTCATCTCTTAGCCCAATGAACATCCCAGTGACGCTGGTGTCAATCAAAGCCATATCAGTAGAGGTGCAGCAACAACAAAGTTTCAAAACGCTTCAAATTAAGTTCAGGTGTGTCGGGACTCACCTGAGTGAGACTCACCTGTCTGAGACTGAGTCATACCTGTTTGTCAGGGCTCACCTGGGGAGAATCGCTCACCTAGTGAGACTCACCTGCGTGAAACTCACCTGGGGGAGACTCTGAGTCACACCTGTGTGTCAGGACTCACCTGGGCGAGACTGAGTCATACTTGTTGGTCAGGGCTCCACTTGGCTCCACTCACCTGGGTGAGACTCACCGTGGGGAGATTCTGAGTCATACCTGTTTGTCCGGGCCCACCTGCGGGAAACTCACCTGGGGAGACTCACTCACCTAGTGAAACTCACCTGGGTGAGACTCACTTGTGGGAGACACTCCGGTTGAGTCTCACCCGTTGGTCACGGGTTGCTGAGGCGACGGCTCCTTCCGACTGACGGCCCCCTGTTCTGCCCGTCGCGCCTCCGGCGTTCCTGGTTAGAGGAGCGTTCTCACTCTTAATTATCCCGCCTACACGCGGAGGCGGACGGGAAGAGATCGGAGGAGATTAGCCGTGATATAATGTCTTGTGACACTGTGTCCTTCACATCAGCACCTCAGGCGTGGGCCGGAGACACATGAGCTCTGGAGCACACACTTACAGAAATACACACACACACACACACACACACACACTTACGTGTGCACTCTCTCGCACACACACACACACACACACACACACACAAACATACATTGACGTGCACACTCACAAACAGGCTCACACACACACACACGTGAAGGTGCGCACTCACACACACACACACACACAAATTCACCTGTGCACTAACACACAAACACAAATCCAAACGCATACACAAATTCATTATGCGCAAACCCACACTCACACATTTAGTAAAATACTCTTTGAGACACAAACACTAAAATGACTGAAGCACTAGGGAACACCACGCTCAGAATACAGTTCTGTCATAACAGGCAGGCTTTAAAACAGACATCTCTCTCTCTCTCTCTCTCTCTCTCTCTCTCTCTCTCTCCCCTCTCTCTCTCTCTCTCTCTCTCTCTCTCTCTCTCTCTCTCTCTCTCTCTCTCTCTCTCTCTCTCTCTCTCCCCCTCCCCCTCCCCCTCCCCCCTCTCTCTCTCTCTCTCTCTCTCTCTCTCTCT
>NC_044061.1:23367232-23417232 GCF_902167405.1 Gadus morhua | reverse complement strand
ATATGAGCCGGGCGCAAGAGTCATTCTTCGCGCCGGTAAACTAGCGATATCGCCGTAGAACCGCCCACAAAGCTATTTGCGCTTGGCGCTTCTCACTTGCGTTTCAGACCGTTAAAATGTGTTAACTGATGATGTATACCAAACCCCTATGGGGTCCGAACAGTCTCATAAATAATGAATGCACAGAGAAGGATTCACAAATGTGATTTATGTATAAATTACTCTCTTCTCACAAATACATTTCAATGCACACACAAATGGATATATCGGTATGTATAAATGTAAAATAAATCCATAAACAAAAATAAGTTTCACAAACACATTTCTGATCCACTCACAAATGTCCCAGGGGAAAAAATACTATAGTTTACTACAGCATTTACTACAGTATACTATATATTACTATAGTATACTATAATATACTAAAATATAGTGTGGGATTTACTATAGTAATTTTCCAGACATTGTAGTGTACTATGGTAAATACTATAGTAAGTTACTACACAGTGTAGTATTCTATAGATTACTATACTATACTACAATATAGTGTGGGATTTACTATAGTAATTTTCCAGACATTGTAGTGTACTATGGTAAATACTATAGTAAGTTACTACACAGTGTAGTATTCTATAGATTACTATACTATACTACAATATAGTGTGGGATTTACTATAGTAATTTTCCAGACATTGTAGTGTACTATGGTAAATACTACAGTAAGTAACTACACAGTGTAGTATACTATAGATTACTATACTACACTACAATATAGTTCGGGATTTACTATAGTAATTTTCCAGACATTTTAGTGTACTATGGTAAATACTATAGTAAGTCAATACAAAGTGTAGTACAGTATAGATTACTATAGTTAACTATAATATACTTTTTTTAATATATATTTTCATTATTCTGTAATTTGTCCTAAAATGAATATGTGAAACATAAGCCAAACATTTGTATTATGTGGAGATTTTATTGTAGAAACCATAAACCACACATAAATATAAAACATAATGTACAACCTGCATAGGCTACAACAGCCAGAATATAATAACAATGAAAGAGAGTACAATTGAAGCCTTACTAACTTTAAACATTTTCTAATACAGGCATCTTGATAAGAATAATTGACTCATCGTGTACGTAGCAAAAGCATTTGCACAAAATATCATTGGGTTTGCAAAGAAGTATTTCATGGGTCTTTCTGAACTTCACAATTTGCTTAGCAGTATTCACCTTAGCAAAATCATAATAGATTCTTAATTGTCTGGAATCCTTTTTGAATCTAAAAATTTGTAGGTACACCTCTTCACACTTGCATGCTGATAAGCAACCACAATTGAGCTTACAAAGTAGTATGGATTTAATGCTACCATGCTCTCCGTTTTTTAGAGCCACACAAGAATTATTGTGTTTAAAATTTGCTGAATACATTTCAGTGGTGTATAAAGTGTGGTGGATGAAACATCTCTTGAATTCTATGACACTGGCCTCTATATAATTTCCAAAAAGAATGGACTCCCCCACTGTAATTACTCTTGTTGTGTAATTCCCGACAACCCGAGCACCACTACCTACTTTGTTTGATTTTAACACTGTATTGTCTTTGTTAACAAGTTTGTTGAACAGATCACAGACATCACTGGCATTGTTGAATAATTCTGTGTGGTGCATCAGTGTTTTTGTGTTAAAAAATCTCTTAAAAATTTGTTCAGGGACTGCCTGTGTACCATTGAACATTTCCAGAAGAGTGCCAAATTGTGTCTTCATAAACAAATGAAGAATTGGCCCACAGCGGACCCCACATGTCAACTGCGTTGCTAAGATGGGTTAAGCAGTGAACATTATAAGATGCATAACATTTTCCATAAAGCTCTTGTACCTCGACAACAAAACGCGTAAGACAAGAGGAAGCATGCAAAAGATCAGCTTTTTGGATATTATCCTGGAGGAGTGTGTAGATCGAGAAGACAAGTAATAGCCAGTGATTATAATAAACCGGGGGTAAAACTGTTTTCAAAAGAATGGGGGAATAAAATAAAAGAAATGCCCTCCATTCAGATGCCTTCCAATAGTGTCTCTCGGACAATGACCTTGGACATCTTTTGACTTCATGTGGTGGGTGTATGGTGAGGAGAGAACTGTCAATCTGTTGGATTATTTTCGGTTGTTAATAGAATGACAAAGCAGAGTTTTTTGAATCACACCAAATACTGACAAATTGTTTTGTTACACCAAGGCAAACACTATGCATATATTCTGGGACAAAATGTTTGATAATGTCGAAATTAGGAAGTAGCAGCAGTTGACTAGTTCCCTTAACCTCATTAACATCTGTGTCTGATTGTATTGCAGCAGATGCCTGATGGGTAGTCTGATCATGTGTTCTTATTTGTATTATATACAAATATGTTATATTTCTAATTTTAGTAAAAGGTTGGACACACAATTAACATTACTTATAAAGTAGGCTACTCAATCATCAATGCAGAATTCTGTCATAAAGTCTTATATGCCACTCCCTATTTCAACTAGGTGTATTTGCATTTTGTGTGTGTACACCCTTGCACAACATGGTCTGGTGGATCATCACAGGGGAATTCAGCTTCATCTGAAGAGTCAATCTGGAAAAGCCAAATTTACCAATGAGATTAGGATACCCACAGCAAATAGAAAGTAGCTGTTTGTGGCAGCATGAACTTAAATTACAATTGTACAGTTATAATTTCTTAACATCCATTCTCTTAATTAACTTTGTGTTTAATGTGTACACACCATAGACTGTGTATTCATTTGATCATCATGGTCTCCGTCATCAGAGAATTTAGCTACAAATGAAGGCCTTGAATCAATCTGGAAGCCAGTGGACAAATAGAGGTTAGCCTAGCTGTAGGGAATTACTTTGACAAGTGTCGCAAGGAGGCGCTCTTATTCCAGTATTTCTTACCTCCTCGGTCGAACTTGCTGGCCGTTCCTCTGTTCTCAATTGACTTCTGTACCATCTTGTAGTTTTTGGCACAGGTGTAGAAAAATCGGACAAATATCGTTTATAATTTCCTGACATTTTGCAGTTAGACGACTGTCAATGCAGACAAATTTAAACTGAAAACACCAACTGAACAACTGAAAAAGATAACTGTAAACCCGCGAGCGTCTCATGCGCTGCCAATGCGGTTGTAAACATATGCTACGCATTCGCAGCGCGTGAGACGTCCGTTGAATATTTGACAGTCGAGTATTAGTCGTGAGTTTGCTACGGAAAAATAAAGAAAATGGCAAAATATGCACTATTTGACTTTCCGGATGAAGGGGCTGTTGACATAGGCGAAATATCATGGGTGGTAGGGGAAGTAAATTTAAAAGATCCTTTTGTAATGTATAAAGTTAATTGGCCAAACAAGGGAAGGATTGTGTCATGTCCAGGACGGATTATATCAGTCAGTGGTAAGTAACACAAGTTTTTTTCTCCTTTGACTATGTTTATGTAAAATATGTGCATAACTACATACATATTGTAATATTTCCAAATATCAAGGTAAACGTTTTCGTTTCAAAAACGTTGTTAATTGTTAAGCTCGCAACGGTAGGCACGATAAGGCTCCCTAGCTCGCGGCCTATAATGTGAGGCGCGGGAAGTGTGGGGTGCGCGGCCTGGATTTATAGAGAGAAACTTTATTTTGCCCAAAATAATACTAGCATTTTAAACACACATTATGAAAACGTAATAATTTTGACGTTTTCAGACAACAGAGAGGAGTTGGTTTGCAAGAGGAGGCATTATCTTGATGGTGGAGACAAACTGTCGAGCCCGGAGGAGAAAGGGAAGGGGAAAAGAAAGAAACTGAAGAATGGTCGATATTCTGACGACGACGAAGACGACGTAGTATCGCTGGTAGGTAACTAAAGTTTTATCACAGAAATGTCATCTATAGGCCTTGTGGATGAGTTAAATTAAAATCGTTGAAAAACTAAACTTTATTATGATTTAAAGGATCCTCAGTTAAGTCAATGTGAGATGAAGAAGAAGAGAAAAAACACAGGTCTTAACGTCTTAATGGAACTAGAAAAGCAAGGTATTGGTGCAGTGATGTACAAATATTCACCGTATGGAAGTGCTTCTTAACATCAGTGAATTATTGTAATGTGATGTAGCCTAATGTTGTCTGTCATATTGTACACCATGGGGTCGCCAACTGGCCTGCTTTGCCTGGCCTGTCAGATCATTTTGACTTTTTGCTTTCTGTCAACTTATTAAAGGTTGGGTATGGAACTCGCTTTTTTGGCCATTTTTGCAAAATTACTTGAAATCCTTATCATAACCCACTTACAGCCACTGAGTTAGAAGTACTGACATGAAAATTAAACGGAACGGAACGGGCAGGGCTCGAAAAATCCAGCCAATGATTTCCAGAGCCACCGAGTTGCATTGGACAGTAAGTATGTCAATCAAACGGTCGTATTGCACTCCCCCTCCCCCGCGCGCGACCCCTTCGTGCACATACTCAAACCTCGTGACCCAGAGCAAGCTTCTGTTTGTTGTTATCCTGCGGTTCTACTGGAGCTAGCTAACTAGCAAATTACTCGCTCTCGCGCATCTCTGTTCGCTCGTGCATGATTGCGCGTCCATGTACTTGGAATGGGTGGAGTCAGAGTCAGCGTTGAAGGAGAGGGGGTAGGACCATTTGAGTTGTGTATTTTCAAAATCTGCTGGCATTTCGCAAATCCCATACCCAACCTTTAAGCATATTAACAAGATTAGATTTGAGTAATCATCCCCTGTTCCGCCTGCATTGTCTACTCGCTCAGGCTCATCCCCCCTGCTGATCTCTGTTGTACAGTCTTGATGTAACCCTTAACTCTATGTACATCTTCTGTTTGTCATAGGATCATGTCAGCTGAACTCAATTAATGAAACCAGGAATGAAGTAAGATCCACTAATGCAATAAACTGTCTGCACTTAATGTTCTACCTACAATTAAAGTTTTTATTTCCTAACTCTATAGTATATGGATAGATACAGCAATATATTCCTGTAATCTATCAGCTGTAAGCTTTGTACCCTCTAACTGGCTTCTGTAGGTATTTGCCCAGGTGTATGTGAGTCAGTTTTGTTTTTTTAATGGAATCACCCATCTTGTGAGCTTTTGAGCGAGAACAACCACAGGCTGCAGAGGGACAATGATTCTCTCAAGGCAAAAATAGCAACATTGAAATGTAATGCTATTGTTGAAAACTTTGTTTTTTTTTTACACAAGGGTTTTTCTGTTTTACATGTTAGCTAAAAAGCTATTATGAATCCTTTGCTCAGTGCTGCCAGACGTTTTGCAGAAGATGGAGGAGTTTCTTCGCTCAGCACCAAGACCAACGACAACACCAATACCAAGACCAAGACCAAGACCAAGACCAAGACCAAGACCAGAACCAACACTATCACCAGCACCAACAGCAGTTCCACCACCAGCAACAGAAGACCCATCACCAGCTCCAGGTCCATCATCAGCATCAGCAAAAGAGGCCCTGGGCCACTCTGTAAGAATCTGTTTGACTTTATTTGTATAGGTTAAGTTACTTAGCTTCAGTTGCACTGTTTAAATGCATCAGCCGTACACTCGGTTAATCTAAATGCATATATATATCATTGAGGTAAGACGCTAGTCTGCTGTATGTTGAAGTAGATTTGTGGTAATGTTATCTACTTGCATTAAAGGTCATTCCAAAAGGACTTGTGGAGCGCTGCTCCTTCCAAAGCCCCCAGAGGTTCATAAATGATCTCCTACATGGGATGTATACCAGGGAATATATGGCAGGCCATTCAGTGACTGGCCAGTCATCCAGCAGCTGCACAGAAGGAAAACCTGGCCTAGCCAAACAGGACCTTGTTGAAATAACAAGTAGGTATATAGAAATGAGAAAAGATGTTGGTTGAGTGAAACCCTCATTCTCATGCTCATCTTTCTTGTATGTGTTTGTGTGTGTGTGTATGTGTATTCCCACAGATGCTGCAAAGTTGAAGTTCACCTACGTAACTGATACGAACATAAAAGCATTTATACGACAAAAGCTAAACAATGCTGCCAAATTTCAGAAACAATAAATTATCAACTGTTTAAAGAAAGTTAAACTTTTGTTCTATTTTTTTTGTATTTTAGCAGTCTGTAGAAAACACTGTGTTAATGGTGGTTGTAAGCCTAATTTATGTGCAGTGAATTATTGTTACAGCACTATGGTTAGAAATGGCAACAACAAAAAGTGATACAGTTGAAAATATCCATTAGGTAAAGTATAATGACATAGTTAAAAGAACAACAAAATACTGCATAATGCAGTTATTGTAATGCAGTATATATATTACTATGGTATCGTAATTGTAGCATTCCATAGCAAAATAAAAGTATAATAAAAGTTCTGTAATTTACTTCAGTAGATTGTAGTTTATGAAGTAAACTGTAGTAGTATATAATGTAGTATACTGTAATAATAAAACTGCAGTTTTCTGTGGTATACTATAGTTTACTGTAGTAGTATATAGGTGGTATACTGTAGTAATAAAACTGCAGTTTTCTGTAGTACACTATAGTTTACTGTAGTAAAACTACTATAGTAAGGTTCAAAAACACTACAATATTTACTATAGTATATATAGGGTGTACTGTAGTTTATTTACTATAGTAAACTATAGAATTTTTTGTAGTATACTATAGTTTACTATAGTAAGGTTCAAAAACACTACAATATTTACTATAGTATATATAGGGTATACTATAGTTTATTTACTATAGTAAACTATAGAATTTTCTGTAGTATACTATAGTTTACTGTAGTAAAACTACTATAGTGGTGTCGGGTGGTGGCCAATAGCTGGCACTCTTCGCTCTGGCCTTAACATCACTCCCGATGCCCCAGTGCAGTGACGGGGACACTGTGCTGCGGAAGGCGCCATCCTTCGGAGGAGACGTAAAACCGAGGTCCTGACTCACTGAGGTCATAAAAGATCCCAGGGCATTTATCGCAAAGAGTAGGGGTTCCCCCGGTGTCCTGGCCCAAATCAGGCTCATTCAATCTGGCCCCCTAATCATCCCCCTGTATAATTGTATAATTGGCTGACTCATTAATTCCCTCACCCTCCACCTCGAGCTGGTGTGTGGTGAGCGTTCTGGCGCAGATTGGCTGCTGTGCATCACCCCTAGTGGGTGCTACACACTGGTGGTGGTGAGTGAGGTCCCCCCCTTCAATGTAAAGCGTCTTTGAGTGTCTAGGAAAAAGCGCTATATAAATTCAATGCATTATTATTATTATTATTATAGTAAGGTTCAAAAACACTACGTTATTTACTATAGTATAAATAGGGTATACTATAGTTTATTTACTATAGTAAACTATAGATTTTTTTTAAATAAATGTAATATAAACCCATGAATATATGAATTAAAAGAATATTTGCAATTTTCATTAAAAATGTATTTGGATGTTGTTATATTTATACAAACTTTTAAACTTGAATTTACAAAACGCTTTTAATTTGTGAACTTGTTTGCAATTCTGTGTGAACTGGTCTGTATTTATATGGGGATTTTTGAGACTCTCCTGACGTGGCTGGATTCACAAATGCATGTTTTTCAACAAGGAACTCTCTGTAGCCAATCAGATGCCTCCCTAGTTTTTAGCCAATGACATGACTGCAGCGACTGGGTTTTTAGATTGTCGTTGCCGTAGCATTAATAATCGTTTACTACTTAAACGGCACCGCAATCCCAAAACCCAGTCAAAACTAGATGGAAAAAGTGTGTAGTTCAAAACGTGATGCAGCTTTTACCTCTTCGCCACATAGAGATTGTTATATGCGATCATTCAAATACCCCATGTTATTTCCCCATAGACATTTGACCGAGGGAACCGGGAGGCTGGACTTATTCTTCAGAGGTCGGGACTGCAGTCATGTGATTGGCTGAAAACGAGGGAGGCATCTGATTGGCTACAGAGAGTAGCCAATCAGATGCATCTGTGAATCCAGCCACTCAGGAGAGTCTCAAAAATCCATACATAAATACAGACCAGTTCACACACAAATGAAAACAAGGTCAAAAATGAAAAGCGTTGTGTTAATTCAAGTTTAACAGTTTGTATATAAATGTAACAACATCCAAATATTTTTTTTATAAAAATTGCAACAAAAAAAAATATATTTATTTAACGATTTTGTCAAAAGCCGACCGTGGCGGTTATGGCAAAGTGGGGAGACGCACACAATTGACTGAGTTTGTTCACAAAAAGGTTTATTATAACCAAGTGAATATAACATAACATAAGCTATGGCGTGTGGATTTAATCTAGTCAGTGAAGGGAGCGGGTGTGTACGTAAAAGTGTACAATAATAATTGGTGCCTCCCAAAGGAGAACCACCCTGACACTGCTCACACAGGTCTACTTAAATAAGCCCAGCTCAGGTGTCAAAGAGCTCGTTAGGCTCCCCTCGTTAGGGTCGTGACAATTTACATTACATTTATTTCAAACAAGACACATTTGTGTGTGGATGAGAAATGTGTGTGTGAAACTTATTTTTGTCAAGGGATTTATTTTACATTTACATACCGATATCCATTTGTGTGTGCATTGAAATGTATTTGTGAGAAGAGAGTAATTTATATATAAATCACAAAATACATTTGTGAATCCTTCTCTGTGCATTCATTATTAATGAGACTGTTCTGACCCCATAAACCCCTGGGCTGGCCCCTCTGAAATATTAATGATAAGGACTTCACAAATAACTTGACATATCTGTTGTTTACAAGCTGGTTTGGCACCTCAGTCCACCACAGTGAACCACAACCTCCGAGCACTTGGGACCAATCTGGGCCTGACTTTACCACAATAACACATGTCGACGCACAAAATCACAAAAGACTCCTAGCGCTGGTTCTGCATGACAAAACACACCCACACACACTACACACACACACATACAAACACACACACATACACACACACCTCTGAAAGCTCCCTCGGAGGCCCGACCGCAGAGAGGAGGTTCCAACACAACGAGAACCAAGGACATAATTAATATTCTGGGCACCAAAGATGGCCAAGTTGCAGAGCATCAAAGAAGAATATATTTGAGCCCTTGACTGTATGCGGCGCTGCTGGGGCTCGGCTCTGACGGCATGAAGAGAAGAGAGATTTATCTCTCAGCACTTCCAGAAGGTCTCCAGTAAGAACTCACAGTGGGCCTGATGCTGCCCTGCTGCGGTCACCCACACACGTTCCTCTCCATCACCCAGTTTATATGCATAAATGCTATAATCTCTCTCTCTCTCTCTCTCTCTCTCTCTCTCTCTCTCTCTCTCTCTCTCTCTCTCTCTCTCTCTCTCTCTCTCTCTCTCTCTCTCTCTCTCTCTCTCTCTCTCTCTCTCTCTCTCTCTCTCTCCTCCCTCCCTCTCTCCCTCTCTCACAAACACACACTCAGACAGACCCACACACAAAGACACAGATATACAGCCAGACAGCCAGATACACAGCCAGACACACAACCAGACACACAGCCAGATACATAGACACACACACACACACACACACACACATACACACACACACACACACACACACACACACACACACACACACACACACACACACACACACACTCTACTAAAATACACACCAACGAGGTCATGCACACACCGCAGCCTTGAAGGCGCACTACTTATAGCAAGGGCATAACATATTTCACACTTTGCACATGCAAGTGTGCCGGGGAAAAAAAACATTACATTATGTATGGATGTCATGTGTTTTTCATTTGTCTCCCCAGATGAAGTGCTCTACATGGAGAGAAAATGTTTGGAGTGGATATGGAATAAGACATTGAAATCAATGTTGTGGATGAATAATAAGATGATGACGCAAAGAACCCGGCATCCACCACAGGCTACACCCTGAGGTCAGTTATAACCCTAAGAACATGTGTGCCCTAACCCTAACCCTAACCCTATGGACACCCTAATCCCAACTCTATATTCACTCTAACCCTAAGCCTAGCTTCCCAACCTCTTACAAGCTTGGGGAAGAATAGGCCTTCTGTGAAATATGGCCATAGTCCTATCCAAACAAGACCTTCATTTTGATCACTGCAAAGCAAAAACACATTGCATCATGAAATCATTTGAACAATGGACAATGACCTCTCGCTCGTGAAGGTCCAACATTTTGTTAACGTTGGAATGTGAATCCATGGTCATTGCTTGACTCAGCAGAGGTTTAGCTCGTACAATACTTTAGCTGAAGACTACGTGTACAGACTTTAGCTCTAGCCTGTCGTTGGCTAACGTCATGCCAATGTGTATAGCTTTTAGCTGTAGCCTGTAGTTGGCTAATGACATGCCAATGTGTATAGCATCCAGCTGTAGCCTGTCGTTGGCTACCGACCGGCCAATGTGTACAGCCTTTAGCTCTAGTCTGTCATTGGATAACGACATACTGTTGCGGAAAGTACTACTATTAAACTCTAACAAGGAAAGAGATAATAAAACTGCCAAATAAAGTTTAGGACTTTTATTTAGAACTTTAAAAAAAAGTTATAAAAAAGCAGAGCTGCAGAACACCAACTTCTCCATTATCTGCAAACAGCTTTTATATTCTTGCCTCTGTGATTCCTCCTATAAGCTCCATGCCAGGGGCACTAACTATTTCCATACAAGGCCTCACCACCAGCTAACCTCTGTTATGTTCCTTATTCTGGGATTTGTGCCATGTGTCATCATATAACGCATCAATGTCCTCGTCCGAACACTCTCGACCCTTGTATCAATCACTGTCATGTGTCATTCATAAATCTTGCCATTAAAGCCCTGAGGGCAACTGTACAGATTCTTCACGCCAGGGGCGTAGTCTGTCCTTGAAAAAAACATATACATGTGCTTTGTCTATCTGAACTAACCCCGAATCTCTCCGGGTGACACTGCCCAGTGTCTCCTTGGTTCCCAGGCCTGAATACTGGTGCATACTGGCGGCACACAGCATTGGATTACCTTTCTTAGAAGCCTCTTCAGAAGACCGTCGTTTGGTAGCGACATGCTAACGTGTACAATCCTTTAGCTCTAGCCTGTCACTGGGTAACGAAATGCTAACGTGTACGATCCTTTAGCTTTAGTGTGTTGCTGGGTGATGAAATGCGAATGTGTACGATCCTTTAGCTTTAGCCTGTCGCTGGGTAAGGACATGCTAACTCGTACAATGCTTTAGCTCTAGCCTGTCACTGGGTATAGACATGCTGACATGGACGAACCTTTAACTTTTGCCTGTCACTGGGTTACGACAGACCTGCACGTACAACCTATTAGGTCTGTTCATGTAGTAAGTGTTTAATTCTACATCTGCAGTGATAATGGACCCTTAAAACTGCTCTGCTGGCCACCCAGAGAAGTTGGCTTTGCCTTAAATTAATTAATTTGTTATCTTTCATTGATACAGGTCAGTCTAATAGAGGCTAAGCAACAGAGAGACCTGCTATTAGCATTAAATGTCAGCTTTCTAAAGTACCAGTCACTGTCCATCTTGAGTTCATTGGGGTATTGTTTTTATTATCCATTCCATTGCTTTATGTGGTGTGTGTGTGTGTGTGTGAGTGCATGTGCACTGACACCTTTCACAGCCTCCCTCTATCACGCCTCATGTGGTTTTGCTGATAAAAGTGTTCAACGCTACAACTCCTGTTGTGTTCCCAGGTTGCAGTGTATCATGGTGGGGTGTAAACGCAATAGTACCGCTGACCTTTCGGCAGTGATCGAGTGGGGTTTACCCTACACTGCGGTACCTACCCCGCACACTGAGAGTACTATTTTTTGCTTCCCTTTTCCGATCCATCTTATAGGTCCAAGAACCTCCTAGTGTATTCATTAATTTGTATGCATACGCAGTCACTGAATAAATGACTCTGCTGTTCATATCATCTTCTGAGACCTTTGCCTGGTATAATTCACTTCATTGGATTTTGTCCCCGAGGTCATCGTTCCATTTCGAAAGTCGATGAGACCGAAGCAGGCTTTGCTCTAGCTATGGTTGAAGGGCCTCTATTTAACCACCAGGTGTGAATGATAAGCCATTACAAGCAGTTTCAATACCTGCCCCGCCCTGTAACTGAGTGACATCACAAGTTGGAGGGGCGACCCAGATGTATGCTGGGTAGATAAGTACATGGAGGTATAATAAGGGGCCCTTTAAAACAAGTATGTCACACGACGAATGATGATGGAGTGAACTATTTAAGGTAATTCAAAACGCAATACTTTTCACACAATACTTCTTATGTATTGTGATCATCTTACAGCGTTTACTTTATGCACCTTTCGTTGTTTTCTAATGACATGAAAATCTTTAAAAACAAGGACGTATTCATTATTTTTCATGGCTGACTCTGTTGTATAATAAATCATGCAAAAAAAGTCCACTTGTGTCAAGTTTATTTAAAGGAGAACCAAGCGCTTAATCAGCATGGGACCGGGTAGCCGTGTCAGCCGATAACAGGGTTATGTATGCAACAGCATGTGTTTAACATTGACTCAATCCTCGCAAAAAACATGCCGTCCATCCATCGTTTATTAACCTGCATACAATTTGATAAAAAACGACCTCTTTGCACACCAACTCTTCCTCACATGGTGTATCCTTTATCCTTTTGACTTTGGCTGGCGGAAGAGAAACCATGAGTTCCAGGGGTCGACCTCCAGCACAATTAGTTACACTCGCTCTGGGTTCACCTTCAGCTCAGTGGCGCATACGGTGGAAGCAGAACATAAGGTATTCAGTCCAAGAAAAACAACCCCCTACCCTCCCATGAGTGGGACCACGCATGACATGAGGACCTGAGCAGTCCAACTGATATTGCTTTTCCTTGATAATAAGCCTCTTAGGAGAGTCTGGTTGGGGAGCTGTCACCACCAGGCTCAGGGACGACAACTAGGATGGGTTTCCACACATGACAAGATGATAAATAATAAGTGTAAATGTAAAGCCAAGGGAGCCAAACCCTCACCATAAGGAGCCAAAGCATAATGCACACAACCGTGAGCCAACATGCCCGCCGGGGGCAGAGAGCCAAAGGCTCCTGCCGTGGGCTACAGCTTATAAGGGCGATTGGCCAAGCCTGCTTAGGTGTACCCCAGGTATAACCCATGAGCTAACTTCCACCTCCATCCAGCCCAATGGCTCCCTGCACCAGACAAACCAGCAGAGAGAGAGAGAGAGAGAGAGAGAGAGAGAGAGAGAGAGAGAGAGAGAGAGAGAGAGAGAGAGAGAGAGAGAGAGAGGGCACTTTTTTCTTCCCTGTTTGCATATACCCTGCAGCAGTGTTGTCAATCACTGTGTGCCTGGGTCTTTTATCTCATCTCTAAGCACTGCTGGTTTTTCTTAGGATCTCCATAACTAGCTAAAAAGGTAACCTGGACAGCGCAGAGGATTAAATCAGACCATGAGGAAAGTTGAAAGTGCTGCAGATTGTAACTGTGAAGCATGTAATATCTAGTAATGGTAATTCACAACCCCCTTGCCCGGTGAGTAGCTGACTATGCAGCCACTGAGAACAGACCATTTAATGTTAGGGCCACTGTTGCAGTTCAGCGACATTACTTCACATTTAGCAATTCACTAATCAATCATTTGTGATTCTTAATAACCGTGGATTTACCTTCCTGGAAAACAAATGGTCAACCAAACTATGGGCCATTTATTTTAAATTACAGGTAATTCTATCAACATGAGCTCCTCCAATATTTCATGTTAAATGTCATTAGTTCATAGTCATAAGGGGAGAACAATAACTAATCATTAATCGATATTTTTGCCCTACAATTACTGGATCCTCGAATTGAATTAAAAGACTGTCTTTAACCCAATTTCAAGACATGTCGGTCCTAATCTATGTGAATAAGCAGCCTATTGTGTAATATTTAAATGGTTGGATAGATATGGAATTACTGGAATTATTTTCATGGTTTATTTGCAGTGACTCAGAGACAAGCAATGCAAAGTTAGGTTGCTAATATAATTATAGTGAAATGATGTTGGCGCTCTATTTCTCAAATATTGACCATGATAATAGGGCTTCTTTTTTTTCTTCTGAAAAAACAGAAGAAAAGAAAAAAGTCTGTCACACAACTCTGTCAAGAAAATTAGCTTTGACATTCAAAGGTTTTAATTGGTTGAGAGTTGTTGGAGGGAGACAAATGACACAACTGATGGCAATTTCTGAGGCTTTAGCTGTTTGTGTTTGTTGTGTTCTTCTTCAAATGGTACAGTTGTCTTGGCATTTTGCCTTCCCCTTGACTCAAAAAGTTTGACAATTCAATTTAGTGTAAAGTGCTGTTTTCTTTTTTACTGAAAACCAAGGGAGACGTCTCAGGAAATGCTTCTATATTTCTCAAATTAGACTCAGAATCAAATCTGAAAATATACACTTAATTCGAATTGTTACCCATACCATTAAACAGTGGATCAAAACCAATGAGTATCACTTATTCTTTAAAATTAACAAATGATTCATCTTCAACATGATGGTTTCTGCTGTGATATTTCACTCGCTCCATTTTAATCCGAGGCCTTCTGTTTCACTTTTCCTCACGTCGCCTCATTTGTAGAGATTCAATTTTTGTTGAGAGTCGAAAGCCTGCAGGCTGCTTCAGGCTCCATAATTACATTAGCTACTGCTGGTGTGTGTGTGTGTGTGTGTGTGTGTGTGTGTGTGTGTGTGTGTGTGTGTGTGTGTGTGTGTGTGTGTGTGTGTGTGTGTGTGTGTCTGTGTCTGTGTGTGCATGCGTGCGTGTCTGTGTGTGTGTGCATGCATGAGTGCCAGCGTGTGTATCTCCTATAAAGCAATGCATGAAATAAGGTTTCCAGCACAGAGGGCATTTGAAGCATTGTCATGAGGTCACAGGTACAAGGTTCACACCTGACGACGCAGAACACATGGCATCAGGCAACAAGAACCTTTTCCTAAAAGCCCTTAAACACTGTCACCATAAGCTCAAGTTATCCATATTCATAAATGTCTTGCTGACACCCGTTGGGCAGCTAAACATTCTATAAATATGGAGTCATATTTTTAAATGAAAGTCCTTTTTTCTCTTTACTCTACCTAAAGCTGACTGCAGGTAATTGTCATGCTCTGTTTAGAGTCAAGGGCGTAAAGTTCAATATCACATATGCATCGTACCTTGTTTACATCAGGTGAGATCGCATCCGCGTCGGCTACCCACCGTAGCTACAAATAATTAACACCCTGAGCCATTTGCTAGAAGCAGCCAAGCTGAACTCCAATCCAGCGGATAAACACTAATAAATACATAGCTGGGAGCACAGCCACTAACATAAACACAGACTTCACAGCTCTCCCTGTGAAAACCTATAATAAACACAATGCCTGCAGGATAGACCTTGCACAGTTCAGGCACTGAGGGAGAACCCGCCCCCCTCTCCAACACACACACACACACACACACACACACACACACACACACACACACACACACACACACACACACACACACACACACACACACACACATACACACACACACACACACACACACCAATATAGACACACATGGCATTGCCGTAACTCTCTATCCAGCTATAGAAAGTGCTTTTCAATAGTCGGGTGAACGGAGGTTAGTCGTCCGTTTAGTCTGAAAGGGGAAAAGTTTAGTCTGAGGGAAAGACATAAAGAGAGACAGAAGATGGATGGTAACCCGTCTCTGTGTAATCTATCAATAACGCTCAAAGAGGAGCAGTCACCCATGGTCCCTTTAGACCAGGCGTAGACGAGAACTCAACCTGGAGACTCTGGTCCCAGGGCCCAATAGAGCTTGTTAGTCCGCCCCTTCCGGTAGAGCCCATGGGACCTTTGAGATTGTAAAATATGAATGGGTTTCAATGGAGAGAAAGTAATTATTTTCTGGTCCCAGTCTTTATATGCCAAATAATTACTTTCTTTCCATTGAAACCCATTCATATTTTACGATCTCATAGGTCCCATGGGGGTCTACCGGAAGGGCCAGACTTACGAGCTCTATGACTGCCTCGGCCCCTCCTCCACCAGCCTGGTGAAGACTCACCCAGGCCCTAATTCTCCACTCCATTGCAATATTGAACACTTCAACGATGAGTCAGTCGGGGGTGGGGGGGGTAAAACACATAACCCAAGGTTTGGTTTTAACTTGGAGATTCTTGAGTTTCACTCCAAACTGTGAGAAGCCCGAGTCCTCAATGAGCTGAGGATGCTGGACGCAGGCTGTTGATGTGGCCGTGGGCAGGAAGGACACAGTGGGAAAGGCTCAACATGGTTTCATAATTCTGATCTGGATCTTATAGGCAGGGATGTGCATTTCTGTCAAAAATACTACCCCCACGCACGCACGCACACACACGCACCTGGTATACACGCACACACAATGACACAGGAAGAGGCTTCTACGATTTGTATGAAATCAATCTGTTTATTTCAACAACTGCGCCATCAACATTCAACATCAAAATGATTTCAACTTGGGCTTAGGCAGATAGGCCTAAATGCGCGGAATAAAGATCGCTATTTAATTTACTGAATACAGCCTGCATGACGGTGAACTAGACACCATGTCTTTAGCATATGGAAACTATGGCCAAAAAAATAACTTCACACGGTGTGTCTTTCTATACTTTATTTGTTACCAGCATTCGTAGTGTTGATCAGCAGAGAAATAGTCCGCCAAAGTTGTTGACGTCGCTTAGCAACCGAGGACGCTGGGGTTGAAGTTACCGGACTACTTGCGGAGTGATACGACAGACACTAAAAATCAGCGGTCATTATATGCTTAGCAACGGTGAATTATCCCAAAATTATTCACAGACAGAAGTTGTGAATGCCCATGCAAGTGAACGGAGAGTTCAACAGCATGAAAAGAGCCGAGTAATAAATAAAGATAGTCGCATTCATTATTCGATTTTCTACATGACTCCGACTATTCGACGATCGTTGCCCATCCCTACTTATAGGTTTTGTTTCCTTGGGCTATTAACAAGTAAATTGGTTTGGATCACGATGATTTCTGAAAGAATTGTGACAGTATCGTTTTGACCTATCGTCCAGTGTCCACCCCTATCCTGAGCTGTATCTACTTATTCATTTTTTCTAACTTACCAAAAAGAGGAGGCTGGAGCCAAACATTTCCATGTTAGAAAGTAATGTTCTTCCACGTCAATCAACATAGGATTGGATTACTATCGATTCACTTGGGTAGCGGAAATAGGTTTTAAATGAGATTCAACTCCACAAATTAGACTTGGTATCAGACTGACATGGTGCTTTTCTTTGATAAAACAAAACAAAACAAAAACAATAGGTACGATTTTTAGGTTTCTTAATTTTGTTTCCAAAGATGCGTTTCCGTGGACACACAGATTGTGGGTCTACTGTGGGGAGAGTGTAGAAGCAGTGCAGAGATATTCCATTCTCATTCTCCGATCAATCCTTCTAGCCAATAGAGAAGCTCAAAGAGAAAGTGCATACCCCCTCCCCTGGCTGTCAATCAACTTTTTGCCCTGGATTCAAGGCTAGCATTAGCCTGGGTATACCCATGCTGCCTTGTGCGCGATTTCGTTCCGCGCTGCTAGGCAGCCTGGATTCCATGGATCCGATTTTCGCCTGAGATAGGGAACAAATCACAGAACGGGGAGGGACGGCAAGACGATGACGACATCATTGCGACACACCGAAGCTTGTAATTTACGGATCCAAAATGGCAGCAGACATGTTACCTTTCGATGCAGCCTTAGATGGTCTTCTAAGTAGTTTAGAACGCACGTTTATTATGAAAAAAGAGCAACTGTGCTTATGAAATGTGAGAATGGATTTCTTTCGGCACTGCTACACTGGTCAATGACTGTTCAGGAGCAAAAAAACAGTTTAACCTACTGCAGCTTTAACAGTTGTTTTGCTCGAGGACAAGAGCTCTGGAAAAGGCCAGCTCGAGGAAACCAAGAGGTTGTATCCGGGAATGTCTGACCCCGTTCCTGCTCACCGACCACATCCTTTTTCATCAATCAAACACAGACCCACCGACACACACACATACGCACACATGCACACGCACACAAAGGTACATGACACTCCTGCCTCCGGTGGGCTTTCCCTTTGCTCTGAACACAAACCATCACTAACAGTGCACGTGTTCAACCCCCCGCCCCAGACACCCCCACACCCCCCATTGTGGCCTCCCCCCTGCCCGTGTAATAGGCGTCGTTCGGAGCAGCGTGTCAACTCTCGTTACCGCTGCCGTTCCCCGCTGGATGTGCACACAACCGCCTCCGTCACGCACAACGCCATCGCTCCACTGAGACGTGCTGCTGCGGTCTGGGACTGGAGATCAGACGCCATGAGAAATGTTTGCGGCCCAGCCCGCTTTTGTCTTGAAAACAACCCAACGGTCCATACAGCCCGTCCATTATCCTCTGTCTCCGTCTCGCTCACTGTTCCAGTATGAATCGTGGGAGTAGCACAGTAGATATCCGGTCGTCTCTCCGTAGATGGGATGTGTGGAGCTCCGTGAAGGCACCTGACCATGCTTAGTCAGGCTAGATGGTCTGGAAGCCATGCTTTAGAGAGGCTAAACACACACGGACACCTGGCGACAGCCTTTCTCACAGTCTATCACCAAGCTTAGTCACTGGTGTGAGAGCTGTATCGCAAGAAACATGAAAGAATATAGTCTGAAGGATGTGAACTATCATTTGGCATTTTGGGAATGACATTTGTCAGCAACATCAGGAATTGCATATTTTTGTAGATGTATGAATGATGTCAGATCCATGAAATTATTCGTGACATTTATGTCTTTTATACAGAGCTTTTAGGTTTTTTGTTTTAATATGGGTTACTTTGCACTGTTACTTTCCCTTCAGTAAGAGGATCAATCTAACCTTGGGGTTTGTGTTTTAATTGTAGTCCATTGCCTTTATGGAAAATCTGGTGCTGATTTTGAACCAGACGACTCTACAACTGGTACTTGCCTACCGTGTTGACTCAGGCCCATCCTACATCCATGACATGAGCATACCCTACAGCCCGGCCTGTCCGCTATGCTCTGACTGCCAACCGGCTTGATTCTCCATCGCTACGAGGGTCCCCCATCCGCTGCTAAACAATATGTGTGTGCGTGTGTGATTGATGGATAACCACATGTGGTTAGATGTCAAACAAGCTCCCCACTGACATCAGGACAGCAGAAACCCTACGTATTTTTCATTGATTAGTCCTACACGGACTGTATCTTGTCCCACAAAAGAAAAAAAAGATGTCTTGAGGCAGTTTACTTCTAATTATTTTTTTGGTACTTGGTTCATGCAATTTCTGGGTTGTATCTTCATGGTTGAATGCCCTTATTGTGAGCTACTTTGGATCACAGCATGTCGTGTCATTTCTCTGTGAGTATTTCTGGCATAATAGTTTAAACTGTGAACTGGTGTTACACAACGATTTGAACATTGTCTATGATGTAAAAAAAAAAAACTCCCCCCTTCCCTAATTAGCATTGAATTGAAAAGACCCAAACTGTATGACGCAACAAAGTAAAGAGACAAATATTGCACAGATATTAAGAAAAACAGCTATATTCATCACCTTGATTCATGATTATTGTCTTTCAACTATTTCAACATGAATAAGGAGTCACACACGCAACACGTCAGAGAGAGATCCACATGGGAATACAAGCCTTAGACGACAAAATGTTGCGGGGACCTAGTTCACAGGGTAGTGACACGGTATTACAGTATGTGTGGCAGATGAAGGAGGAGAGAGAGAGCGAGAGAAGTAGAGAGGGAGAGAGCAGCTCCTGTGTCCCGCTGTCCCTTATCACTCGCTGGTACAGTCGGACCAGACAGAGAGAGAAGGGAAAACAGCGGGAAACCAAAACTGGTTGTGACACCGTTCTAAAGGGCAGTTGGAAAGCGATGGAGAGTGAGACACACAGACAGAGAGACAGAGAAAGCGAGAAAGAGAGAGATGGAGAGCGAGAGCAAGGGTTTGCAGGAACTGATTCATGGGGACTCTTACTGCCAACGAAAGGTGTCGCTTTCCATCACAGCTGGGTGGGGCCCTCTGAAGGTAGGCCTACCAGCCACATCTCTCTCTCTCTCCGTCTCTCTTTCCCACATCTCCCTGACACAACACAAGCTAATAAGGAACACACAAAGCAAGGAGGAATGGAGACTGAATTGAAAGGAGCGCCAGGATTCCCATGGGACGGAGTCAGACAAACACTGTGCAGAATCCACCGCGGCTGCATTTAAAAGACTTTGAACATTTCCCCGATGACGTGTCTTAAGAGGAACAACACGTATTAACCAAGGTGAAAAATGCCCCCAGTTGAGGCGTACAGAGTGCGTGCGTACAGAGTGTGTGCGTACGTGTATTTATGCGAGGCTCTGCATCTGAATTATAGAAAGCAAAGTACGCCAGACTCTCACGCACAAGAATCAATTTCATTACCAACTTCAATAAATGCTGCGGCTGACACCGTAGCAGGGACATATTGACTCGTGTTTGAATTATTACCCACCAGGGGTCTCACAGTTTATGCAATATACAGTAGCCTGTGTATTTAACTCATCGTAACAATGCAATTTTTACTCTCTACACTTAGTTTGCATGTGTCTCTTCTCTTTGTTCATGTTGGCAGCCACACTATCCTTTAAGGTTCTATGGAAGAGATTGACACAACAGTTTTACTAGCCAACCTGATCAACCAGCAAAACAACCTAATAGTCCTCTTTCGAGTACATTGACATTTCCAGGTCAAACAACCTATAAACACGTCCATGATCTGCATACTGTTAACTGGTTACGGACACAGTGATCAGGAATCTCCAGATCTTTCCATGCATATATATGTTTGTTTAAATACACATTTACAATGTGATCAAGACAAATGTATGCATTTTATGAATATTTTTTGCTCTGTAGTCGCTGCATTAAAGATTAAGCATGGAAAAAATTGTTTGAGTACACTTTTAAGAATATTAACAGAAAGGCAACAAGGCTTCGACTTTGGTGTTCTTTCTGTTTAGCTTTTGGGCCATCATTAAAGAAATCAAATATTCTCTCGTTAAACTGCTTTGGGTTCACGCCTAGCTACGTGTGCGCATAAAATACACAAAAAATAAATTTAATGTCCTAAACAGATATTAAATGTTATAAGACAAACTAAGGGTATATTTTATTCACCGATTCTCTCAACAAAATACGTTCTATCGATTTTTTGAGTAAACTTGTTTGCCTTGCATTTACAGTCATCAGCCAGTGTGTGTGTGTGTGTATGGGGGGGGGGGGGGGGGGGGGGGGGGGGTAGTTCAATCGTAGTTCATACGATTTTAAGGGTAACTTTAGGATTTTCCACCTGGACTCTATTTTCCGATCATTTTGGGTATCAGGAAAAATGAGATTTTTTTAAATGGTTCCGCCTATGAGTGAGAACGCTGCAGCCATAATCCACCAACCGGGCTGCAACGAGTTCCTCTGGGGAAATGGTTCCCTGTCAATCTACATCCTCTAAAAATGCTTCAGCCTCGACAGGCTTCTATTATAGTCTGACGTTGAGGAAAGGATCCCTACAGAGAGATGGAACTTTTTCCTTCAACTTCCTCTTGATCCGGTCTTTGTTTTTATCTAACAAAGTCTCGCTAAAGGAGAAGGCTCGTGCTGAAATCTGGTTAGTAGGAAATGCATGAAACCTCCCTCTTGTCATTACAATCGCAACTCTCCATCACATAAATATTCAAGAGAACCCTTTCTGCTATGCTTTCTGTAGCTAATACAGGAAACTCTCCTCTCTCCAGCCCTCAAATCATCTTTCCACCACTGTCTTCGAGAGACTTGGTTGGACACAATAACAAAAAGAAACAATCAAGCAATAGGTAAAGAAAAAAGTTGGATGTCTCTGTAGGGATCCTTCCCATAATGCTAGAACATATCCTGATAGCCTGTCAGTGGCATCAACAATCACTTTGAGAGGATGTACATTGACAATGCTATCGCCCCAAAGGAAGACATTGCAGCCTGTTTGCTGCTGATATTGGACCGATTTCAAAAAAGTGTTCTCCACATAAGTTCCTTAGACCAAAAAAGTATTAGAAAATAGGGTCCAGTGTAAAAAAAAGTTATTCTTTTAGATGCTTTATTAAAGGTTGGGAATGGAATTCTCTTTTTTGGCCATTTTTGCAAAATTACTTGAAATCCATATCATAACCCACTTAGAGCCACTGAGTTAGAAGTACTGACATGAAAATTAAACAAGTCAATCATCTGTGGAACGGGCAGGGCTCGAAAAACTCCAGCCAATGATTTCCAGACCCACCGAGTGGCATTGGACAGTAAGTACGTCAATCAAACGGTCGTACTGCACTCCCCCTCCCCTGCTCCCCACGCGACCCCTTCGTGCACGTACTCAAAGCTCGTGACCCAGAGCAAGCTTCTGTTTGTTGTTATCCTGCGGTAGCTACTGGAGCTACTAGGTAATGACTCGCTCTCGCGCATCTGTGTTCGCGCTCCTGCATGATTGCGCGTCCATGTACTTGGAATGGGTGGAGTCAGAGTCAGCGTTGAAGGAGAGGGGGTAGGACCATTTGAGTTGTGTATTCTCAAAATCTGCTGGCGTTTCGCAAATCCCATACCCAACCTTTAATTTGAGTGTCTTTAGACAAAAAGTCTTTTTTTTTGCCTAATTTCCCTGAAGCCCATTTCCCAGGACAAACCACAAATTAACATTTAAACAGTGTTCATGATAAACATTTAGAGATGGGACATTAAATTCCACTGCGTGTTAATTAAAGTGCCCAAATAATTTTGTTTTCCGAAATCAAGCGATAAGTCTTTATTTTAATCTTTTAAAGAGCATGCCAGCTTGTCCTTTTAGTTTTGCATTCGACACAGTTTCCGCTGATTCATTGGCCCTGTTTTGATGACTCAGTCACATTAAGTCATCAACAATGAGCGAAATGGTCACCTTTGCAGGGCCAAAATTAAAATATCACTATAATTATTAATATTTATTTTAACCATATAGACCTATTGTGTTATTTTATACTTTTATACAAAATCCTTGTATGTGAAAACTGACATGGCAACAAAGCTTGTTCTGATTGGTTATTTTTTGACATTTTAGAGGAATTCATTTCAGAGTCGGAAACCTTTGAACACAGGGACCTCAAATAAGGTCAAATTGAATGTCAGTAGCTGGAACTTGAGATTGTACGATTGGAAATCTGACCTATTAATCAAATATATAAATATATTAAATAGAATATACTATATTGCGGAGACCGATCTATTCATATCTCACACACACACACACACACACACACACACACACACACACACACACACACACACACACACACACACACACACACACACAGGTTAATTTATTCATATATCCCTTAATATATAGAATAGAATAGAAAGCTTTATTGTCATTGTACAAGTACAACGAAATGCAATTAGCAGCTCCATAAAAGTATGACACATATGAAACTGCAAATGTGTCAAATGTGTTATAAGGCATCTGGTATCGAACAATCCTCTCCCTGGCCCTTCGTCTCCTGCTAATGCACAGCAACAGCCACCTCCATAGAAGCCAGTGAAGACGGCGTCAATCACTGACGCACACGAGCAACGGAGACAAGGTTAATGAAACCTGCCTTACCGCCGACGAGGAAGACGACGAGCAGCCTTCCTCAAACCTCTCTTCTTTTCCCCTTTTATTAAACAGATTGAATATCGTGTCATCAATCTGACGGGCTAAAACATATGACATGAAAGTTGTGATTTTAAAAAGACGTGCCATGGCTCATTTCGCGGCGAGTCTTCGGCAACGGCTCTTGTGAAAGTGTTAATAATGCATCATGGCCGGGCGCACTGTATATCATCTCAATCAATCAGCGGATGAAGTGTACTTTCATTATCAATGTTTCATTAATAACGTCACTCTCAGCGAGGGATGAGACGTGACCCGTTAACAGATGTGCAACGGAACACGGTTTATCCATTTCGCAATCGAGAACAAAGATGCAGACTCGAACGATTGAAACTGCAATTTACACCTACGCAGCGGTATGATAAAATATTAATCTGTCTTCATCACAGGATTATTAATACTGTTATGCACTCGGGTTGGGTGACGGTCCAATACAACGGTATGTCACGGCCCGCAAATAAGGAGGTGTCCATATCAATACCGTCTTAAATGAGGTCTCTCCCTATGAGCGCTCTTTTTTCACACTTATTCAATTTCTCCGCTGGCCACTGATCTGGGGTCATGCTAACTGTGCGCTGGGGTCATTTGAGGCTGCAGGAACTGACCTGTCAGCCAATCAGTGAGATGTGCTCCAGCGCTAGCACAAGCTCACGAGAGTGAAGGCACTCGAATGGCTGCCAGCGCTATCACCCCGACTGAACCAGTTACAAAATAATCGGACGGCCCCAGTCTGTGAATGGCTGATACATGGCAGGCATTTAGAGTGGAAAAAGATTAAGGTTTAGAAACTTGCTCTATTCTCCAACCTTATGAAGCAGCTAAGAAGAGCAAGAATGAGCAAGGCAATATTAGGACGGACATTGCTCCATCTCCCAGTGAATCTGTTGGTCAAAATCAGCCCATTTACGGCCACCAATAGACAGATACCATGCTGATTTAATAACTCCATTCGGCTTATAGGCCTTTGCTAGCCTATCAACACAAAGACACGAGTAGAAAGCTTATAACGGCCATGATTCATCACCAGTCTATTACTCAAATGGCCTAGCAGCCTCAGACTGGATTAGTTAATAGGTTTATTATGCATGAAACAAGAATGAGGCATTCCTGCTCCAGACGACTGCTTCCACTCTGTGGCAGAAGAGAGCGTAGCAGCTCAGGGCGAATGGGAAACAGACGTTATAAGAGGCGCTCTCGCTTAATCATACGACTTACTTTGTATTGCTGGTCGGACAATAAACCTCAATGTTTTGGGAAGAGGTTTCAACATTTTTAAGAAATGGAGGTCGCCCAACCCATTTGGATCCTGGTTTGTGTGTCACTCCCATTTGAAGCGGGGGTATTATTATTACTAAGAGTGAGGGGTGTGAGCGGTGGTCTGATCACACATCGCTCCAGGCTGGGGGAAGGTCACTCCCAGACACAGGCCGGGATGGGGGGGTGGCTTCAGAAGAGCAACGGGAGAGGCCGTGGATAACAGCAAGAGGCTGCAAGGACACAGAAAGAGGCAGTTTCCCCCCGACCCCCAGGGGGAGAGACCAGCACGGGGACCTGGAGAGGGAACTGTCAGAAGACACAGCAGGCCGTGTGGGCGTGGAGGCCAGGGAAGGAGCAAGAGGAACACATCCCACTGAGGATGAGAGGAAAACCAAGGGAAACATTACACAGGTTGTCATCTGAAGGACTGTTGTTATTTGACAATAGAAGCAAGCTAGGCCAACAACCTGAAGGCGAAAAAATGTATCATCTTTTACACAGATAATACAAACACACACACACACACGCACACAGCTACCACTATACAGCAGGTGGCAAGCGCATGCACACACACACACACACACACACACACACACACACACACACACACACACACACACACACACACAGGTAATCGATCAAAATAACAAAATATCAGATTAATATGCAGTTTGTGCGATTGCAATCCAAGCGTTGAAGAATGGTTTGAAGATGTGTTGGGGCTCGCGGCTTAGAGGCCACATACTGTTGGGGAGTTAGCATATCTCACCTCCTCATCTCTGGGGGATCCAGCCCCCCAGACCCTTACACCCCGCCATCCATCACTCTGTCACATGACACATGTTTGTGTGCGTGGGTGTGCGCGTGTGTATGTGTGTATGTTGTGTTTATGTGTGTTTAAGTGTGCGTGTGTGTATGTGTGTGTGTGTGTGTTTACGTGTGTTTAAGTGTGCGTGTGCGTGGAGCTGTAGGTGTGGGTGTGTCACTATGTGTGTAGGTGTGGCATGTGTGTATGTGTACATGTGCGTGTGTGTCAAGCAAGGGATATATGCGAGTGTGGCAGGTGGGCTCTTGGAGAAGAAAAAAAAGCCTTGCCTTTCATGTGGTGTCCTTTTCAACGCTGGCAACATGGTTGCAGACATATAAAATGACTTAGCTGTATAAATATGACTGTACGATCTCTATGAAGTGATCCATATTTGAATAGTTGCATAATGAACGACACATACGTGATCCATGTATAATGGATGCACATTATCGTCTGGTGAAGGAATAACATTTTCGTTTTCCGATGTAGAGGATTCTTGTTCCAGGGTCCTTAGTGATGGTTCCGCCATTGTCACACCTATGGTGCACATATGTGCACGTATTAATCGTGTTGGACCGGCCACGGAACCAGGCAACACCTTCAGCAGCACATTGCACAGGATGGGAAATTTATTAATAACAGAGGTGTGTTGGACAGTGTGTGTGTGTGTGTGTGTGTGTGTGTGTGTGTGTGTGTGTGTGTGTGTGAATGAGAGTGAGAGAGAGAAAACACACAAAAGCGGACTGAAGAGAGAGAGAGAGAGAGAGAGAGAGAGAGAGAGAGAGAGAGAGAGAGAGAGAGAGAGAGAGAGAGAAAAGGGAGGGGGACGGAGACTACCTCACACAATCTAATCATCACAACGTCCTCCATCCCTCCCTCCCTGGGTTTCATCAACGTCTCCCGCTAGCAGCTACATAACTGACACTAACAGACAAACACACACACACACACACTTGACACAAACGACACAAGGCACACATACCCAGACTCAGAACATGCACAAATGCATCTTGTTTATCCGGATTTAGGTCAGAATTCAATTGACCCTGAATCAACAAACGTCACTGTTCACATCAGAGAATCTAATCTTGGTCTCCAGAAGATGGTGTCCAGATACAAACCCTGGCTGCTCTTTAAATTGTTAACATGCGCAAACGGGATTGAACTCGCTGTACCATGGTTCCCAGACATATCTGATTAGAATAACTAAGAGAAAACAAAGATTTTCTCAATATCAGTCAAAAATGCTATATGAATACAAAAAGATGTTTAAATAAGTGTGCATGTGTGTGAATATGTGTGTGTGTGTTTGTGTGTGTTTGTGTGTGTTTATGTGTGTGTATGTGGTTGTTGGTGCAGGTGAGGATGTGTATCTGTGTACATGTGTGTGTGTCTAAATATATGTGTGTTAGTGTGACCTTGTGTGTATATGACTGCAAGTGAGCCTGTGTGTGGGTATACGTGTGTGTATGTGTGTGCATGTGTGTATATGTGCTTGTTGTTGCATGTGGGTGTGTATATATTTGTGTGTTTGTGTGCAGGTGTGCGGTATATATGCATGCGTGTTCTTCTATAATGGTAGGTAATGCCTTCAGGGTTTGGTGCCTGCACTCCTAATATGGTCTCCTTTTCAAATGAATTCTTTATCTATGATACAAATTATTTATGTTAACAGCCCGGTTGACCTGAATATATATACGAAAACAAAGGAATGGGATTTCTTACATGTATCATTCTTTCTGTTGATGCTTGATTTCAGGTGAACCGACCATGTCTACGTACACAGTCCACTGGTCTATCTGTCTGAGGGTAGAAGATTGAGATTCCAGCGTGCAGATCGCTTGGTGCCAGTTCGCCCCGTCACCACTGACAGGGGGACTGTGTGTACTCTCTGTGTGAGGGTCTCCGGGGATCTAGCAGGTAAGGAAGACTCTGCTGCTGCCTTCAGGCATCCATGGAGACACGCCCTCAGAAGTAGGACGTTACCTTACGGCCCTCCCATTGAGTGACGGAGAGAGTTGGATTCGCAAAGAGGGGGGGAGGGAGAGAGAGAGAGAGAGAGAGAGAATGTTTTTTTCATTCATTCTCTTATGAATCATGCATTCCATTTTTTTTCGACATAAAAATAGTACATTCAAGCCAATAGACTTGATTTTGTGTGTGTGTGTGTGTGTGTGTGTGTGTGTGTGTGTGTGTGTGTGTGTGTGTGTGTGTGTGTGTGTGTGTGTGTGTGTGTGTGTGTGTGTGTGTGTGTCAGATAACACCTACACCTTTTCATAGCAGCTTACCCAAGGCTGTGTATCTCGCGATATCAACCTTTACCATGTGGCAGCTGCCACTATACTGTATACTGCAGGTGGCAAGCGCGCGCACACACACACACACACATACATGCACACACACAGTTGATCCCTTGTCACAATACTTAGACGTAAAATATCCCATGACGCAGTGAAGCATGAGACTAAACCAGAGTACATAGACACCAAATAAAAACCAGGTGACGGATGCCCAGTCTCTCCGTTAGACTTGTTCAAATGCCACCGTTAATTACAGGTAAGAGTCAATAATTATTAAACCATTAATCAAGTAATCATCCGTTTTTTTAAGTTATTACGCAAATGCGGGCCGGTTGAGTTTGCAGCTCAATCTCTTTTGAGACAAGGGGGGGGGGGGTTGCAGCAGCCCGTGGCCCCGGGAACACGCCGTAGCCTGTGTGCATCAGTATTAAACCACGGCTGTTTAAGGAGGACACACCCAAAGCAGCTGTGAATCATACGGGGCAAGATTGCCCTCTGGTGGAGGATAGCGAATAGTACCACATGTCTGCTGCCATGCGTATCTAAGAACATTTCTTCATATGTATTTGAGCAAATGCTTAATTGCTAAAGACAGGCTATGCTGCGTGTCCGTGTTGAAGCAGTTGTCCTGGTAATAGAGGCGCTTAACTACAATATAATTAAACTATGCATAATCGGATATTCCGCGTTGTTCATTTATTTATTTCCGGAGGAAGTTTTCGGTTACTTTTAAGGGGAAGTTTAACATACCTGCCGCCTGCCGATTGGTCACGTGACCCGGATGCATCTTGCGGATCGATGGTCACATGATTCGATGGTCACATGATCCACAGGTGCAATTAAATATGGTTCGGCCGAGTTTCCTCTAATATTCAACATAATTTCCAGAGTGGTTGTTAGTTTTAACCTCTTCAGGTTTCAAATTTCAAATTATAAAATGAAATGTGTCTTACTGTTGCAATTCCTCATGGTAACCTGCAATGGTCTCCTTACAGGTCTCCCAAAACAAACTCTAAGGAAGCTTCAGCTTGTTCAGAATGCTGCTGCTAGAGTTTTAACAAAGACCAAAAAATTTGAACATATTACACCAATTCTTAAATCGTTACATTGGCTTCCTGTAGGTCAGAGAATTGATTTTAAAATCATGTTGCTAACCTATAAATCCCTACATGGTTTAGGCCCAAAATATTTAACTGATATGCTTCCACTACATAAGCCTTCTAGAACACTAAGATCTTCTGAGACCAATCTGTTAATTATCCCCAGAGTAAACATGAAACATGGGAAAGCAGGATTTAGTTACTATGCAACAAATAGCTGGAATAAACTCCCTGAGGATTTAAGACTTGCCCCAACTCTGAGCACCTTCAAAACAAGATTGAAGACTTTTATGTTTGCTTTAGCTTTCTGCTAAATCTTAAATACTTTACCTTTATTCTACTAAAATGCCTTTTTAACTTTCCCTTTATTTTCTATTTTTACCAGAAAAATACATGATCTGATACCAGAGAGAAAGGTTGTATAAGGGTTAGAGTCCTGAGTTTGTTTGTCCTTTGGTCTGGGCTAGAGTCCTAGAAGCTGGGTTAGAGTCCTAGAATATTGTAAGGCCTTTGGTCTGGGCTAGAGTCCTAGAATATTGTCCTTTAGGTCGGGTTGTAGTCCCGACTTGGGTTCCAGAGAGACTGTTGATCTGATCTTAAATACATTGCACTTTCAATTTTACTTACTAAAAAGCCTTTTTAACTTTCAATTTAATTTTTCTCACTTTCAATTTTACTTACTAAAAAGCCTTTTTAACTTTCAATTTAATTTTCTATGTTTACCAGAAAGATACATGATCTGATACCAGAGAGAAAGGATAAGGGTTACTAGAATCCGGGTTGGAGTCCCAGAGAAAGTACCAAGTTCCTTTTAGGTCGGGTTGGAGTCCCGACACGGATACCAGAGAGACTGTTGATCTGATCTTAAATACATTGCACTTTCTATTTTACTCGTTTCTTTGCATATGTTTTCTTTTACTTATCTATTATTTTATTTTATTGCATAACAATGTTTATATGTGAAGCACTTTGAGTCTGCCTTGTGTATGAAAAGTGCTACATAAATAAAGTTGCCTTGCCTTGCCTAACCATAGGGTTACTACTATGGTTATTAGTTAGTCTACATATAACCGTACAACAATAAAAACTGATGTGCAATAGATGGCTAACACGTCATGGAAATGGCAGTAGAACAGGTAGCATCGCCCCTCATTTCTTCCAAAACACTGGACATACAGACAGTGTGAGCATGATAGACGTCAGGTCTCTGACCCGAGAAATAATGTTCTTATCAGTAAATCTCTTCTTGAGAAGCTTTCACTTAAAAGCATTTTTGGATGGTGACTGAGCAACCTGAACTATGTATTTTAGAAATTGAGATGAAAAATGCTGGTCAGTAGATCAGTATGTCTGCAGTGTGTGCGTGCATCTGGAGGAGTGTATGTGAGGGAACTGCTACAACTAATGAAACCTGAAACAAAATGTCAGTCTGCAAGCCAGGGAGAGAGTGAGACAATCTACCAGGGCTGCTTTATAGGCACCAAGCCTGCTCAGGTGAGTTGCATCTCACCAAGTGGTGTGGCTCCGCCCACCAGCTCCCTGCACAGAATACACACAGCAGCAACAACACAACAACAAAGTCAGTGTTATGTGATTGACTTGATAGGTGACCGTACCTGAGTTCAAGTAGTGGTACGCTTCTGTGTTTAGGTTTATTACGTAAATAAACGTAAATTAGAGAACTATGCTAGGAGAAATGATGCTTGGAGAGCATGGCAGGGGGGTCCAGGCAATCACCGGATATAAGCCTAAGAAACATCTCATGGCAGTGGAAAACTAACTTGAAATGGCCAATGACTTGAATAGTTTTTATTCAAGTCATTATTTTACTGCTGAGCAGGAATTGGTTTATAAAGAAATCAGTAGTATGAAGTGTGCATACATTGACATTTCTATAGAGGATGTTAAGTCTTACTTTAGACATGTGAACCCCTGTAAAGCTAGTGGGCCTGATGGTATTAGCAGCAGGACATTAAGGGTGTGTGCACACCATGTTGGCACCGCCCTTGCAAAGGCTATCCCAGCTGTCAATAGACACTGGTGTAGTTCCTTGACTATGGAAAAAAATCTTTGATCATGCCCGTTCCCAAAAACAATATACTTAGGGAACTTAATGACCTGCGCGGTGTTGTCCTAGCATCTACACCAATGAGATGTTTTGAAATAATAATCCTGAAACAGCTTTTATGTGAGTTCACTCACATCATCCTTGAGCCCAACCACAGCAGCACACGCCAGAGCTAGGCGCCGCCCCACTAGGCCTCACGCCTTTGTTCTATTCCCTAGCGTCACCGCCCCTGAAAAATAAGAATTCATACGAAAACAATAGGTTGTCTCGCAGCTTCGCAGCTTGACACCCAAAAAGTAAGTGTATAAGAGGAACACAAGTAGGAGAGCAGAGACCTAAATGCAAAACTAAATAAATGTAAAATGTAAACAGACGTGTTTATCCAGATGTCGACTGGTATAAAGTAGCAAGTTATAAAGTGTCATGGTGGTGAGCTAAGTAGCTCAGGAGTTCAGTAGTCTTATGGCCCGTGGGATGAAACTGTCTCTGAGTCTGGTGGCACGAGACCGGATGCTGCGGTAGCGTCTACCAGACGGGAGCAGCTGAAACAGTTTGTTACCGAGGTGATGAGGGTCTTTAATAATCCGGTTAGTCTTCTTCCTGCAGCGCTGAGTGTAGAGGTCCTCCATAGATGGCAGCTCCGTCCTGGTAATGTGATGGGCAGCTTTCACCACCCTCTGTAATGTCTTACGGTTGAGGGCGGAGCAACTGCCGTACCAGGCGGTGATGCAGCCGGTCAGGATACTCTCTGTGGTGCACCTGTAGAAGTTGCAGTGTAGTGTATCCTGGAGTATATGGAGTATATGGAGATTTTTGATGCACACTTCCACAATGCAAAAAGAATGAGCATTGACAGTAGCCTGGGTAGCCCCGCCCATTCTGCCGGCGAATTGAATTCGCCGGCAGAAGGGTCTGGAGAAGAGCAATACATTTCTTTCTGCTTCCGATACGTTTTTGCGGGAGACAATCACCCAGCTGGCTTCTTCCCACCCGGCGCGCTATTGGCTGGTTTAACACAATGACGACAGGGAAGCGACGGCAAGCAGCCAATTTAACTGACGGCAAGAGTCAGTTAAACTAGGCCCATTGATCACGCCTCTTGAGCTGAAGAAAATGTCAGCAGCTTCCCAAGACCAACATGCAATCTAAGATTGAGCTTGGTCTGGCGATAGCCAGGCTACAATGACAGTAAATAAAGCGTGGAAAGTGACTGAATCGTAAACAAAGTGCCTGACAGTACATAAAGTAACTATGAATTGATGTGACTATCATAACTATCATTGTAAGCACAAACAGAGGATCATGGGCATCAGGGCCATATACTGTATGTAGTCATAAAACAACTGGTATAACGTTAGGGAAGCCTATAACAACTATGTTTGTTGATCTGCTTCCTTCAGAACATATCACAACGTGCTGCAGCGGGCCGCTTCCTATTGGTGCTAGGGGCGGCAATTGAAATGCGTGAAATGCGCACCGCGGCACTTCGGCGCCGGTGTGTGGCGGGCTTCAGACCCAAACCAATTTGCATATAGCCCAGAGAGAGGGGTTGAAGATGCACTGCTGACCTTGACAAACAACATTTATGAGCACCTTGAACAAGCAAAGAGTCTTGTCAAGATTGTGTTTGTAGACTTCAGCAGTACCTTCAACACAATACAACCCCACCTGATGGTACAAAAATTGGTACGTCTCGGGGTTAACCCAAGATTCATTTTGTGGATTTTTTACTTTTTGAGGAACCGTAGTCAACAAGTCAAATTCAATAAACACAGGGGCACCACAAGGGTGCATTCTGTCCCCTTTTCTATACACCTTATACATCAATAACTGCCAAACAACCTCCTCTGACAACACCTATTTTACGTTGATGATACAGCATTAGTGGGTTTGTAAAGTCTAACACTGCACAAAGGAGATGACCATAGATTTGAATAAAAAGGGAATTATATAACCTTAAATATAAATGGTGTAGTGTTAGAGCGGGTCACAACGGGTCACAACATATACATAGTTGGGTGTTGAAATAGACAACAAACTGACATTTAATGACGGTGCACAAAATAAGTCCAAAAATAAAGAGAGGATGTTTTTTCTAAGGATACTCAATAATTTTAGATTAGACAGCTGTATTCTTCAGATGTTTAACAAAGCTCTCGAGTGTCTTATCATTTAGCCTTATTTATGCCTTTGGTAACATGTACATTAAAGGGATACTTCCCCAATCAGAAACGGCGTTCTATCATTATAAAATCGCTATTATATAAAAACGACGTTTTTTTTCCCTCAGTCTAACCCAGTCATCCCTTGGCCCAATTTACCTGGTCTAATTTTCTCCCGGGATGACGTCAAATTAAGCGTCATCTCAGGAGAACTTTGTTTGCCCGCTCGAAGGGCTGAGGACTACAAACCACTGGTTACGCATATTTGTGAGCCCACCAATAAGGTATGGGGGTGGGGGCGGGAGCTCGCGTACGAGATGTAAATACAATGTCCGCCATGTTTCTTTACCGCTAGAACAAATTTGCAATGTGAAACAGCCAAAGTGGATTTTGAAAATCTATTGTTGGATTTGGACAATCAGGGCTATTAGTATGAGCCAGAATAAAGCCAGGAAGAGTTGACACAAATAGAGGAGGAGGCTGATGCGGCTGCAGCTGAACAAGCCTTGCCTGCTGTTGCAGAAGACGAGGAGCCGGAGCGCGCCGGTTTGCTCTGTTCGCCTATAGACACTAACACAGAGTCCCTGTGCTGCAGCACAGGGATTTCAGCGATTGCCAGTTTCTTCTAGAATGGCTGATTCTGGCGAGGACGGGGCAATGTGTGTAACCTCTCACCCAGGCTTTACGCCTCATCTGAACAGTTGGGTAAAGCCCGCCGGGAGAGACTTCTGAACATAGAGTAAGTGTTTTTTTACTAACACATTGGCTACAATAGTTTTGAGTCCTGGGGAACGTGACACTGTAGTTATCCGAAAGTAGCCGATCTTATAAGCTACGTTACGTTAGCTTGAAGTCTGTCTAATGCTAATAGGCTACTCAAGGCATAAACCATGGGTCCTTCCCCCTCCAAACGGAAACAGCCGCGGGCGGTGCAGCGGGCGCAATGCACTGTGCTAGTTTGAGGATTTCTTACTTTTGAGCCAGAGAGACACTTTCTGCCTCTTCTCAGGCTAGGATGAACTGATTTCAATTTTTTTTGCCTATTTATAATACATAGAATTATTTGCTTCATTTATCCTTCATATCTCCACAGGTGAAGTATCCCTTTAAGGACCAGAAGAAACTGCAACGAATCGTTAAAACAGCCAGCAAGATCATTGGAGTTGATTAGGTATCTGTAAACTGTACAATGACCTCAGTCTAAAAAAGGCAGAACAAATTCAAAATGTTTCAACCCATCCTCTTCATCAGAAAACAGGTCAAATGGCAAAGGAAAATTAGGACCACTAGGTAGGCCTACAGCAAGTCTTTGTGCCTACAACAATTAGACTGTACAATGACAGACTTAAGAACTCATAGGCATTATAAACTATGAGCATACATATATCACTGAACTATTTTAATATTTCATTTACTCATACATGCTTGTCATGTTTTCTATGTTCTTACTGCTCTGTATAATCTGTATAATAATGGAGCGTGTAATGGTGACCATGTGAATTTCCTACTTGGATATGGATAATAAACCTTGATAAAGGTTTGTTTATTGTTCCGGTTTCCGACCGACCCTGTCAATTTATGTGCGACCCAAATTATTTTATGAAAAAAAAAAGAATTCTCGTTTTTAAATGAAAACAACCTACCTATCATTCGCTGCCGCTGAAGAAAAAAAAAAAAAAAAAAAAAAAAAAATTCCCTACACAGTAAAATTACAAGAGTAAAATGTACTCAAATTGAAGAAATTGCTACTCTATTTTGGATAACATTTGGTCCCTCTCTAAAAAGAGTTAAGTTAACTCTTTCGATAGAGTTGTTTAATCGGAGTAATTTCTCTTCAATTTAGGGTAAAAATTCTACTCTTTAATAGAAAAATTCACTCTATATAGAGACAATTTCAATTGACTCTCACTCTATTTTTACTGCTACTAGAGGAACTACAAATTTACTCCACAGCAATTTACTCCCTCAAAAAGAGTTAACATTCCTCAATTTTGAGTAATAGTTTCTCCGTAAGGAGACCATTTTAGAAATTGCACAATTCAATATTAAGCTCGTACAATTGTTAAAAATGGCAAAAGATCCATTATCCCACATGTCCTTTTATTTGGCACCAAATATTTGCTCTCAATAGAAAATTATCATTCCATATGTGCACATGCACACTGTTGACATCATTCTAAACAAAAAGCATTGCATGAAAAAATAATGGATTATAAACAAATCTGAATCAAGACCACATAAAAAATATCAGAAGACTTGTGGTGCAAAAGGTCTTTAAATTCCAAAACAATGGGTGCTTCTGTGGTGTGCATAACCTTGAAAGCATGGACATGTTCCTCTAAATAAAGAGTTTTCATAGCAGTCGTTATAAAAAGAACACTAATCTCTTACAACAATATTCTGGACTACATGAAACACAGGCATCTCATTCTCCACTCCTATGCTGAAGATGAACTTTCATTAACACTTGAACTGTCACGCAAAGAACACTTAGTGAGATGCTTTCGTAATCCAGAAAAACTATTATATACATGTGCACAACCCCTTTGAGCACATTTTAACCTGAGAGTTTTTCCGGGACAAAGACAAATGAAGCAGATCATAGGAGTTTACTTCAGCATCCTGGCCCTCAACTCTGCAACTCTAGGATTTACCTTGGTGTTTTCCACATCTATGTCATAGACAGTGGTTTGCAGAAAGGTGTACACATTGGTCAATTCCTGACAGTATCTTGTGCCAAAGACGAAATGTGCTTTGAAAAGTTCATCAACACAAGCCAATGAAGTTGAGGTCTTACAGGGTAGAGCATGTTTGTCGATCACGATGTAGTAAGACTCGATCATGCTCTTCTTGGCACCAACAGCAAGTAGGTATGGCTGGAGACTCCCAGAGATGTTGTCCAGGTGTCCTTGGATGCTGGTCCCAATCTGTGGTTGAATAAGGAGGCATGGTCATTTATTATGTTTTGGATTCTTACAAAGTTACAATAAGAGTAAAAAGGAAGAGGGCACACTATGCATAACACTTATTAGCGCATACGCTGTAAAGCACTCTGAAGACAACGCCGAAACACGTAAATGCAAATAAGGTCAGTGTTATGCAACGTGTGTGGCCACCTTTTGTTAGTTATTTAAGCGTTACCCAATGGCCCTGCACTATTAGCATAATAGGGGATTATCACGCTTCCTGGTTCCGGTGGCGGGATTTGTCTTCGTTGTGCATGAACACTTCCGGCGCACTTCAACAATGGCTGAAACAAAGGCTAGATGTCACTGCTCTGTTCCACTTTGTACATCTAACAAACAACACCAACCCTACTTAAGTTTTCATGGATTCCCGACTGAATTGAGTCTAAGGAAGAAGTGGATTCAAGCGGTTCGCCGGGATGAAGGGCCAAACTTTAAAATAAAACAAGGTAGCACGTTTGTTTGTAGCCGGCACTTTAGTGAATCAGACTACAAACGCTACAGCTAGCAACCAACCAGGGTCACAATAAGCGACTGAAAATCGGGTCTGTACCCTCCCGTTTCCAGTGGAACAACTGGGGACTGCCAAGAAGGGGGTCTGTTTATAAAAGAGCATCAACTCGCTTAGGCCATGACGTTCACCCAGCCCTTCCTCTGGAGCAACCGCTGCCCTGTGAATAATAATAATACCCCATACTGTTCTTAAACCACCTACCTGACAGGATGTGCTACCTATGGTTTAATCACAGAATGGGCTCTTAGTAGGTTATACTGAGGAGGTAGGTCAACTTTTCAGTACTCGGGCACAAAATGTTTAGTCTTATTAATGTCCCAGCATTTGACCAAACCACAATGTGAAAAGCTTCATAACAAGTACAAATGTTGCATTTTATATCTTACTTAATTAATTGTAAAGGTGAATATTGAGCTATAAAAAGCACATTTTAAAAGCAATATTGAGCTACAAAAAGCAATTTCTTTAGAGGTCCAAACTGCTTCCAATATGCAAGTCACAGCCAAAATCTGGGTTAGATGTTTTAATCTTTATTCCTCATCTCATACAGCTGCACTGGATGCTGCTGCTGTACACATACAGCAATTGGAAGAAACAGTCAAGGAGCTGATGAGAGCCGTCACAGCTGAAAGTGGTTCAAGTGCCTTTTCACAGATTTTGTGTCTCAGACGAGGACATCCTTTTTTACACCAGATTCACGTCAAGATATGTTTTTTGTGACTTCTGGGAGGTTATTCAACCATCTGCCTCCATGTTGGTTTATTGGTCGAAAGCTCAGAAAAAGAAACAAACATTTTTTGAACCCATTTCTCCCAGTCCAACGTGTAGTCTGCAACTGGTTGAGTTTTTTTCTCTTCTGCTGCCGGGTTGCTGCAGGCCTGCAAGAGAAGGTGCTGGCTGACATGTTTCAGGTCAGTGTGTCCACTGTCTCCCATGTTGTTATACCGTGGGCCAACTACCGTTACCTGCTCCTTGGCTCCCTCCCCTGCTCCTTGGCTCCCTCCCCATCTGGATGAGTAAACAGCAAGTCAAGAACACCATGCCAAGCAAATTTGTGCAGTACAGTCCAGATGTTCGGGTAATCATCGACTGCACCGAGGTGCAGTCGATGATTACCCGAACATCATCTTACAAGAACACAACAACCTTTAAGGCCTTGATTGGGATTGCCCCTTGTAGTGCTGTGACTTTTGTGTCAAGTCTCTTCACCGGCTCCATCTCCGACCCAGAGCTGACTAAACGAAGTGGACTTCTGGATTTACTGGAGCTAGGAGATGGCTGCATGGCAGACAAGGGTTTCACCATCGAGAAGCCACTAGCTGATCGTGGGGCAACGTTGATTGTACCACCCTTCAAGATGACAGGTAGGCATGAAAGGAATGAACATTTCAAATTAAAACTTTGACCCAAATGTGACATTTAAGATATGTAGACAAATGTTTAAGATGGACTGAAGCACTCACAATAATATTACTAATTAATTTATCTCTAACCACTGCGCAGTTCACTGAAGAGGATGCTCTGAAAACACAAGCAATCGCTCGACTTCGAATCCTCGTAGAAAGAGCAATAGGCAGAGTCAAGGAATAACGCATCTGGGAACGCACTGTCCTCTCACCTTGTCTGTGACAGTCAATCAGCTGTGGACCGTCTGCTGTGTGATGACCAACTTCCAGGGACCACTTGATTTAAAAGGCTACATCCCTGTTGAATAGTGTTTCTACTCAAACATGTACCTATAAATATTTAATATAATATGTAAATATTAAAACAAGAGGCAGTGGCACTGAACATTTGGAGTGCTCCCTTCATTTTTTCCGGAGCTGTAATTTTGCACACTGAAAACATATTGAATGACATGTATTTAATTGAATGAGAAGTCTTTCATCTATAATCAATTTTAAAGTCCAGTCAGTCCATCCTGAAAGTATTCAAAATAATGTTAATATATAATGTAGTAAATGATGTACTCAGAAAAAGGGAATGAATTAAATCCTTTTATTCTTTCAGTTCCTTTATTCATTCAGTTCATTTCACATTCATTTCACTTTCTGCTGAAGATACACATTCATATATGTACCAAAGAAGTACAAGTCTACCTTATTTTTCATCTCATCATTTCATCCCTCCAGACTGAGCTGACGCCAAACTGACGTTAGCATAAGCCAACCTACGTAGCGTAAGCTAGCTAGCAGACACTCACATTCGTAGTCGATATATTTCTCGAAAAATAAACAATCCCTTGTCCAGTTTGGAGCGGGCTGTTATGGAGTGTTGTTCGGTAAGTCTGTGAACTTCAGAAAACGTGACTTTGGGTACATTTACCAGGGATGTCGTGAAAGTGAACTGCCGGTCCTCCATCATCAGTTCGCCAGAGTGATGAGTGATTCACGGGATGTCACAGTGCACAATGAACACCGAATGCGGAAGTACTACGTATCAGCGTGATAATCCCCCATAAAAGAGGAAGTATTTTCCAACCCTTTTTGTTCCCCACAAAGCTCACCTTGATGAATTTTACAAGACTGTCGCATGCTTGTCTGGCTGAGATTTTCCCTGGTTTTTTTTCGGCCTTGGCTTGAAGGTGGCAGAAGGTGAACCAGCAACAGCATTGATGACATGTCACTGTCCCAGCCTGGGGAATATATAACAAAAACAGAACAGTTAAGCATTTCATATTGATTCAGATTTACAGACAGATGCAGACGGATTATCCATAACCAATAAAGCCTGCAAAAGGATCAATGACATGAGTTTTGAGTAGGAAACTATAAAAACAACTTTGTGCAGTTCAATTACTGTATTCCCAATGATTTCAAATGTGAATGACAGGAGCCACTTCCGTTTCTCAAGGCAACAGGTTGATATGTACATATAACTCCAGTAACTTTGTTAGTGGCAAAATGTGCCTTAATGCACAATAAAATGGTTATCCCCATTCCATCTAGAATAGTCGAAGGAGAAGACATTACCATCATCTACTTCAGTGGCTTCAGCATTTTGGATGAGGTCTTGTACATCTCCAGTCAGTGTAAGCCCACGACACTGAGTTACAACCTTTGCTTGAAAGTTGGTGGTCCACTTTTCCAACATCTTTGCAGAGGTTGCGTCACCAAAAAGACTCCTGAAATCTTGAACAATCTACAAGACATGGCAAGTCCCACAGTAGATGGTCAAAGTAGCTACAGAGATCATTTCTGAAGTCTGATCAGGTTCGGCAGATAGCAATCAAAACATGTCAAAGTAAACAAAGATAAATTTACATTCTGTCTGACAAAACAAACAATAACAAACTACACAAAACATTACTTTGTAGTTCTTGTTTTTTAAAAAAAATAGTATTACTCACCAAACCTGGAATGTCCAAGAAACGAGGAAAAACAGATAGGATGTCGGCTGAGTTCTCAGGATCGTGCAGCAACTTCTGACGATAGGCCAGGGTTAGCCTCATTTTCTCCTTCACTACAACTTCATCCGTAGAATGCTTCATCAGGGCAATTGCTTCTTGACACTGCTGTTCGTCCCATTGGATGTCTTCTTTCAATGGATCCCTGTGTGAAGTTGGCCCACCTAAAGGTTTGGGACAACATGCCAGTTTAATACTCAAAAGAAAACCTAGACCAAATAAACGAGTGGTCAAGTTCCAAATTAATCACTGGCCTGTTTGAAGTTGTCGTGACCGTTTCATTCGCCCCTCGGACACCTCTTTCTGCAGAGTTTTGATTCTCCAAGCCAAATACCCACTTCCATCTTCAGCATTATAAAAATGTTCCTTTGAAAATAAGGGGAAAAACATGTAAACACAAATATACTTTTCACCCATAAATACGGGACTGATTTGAAACCATTTCACCAGAAAAGCAGCAGTAACTTACATAGCCAAGCTTGCTCCGGGGGTCAGCCAAGTAAGGAAAAAGGCAGATGATTCCTTTGGCGTATTCCTCCTTCAATCTCCTAGGGGGGCTTGTGCTATACACACAAATCAAATTACCATCCTGTCCAAAATACAACTAAGATTCATTTAATATCGGTCTTGTGAGTTTATGAAAAAAAAATTACCCATGCTCATTTGTCAGATGTGCAACTAGTATCTTCACTAGGTCACGTCCTCTGACATCTGACAATGTTTTTGTGCGAGCATACTCATGTGTGATCTTATCACCTCCAGGGCTACTCTTGAGGATGTCCTCAATCATCTTGGGAGAGGTGATTGACAATTGACAGGTACACCGAGAACACACAGAGTACACAGATTAACAAGAGCATATATATGGTTGCAACAAAGTTACAAAAAGGACATAAACAATCTATTGATCTTACTCGACCCAGACGACGGTCCTCATCATGTCTTTTTTCTGAGGGATTTCTGATCACTATTGCTGTGTCATCAGATCCTGATGAAGGCTCTCCATCGCCAATTGTACCAGAACTGAAGGAAGCCTCACCATCGCCAATCGTACTAGAACTGAAGGAATCTACAAAATAATGTTTCATGGGACACAAAATGTTTACAGCATGAGCTGCACAACTAAGAAAAGGTTAAATGTGCACGATATGTCATTGCGGAGATAATTAAAAGACTCATATCTAGAAGTTAAAACGTAAAGTCAGTTTACCATCAGCTCTTGCTGTTGGGATCAATAAAGGCTTATGCAATGTTTTCTCTTACCACTTTCCAAAAATACTTCGAATTGAAAAGGTGATGTTAGGAAGAAGTACTTCTTTCTGTCCTTATATTTCACCCTAACAGTTGCCTCCATCCTAAAGGAACAGGAAAAAATAGTGGTTGGTTAGTTGGTTTGATTACTTGTCTTGAACTAATTAATATGAAAAACATAAACAGTAACAGAGATTTGAGAAAATGCAGTCAGAAGAACGCAGGGGTGTGAACGTTTACAAAAATGTCTAACCGTGTTGACGGATTTCTTTTCTTGTAAACGGTTAATCGTGACGTCATTGTCCTCGTGTGTGTGAGTGAGTGTGCGCTAGGGCTGAACGATTTTAAGAAAAAATTGAAATTGCGATTTTTCTGGTAGAGATTGCGGTTTCGATTTCAACCACGATTTATTTTCTTTAAATCAAGTTTCAGTATAAATGAATATAACCAATGAATTCCATTAAGGTAATGCAATAATGAAAACTGCTGGCAACAGATTTCAAATGCAAGACTGTTTATTCAAGTACCTAAGAAACAACAACCAAAAAAGTCAAATAAAAAGGGAGCCCTCTTTCTTAAGTAAACTTGCTTCAATGGCTCATCAGCATCAAAATAATTGCACTTTTGTAAAAAAAAAAACGCAGCTTTGACGATCCCAAAATCGTAATGCTTGAGATCGCGATTTTCGGTCGAAAACGATAGATCGTTCAGCCCTAGTGTGCGCCCAGGGCCGACGGACAGCAGGGGAAAGTGAGGCAGTCCTGGGGGGGCCCAAGGCAGAGGGGGGGCCCATGGCAATACATATATTTTTTTTTTTATATTTTATCTGAATTATCCACCAGCCCATAGTGTTAGGAGTCGCACACGGCCACGTCTCCAACCTCCCCCCCCCCCCCCCGTCAACAATTGTTCTCTACCCCCCCCCCCCCCCCCCCGTCAACAATTGTTCTCCACCCCCCCCCCCCGTCAACAATTCAGCGCAGGGCGCTAGTAGGGGGAATTCGGGGGGGGCCCATCAGTACCTCTTGTATACAGGGCCCAGGATTTGGTGCAACGGCCCTGTGTGCGCCGATACACACACTCACTCACACACTCGCCGAGGGACAGACAGATTCGGCAGACTAGCTTTTATCCTCCCCAATTAGTTTATTAGTGATGTAAAATTAATAAAATTTTTTAATTTGAAGATTATTGTTTAAAAACTGTTTTTAGTTTTTTTCCTAAACAGTTATGATTTACTAAACGGTTACTAGGTTAGACGTGTACACGTGAACACGTGCACACCAGCTGCATTCATCATGAAGTACGACCCGTTAACTCTTTTAAGAGTAGAGTACACGCGGTGCACCAGAATCACAAGCTTCTCACGTAAAATGAGTCTCCCCGCAGTGAACCAATTTGTACTGGACACAAACCAACAAAAGACGATGTTCCATTCAGTCTACTTAACAAGTTTCCTAAAAGCACAAACGTGAATTGCACTGCATCGGTGTGGCGCCAACCTCTGTTGACTCTTTCCAGAGTTAAGTCCACGTGGTGCTAAATCATGCTAACGAACCAGTCAATGATACACTATGGTAAACACAATTCTCCGCAGTCGACTTATGTGTGCATTAAAGGCACCCAGTGCAACTTTCGAGGCTTAAAAATAAACATTCAATTTCTAGTCTTTTTTACACGTAGTAAGTTTCAATAACTCCATACCATTACATACCGACATTTAAGCAGCAAAGATGAGACGTCGGTTGTGTGGTGAGAACTGATACAAAATCGATAACAACAACAATGCCGCCATTTTCTTTATTTTTTGTAACCTACAATAAATAAAGCAGGCTTCCAGTCAATGGAAAAATGGCTTCTCCCCACCGGCGATTGTTGTTGTTTACGATTTTCTATCAGTTCCCACCACACAACGACATCTCATCTTTGCTCCTTGAATGTCGATATGTAATGGTATGGAGTTATTGAAACTTACTACGTGTAAAAAAGACTAGAAATTGAATGTTTATTTTTCATTGAATGTTTACATAAAGTTGCACTGGGTGCCTTTAAACAACAAAAGACAGTGTAACATACTTATCAATTTTCCTAAGAACAAAAACGTGAATTGATCAAATGACTGGCAAGCTAACGTGATACCTTAGCAGCATCTACTGCAGCAGCTGCATATAGCAATGACTAGGGTAACTTACATAATATGTTTAAATCGCGCGGCTTCGTTGAGCTTGAATTTGGGATACTACAGATTTTAACTCATCCTCCCTCTGCTATAATAACCCGTGAACTTCCACTTTTAGAAAAGGTGTGACACGACTCAGCACGTCTTGCGACTGGCATGGTAATGTTAAGCCACACATTTGAAAATAACATAAACCAAACATTACATGCATCCTGCACGATAAGAACAAACAAAACTTATGCTGTAAAAAAAGACAGTTGATGTATTACTTACGTTGTTATTTTCCTAGCAGACTTTCCAGACTTTTATCCAGATCGGTTGCAGCTGAAATGACCATCGGCGTAACGGCGGACAAAACGAAACTTAACTGCGTTGCCCTCTGGGAGGAGTCAAAATTATGACTCCGTTATTCAGATCTAACTCTGCGTGTCTCTCAACTCTTGTTTTGTTCTTTCACCTCAAATCAGAGCAAAAAATACAGTTGAGTAAAATAATTTTAACTACGGAAATGTTACTCTTGTAATTTTACTGTGTACCTACCAGCCAGACCAAACTACAGGAAGTAGAATAATAGGCTAAGGAACGAACATAACAGCTTCGACGTTGGATCTTTTCTCAGTCTCCATTATTGAAACATAACAACATTGGCGACGAGGATGGCTGGATGCTGCCTACCACCCCCCTCCCCCTTCCTAGCCCTGCCGGGAGAACCACCGGTGCCGTGGCCCCTCTGGATTACCTTGTTCCAAACGTTTATCACCGCTGCCGGCCTGGACACTGTTCCGGAGTGGAGGTACCGTGCACTGCTGCTGCACTGTCTGGGAGCGGAGGGACAGCGCGTGTTGGGAACTCTTGGCCCCGCGCCTACTTTCGCAAAGGCCGTGGAGCTCATGAAAGCACATTACCCCGCTCCTAAAGGTGTTCTGCTCCGTCGCGTCATATTCCGACGCAGGCGCCAACGTCCATGGGAGTCAGTGGAGAGGTTCGCGGCTGAATTAGGGATGCTGGCTACCATGTGCAAGTACGGGGCGTTACAGGACGAAATGATAAGGGACCAACTGATACTGCACACAAAAAATGAATTAATTAGGCAAAGGCTGTTACTGGAAAATAATGATCTAACATTAACAGCAGCTCTTAATCTAGCAGTTCAGGTTGAATCTAAATCTGGTTCATGGTCGTTGTCTGAATATAATGAGATTGCGATTGTTTATGTCATTTTAATGGTCTTTTGTATTTTCGTAGCATGCGTAACATTTCTGATCGGTCCTATGTTAAAAAGTTTAATCTGAAACGATTGACGTGGTCTAAAGTCCAACCACAGCGATGGCAACGGTTATCACATCTCTAGGATGTATATCTGCGTGGACCTTGACCTGCGTAAACTAGGCCATCATCCCTGACACAAATACCTAGGCCTACCCTTTGTTCGCAAATCTGTGCTATCACCAAATTACTATCGGCCCATTGATCTGCTGTGCCAGTGCATTGAGAAAGTCAAAGACTGTATGTGCCAATTTCCTTCCACTAAATGAGGACAAAACCGAGATATTTGTATTTGGTGCTAAAATGGAAATCTCTGTCCATGAAAACCTCCCTGAGGATTTAAGACTTGCCCCAATCTGACCACTTATAAAAACAGGACTGAAGACTTATATGTTTGCTTTTTTTTTTGTTTGCCTTTGTTTTTATTGATCCATTTTATTTAATTTCATTTTATTGTATGAAAATGTTTTTATGTGAAGCACTTTGATTCTGCCTCGTGTATGAAAAGGGCTACATGAATAAAGTTGCCTTGCCTTGCCTTTGTCCATGACAGAGGAGCTCACCGCCCAGTTCCACGCGTCATTTTCTCTAAACTGGACCACCGCCAGGGTACCTCCAACTTAACTACGGTAGGCCTACAATTAAAATATGCATTGTCCGCGGGCTTCATTTATTTAGAATTTTCCGAGGTATTTTTCCGGTAAATTATATTTTTGGTTAGAATGGTCTTATGTAGTTTTACATACCTGCCGCCTGTATATTGGTCACGTGACCCAGGAGCCGTCTTTCGTCACATGATCCACAGGTCCAAATAAATATGATTCGGTCAAGTTTCTATTCAACAGTTCTAGAGCCTAGTTGTACCATTTTCACGATGTAAATCAGTTATTGTAATGTTTGATAATCGATAGGCTATGGTAATTAACTTACTACACACACCTGCCAGATCCTACGATCTTCCGGAGTCGCAGTCTCGACTACTTACTACTGGCTGTTACTTGGCTCTGAGTCAATCAGTGGCAGCTACCATGTATTGCAGTAGTTATGTACAACAATGTGCAAGCGTCAATGGTGATTCTATTGTCTATATTCTTCTCCTCTCGTTTCTTCTACACTGGATGAGCTCGATAGACTTAAGGTCTCTGTCATGAGATATAGGACTGATGGTGGCTGCTACAAGAATAAATAATATGTAGCTATATCTCGTCTTCAACAGCTTTCTCTTTTGAAAGCTTTAACTTTCCACTAGGCTTTTTTACACATTTTTGGATGGTGGCTATGCACCCTGAATTCTGTATTCAACCTTTCGTGAATTAGGGTTATTATCAGCCAGCATTTGCTAAAACTAAATGTTTTAAATTCATCAAACTCATAGTAATCAAATGATACTGACGGTTTTTCATGAAATGTGGCTATGAATTGTAAATAACATCTAACTTCTATAATAGCAGGCCTGTTGCACCATGCATACACGGCAAGCACGCACATAGACACCGCATACACACCAAACACACACACACCGCACACACACGCACATGCGCGCGAACATACACGGAAACGCGCCCCCAGCAGAATCGACGCCTATGCACACACACACACACACCGCACACATGCGCACCAAGACACACGGAAACACACGCACGCGCACAAACCGCACGCGCAGACACCGCAGCGACACTCGCCCAGGTGAGACGTTATGTTTTTAAACATAACGGCTCCGCCATAGTGATGGATTCAATGATTTTTTTCCGTGATTCAGTTTTCTTCGGTCAGTGCGCCAAGAAGAATGGTTGAGAGTCGTTTGTTCGTTCAGTCGTCAGTCAGACTCAGCTCCTCCCTCGGTCTCATTCTCAAACGATCGTGGAAATCGGTCATCAATCAACATTGCAACTTTAACCAAACGCAGCGGGATTGGAGGGGTGTAGTTGATCATTGGATGTTTACATATCAGCAAGATAAAAGGCTTGATTTAGCAATGATGATGGGGGTCCCGGGTGGAGAAAGAACCATGTGGCATGACACATAGCCTCTTAATTCCCTCTTCACCACTCACAGTCAGTGAATGAACAGCGAGTCAGCGACTAGTGGCTCTGGGAGGAGTCGAGCCTGAGAACAAACAAGAGAGAAAAATCAGTTCGGTTCGTTCTTGTTAAAGATTCGTTCCTTCAAACTGATTCGCTCTCGAACGACCCATCTCTATTCCACCATCGACCCACGTGCCCAGGTAAGGAAGGACACATGCACACACCACAGCGACACACTCGCCCAGGTAAGCCGTTATGTTTTTAAACAAAACGACAAACGACAAACTCCTAGTTAAGACGTTCTCTCTATAGACTGTAGAAATTGCGATTAAAAGGGAAGAGACAATTTCTCACCTCGACAAGCAATGGCAGGTCATTCATTTTGTCATATAATCGTAGGTGTCAATTACGCTTTTTGTACCCATACACCAAAAAAAAAACTTGAGTTGAATTATTATGGATTATTACACGGCTCTTCTCAATGCTGTAGACTGCTCCATTCACTTGCATGGGCCTTCCCAACGTCAGCTGTCAATTATTTTTGTTTATTACACGGCTCTCCTCAATGCCGTGGAATACTCATGTCCAGCATATTTGACCGCTGTCCAGGAAAGTGTTTTTTTTGCCTCTGATTCATGTCATCTGTATCACTCCGCAAAGTAGTCCGGTAACTTATCAACCTCAGCGTATTCGGTTGCTAAGCGACGTCCTTCTCTTCTCTAGTTGGCGAACTACTTCTCTGCTGATCAACGCTATGAATGATAACAAATACATTGTACAAAGACACACTGTGCAAAGTTATTTTTTCTTTTTGGCAAGTAGCCAATACTAATAATACCAATTCTCTTTGGCTGGAATGCAATGATGAGGCATCAGACAATCTAGTCATTTTAGCCTGAATACATAGGTAAAAAGCACCAGAGCAGGTTGCTAGTACCATGGACAGTATCAGAACGATAACCTGTTGAACTAAATGGATGTGGTAGAGGCTGTGGACTGGCATATCAACACACAAGTCACGTGATCCTAAAGAGACAGTATCCCTCTAACACAAAACAAAAACATGTCAATAACACAGTATGGTGAATTATGTCTATAGAGTCCACCACACTTTGTTGCTCAAATGAAATATTACTCCCTTCCTTGAGCCTTCCGGAATGTCTTCGCACTATGTTGCTCAAACTTAATATTACTATCCTCTTTGAGCCTCCCGAAATGTCTTGCGATATTGATATCGCCCCATCCCCCTGTGGACTGTTTTATTTATTTTATTTTTCTTATGTTTGGTGTTAATGCTATGTGTGACTGTAGGCTACTGCTGCCTGTCTTGGCCAGGACACTGGGAGAGATGTTTAATCTCAATGATTATTATTTTCAACTAACCAATAGTTGTCTTGCATTTTAAAATGTCAATGCACTTTTCATCCTTGAATAACAGTAAAAGCTATTTAATAATTGATTTGCATGCATAGTGTGCTACACTTTGCATTGAACAATTACCTCTTCTACCATCAATTGACTAATTTTATAACGTAATCAAATGCTCACACATGCTTTCAGACACACGTGTAAGTCCTAAAATTCTCCTGTTGGGTCGGCCCATATGTGAAAATCTCCTGGATAATACTACCCCTGAGGTAGTATTTTCTCCGTATTGTAAATTATGTACATCATATGTGAATGAGGAGTAAGTCTTTCTCACACCACTTCAGCGGGCGTGTTGATGATGTCATTGAGTGGCCCCCTAAACGAGCTTGTTGCCTTTTTTTCACTGAATGGTTAAAAAATATTGAAATGTTGGCACTGCTTTAAGAGTCGTTTGTGGTGAACGAATGTTATGCGTTGTAATATTATAGGCAAAATGTTATTATATTATGCACTCCGAAATTTGTTACATTATCGACCGGGGTTTCCATATTGCTATGGGTTTAATTATAGAGGCCGAGCGCAACGCGCGTGCGAAAACTCTAGTCACGATAAAAGATAGGCTTACATGTGTATTCATATGTCAATTTGCCTAGGTGGGTAAGAAATAAACTACGTTAAATATGTCTTCCTTAGCGCAACATAAAGCACTTGTGATATTTAATGTGAAAGAAAATATGGCTGGTTAAATTGTTTTATTTTAATGAGACGAAAAGCAATATGCTAATTAGGCAATTACACTTTGTCACGTGGCACGTACAAGCTCCCACCACTAGATGGAGCAAAAGTACCACTTTCAATTCCATAGATGTCTGCTCGTTACAAGCGCCGTTTGTCTGTGGAAGAGCCAATTATTAGGATATCAATTATGAATATTAAATAATAATTTCATCGGATGACACCTGTTTAATATGCGTGAAGGTAAGGTGGGCGTATTTCCTCACAATCCGTTTAATAACCCCGCTGTCTGCTGTGAGGCCTTTATTGAGCCTACACATGGGAGCAGGCAGCCCACACCCTGCAGGTCCAATAGTCTGTGGCAACCGAGCAGCTGAAGTGGATCAATTTGGGGTTTCGGTGCCGTCAAGGGCATACGGTATCGCGTTCAATCTTTATAAGTGGTTACACACAATGTAGTAGTCTACATGCAAATCAATTGAGAAGATTTGAAACAAAACCACAAGTGAAATCAACTCGTCAATGCTGGGTAAAAATAAAGAGGAAGATAAGGCTGAAAATACACAAAATGACAAACGCCGGTGGCTTTAGGTATTAGCGGAATCAAATGTTTAAATCGTTGATATAAGTGAATCATGTCGCAACAGGAATGCATGATGTCGCAACAAATGCTTTTAATCACAATAATCATTCATTGGGAGAACAATCTCGTCCTCTCTCTCTCTGTAACATTGGCTCTATCTTTCTCTGACACACACACACAGACACAAAATCATGTATATTGGCTTGAATTGTACTATTTTTGTGTCGAA
>NC_044061.1:23354732-23364732 GCF_902167405.1 Gadus morhua | reverse complement strand
CCACAAAGAACCAGCCAGCCTCCACAAAGAACCAGCCTCCACAAAGAACCAGCCTCCCCACAGGACCAGCCTCCACACGTTTGTGATACATTTATGTATAGTACACGCACCCTCTCTTACACATATACACACACACACACACACACACGCACACACACACACGCACACCACACACACACACACACTCACACTCACACACACACACATCCTCCCAGAGAGCGATGTTACGTTCCAGTCACAGTCATGTAGTCACCACCATGCCCCCTGGACCCACGGACCACCCCACCATGTCACACACATACACACACACACACACACACACACACACACACACACACACACACACACACACACACACACACACACACACACACACACACACACAGATTCAGCCATGCAGTCATCACAATACCTCACGGACCCAGAAACCTACCACTCACACACTGCCATCAAACACACACACGCATGCACACAGATTCATCTCTCTCATGTCGAGCTCCGCACTTTGACTCATCTTTTTCATAATGCCATGTTGTTGATGCCACTCCCCCCCCCCCCACCGGCCCAGGTCCATTCGATGCATGTGTCAGCCGTGAGGTGGAGGTTTAACTGATTACATCAAACTCCAGTGTGCTAAAAGAGCACAAAGGTGTCAATCTGGGCACAGTGATGGGAGATCAGTGCAACAGTAATGCAATGGTAGTGAGTTATTAAATGAATAAAGAGGCAGTCCTGCTGAACACTATTGATTTTTCACAGCTCCCTCAGGCTCCCAGGCTTTCAAGGCAAGGAAGGACACACACACGTAGAGGGAACACACGTAGACACACAAACACACATAGACACACACACACACGTAGAGGGAACACACATAGCCACACACACTCACACATAGAGGGAACACACGTAGACACACAAACACACACATAGACACACACACACACGTAGAGGGAACACACGTAGACACACAAACACACACATAGACACACACACACACGTAGAGGGAACACACGTAGACACACACACATAGACACACACACACACACACGTAGAGGGAACACACATAGACACACACACACACACATAAACACACGCAGAGGGAACACACATAGACACACAAACACACACACACATAGAGAGAACACACATAGACACACACACACAGATACACATAGAGTGAACACACGTAGACACACACACACACACATAGACATACACGTAGAGGGAACACACGTAGACACACAAACACACACATAGACACACACACACATTGGGGGGGACACACACACAGAGGGCACAAACGTAGACACACACACACACACATAGACAGAGACACACATAGAGGGCACACACGTAGACACACACACAGACACACACATAGAGGGAACACACGTAGACACACACACACGCACACACACACATAGAGGGAACACACGTAGACACACACACACGCACACACACAAATAGAGGGAACACACGTAGACAGACACACACAACCATACACGCACACACACACGTAGAAGGAACACATGTGGACACACGCACACACATAGAGGGAACACAAATAGACGCACACACACACACACAAAGACGAAACATACATATACACACACACACACACACAGACACATATAGACACACACACAGACAGAGTTGTGCATGCAAAAACATTAACATGGACAAACATGCATCTACACGCAACCAAATATAACACATAAACACACAGACACACACAAACATACAGGAATCATACACACACACACACACACACACACACACAAATACACGTACACGCACGCACACACACACATACAAACACACACACACACACACACACACACAGGGATGCTGTGATTAGGGTTGAACAGTGAAAGGATAATATTCAAGTTACAATCGTTGTTAAGACACAGTTTGGGCTCCGGCCCCCTGCTGGGTGCAGCGCTCTGATGAAAGGGGCTCGTTGGGAAACGACTGGGGTTTTGTTCTCTGTCTGTAATGCACTCAACCCTCCACAGCCGGTGTGAGAGCCCCCCGCCACGCACACAAAGACACCCACACACTCACACACTCACACAGACTTGCACACCCGCCAATCCGTTCAAACGTCGATGTGTTTGCCTTAACCACCCTAGGATGAACAGAATGTTCTAGCGGTTCTTAAGTGTGAATGGCTGCAGTAGGTTTAGCGAATGCAGCGATTGGCAGACGGCATCGCTACCTGATAATACCCGGAGATTTGTCGAGTGGCTTTCAGTCAATGCGATGCCGGGCCGCACGGCAGCTGGAAGTATGGAAATGATGCGTGAGCTGCTAAGCTCCCCATCACCGTTATGATGTGCAGATGAGTCTGATTGAAGGGCCGGTCGATGCAGGGGGCAGAGCTGCTCTGCCTATGCAAAGCGGTGACTAATTGCCCGAGCGATCCCCCCTCCTCAACCCCCCGGGTCTGGGAATCTTTACTGCCGCAGTGTGGAGGCATCCATTTTATATTTCTGGAAGCTCATTTGGAATACACACAACAAATGGCCGGGGCTCTCTGTCATTTTGATGAATGCCCGGGGCATTTTCGCAGAGTGCAAATGTGAAGAAGCCAAGATCCATCTTGATTTGAGGAGTCCATCGGAGTAAAGGGGAGGGTCAGTGTCCATCTGTTAGCCCTGCCATACCTCTGAGACCCCACAAAAACACCACCAGACAACTGTGTGTGTGTGTGTGTGTGTGTGTGTGTGTGTGTGTGTGTGTGTGTGTGTGTGTGTGTGTGTGTCTGTGCGTATTAAGTCACTACGCACTCTCTGAAATGTTATTTTTCAACACCAAAGGCTCAATACAATATATAAAGCAAGAACGTAGAAATTTTAAAAAAGTATACAACCTCAAACCAATCGATATTGCTCTTCAAAAACAACACTTATTCAAGTATACAAAAAAAAGAAATCATCCTTGTAAAAACATGCCACGGCTAGGCAGGTGTTAAAGACCATTATACTGTCTTATGCGCTTTCTCTGTCTCTGTGTCTCTTTGTTCGTTTTATTTTATATCAATACACTCGCAGCAACACAAAGACCCGAGCCCTTTCCTGTTAACAGGTAACAAACCCGGTCTCGGTTACTCCCGCTGCACAGTTTTCCAGCGACTCATAAAACATCTCTTAAGTGCAGCGAGTACAAAACAGATGGCGGCCTCGGTGGCGACGCGTCTGGTCTTGTCTGTTTTAGACGCTAAAGCACAGCGTTATTGATAAAAAGCTATTCATAACGACGGCCTCAATGCACTAGGCCGGCTTCTCCGATGCTTATAGCGGACCCATTCTGATGCCATATCTGAAGGTCTTGAATGATTATTGTCAGTGGAAGAAGAAAATCTGATTGCTTTTTTAGACATGTACATGTTCTCATTCAAAGAAGTCAACTTGTTGAAAGAGAGAGGTGGAATCCATTAGCGGGCAAAATAGTAGAGAGACCTTAAATAGACACTTGAAATGGACACTGAAACACTGAAATGATATAAAAAGATTGAAAAGTTATTCCTTCATTGGAATATGAACCACAACTAAACAGAAAATGTGTGTGTCCTTCTGTTTGGTGTGCTGTCGTTGTTGTTGTTGTTGATTCCCCCGTCCTGGCCATAATGGAGTATCATTTGGCAGGATGCGAGCTGGGGAGAGGGCCAGCAAACATGCCCTGGTGTCAAATTGTTTTGTTAGGTGTGATGGATCTACTTGAGTCCAAATTTGTATATCTTCATTCACAACCAAGGCTCCTTTGTCAAGCCTACATTTTCTTCCTACCTAGGTTTTGCGTTTAGAGGTTAAACATTTCAGTTTCGCATCGCTCTAAGAAATCCACATGCATCGTGTGTGTGTGTGTGTGTGTGTGTGTGTGTGTGTGTGTTGTGTGTGTGTGTGTGTGTGTGTGTGTGTGTGTGTGTGTGTGTGTGTGTGTGTGTGTGTGTGTGTGTGTGTGTGTGTGTGTGTGTGTGGAGTTTGCTGTACATACACACGAGAATTCGTGTGATTATTTACGATATTGCAGGGCGGACCATGGCGAGGACCAAAGTGCCCTTGTCCCGCCGCTGGGCCGTGCCTGCCACAGCTCATCCCACGGCACTCTCCACCAGAGTGTCATTGTGCTCCACTTAGCCAGCTTACACTTCTGCTCTTCCCCTTTCCCTTCACCGGGACGGTGTCATTGGGCGTCTTCAACCCCGTTATCCCCTCACTCACAAAGTTGTTGAGCGTCGCCACCTTCTCGTCTACTCTTTAAAAGGCTAAACGTTTCGATGGGTTCTTCTCGCTCCGATGGGAATCACAGAGTGTGAAGGCTCCTCCGTCTTGTCTCTCGGACGGTGGCTGGTCAACACCCAACTGGGCTCCAGAATCGTCTCAGTGGGACTGTGGCGGGTCGAGACCTAGGCCTGCAGATCCATGGGCCCAACCACCCTCTCATTAGGTCTCTGGCAGGTCCCTTGGCTCCAGAATCTTCTCCGTGGGTCGGTGGTGGGTCTGGACCTGGCAGGTCCCTGGGCTCAGCAATCCGCGGTCAGCTCGATGTTTTCCATTTTAATTGGTGGCTGGTAGATTTATACTGTAACTAGGCACTTACCATACTGCATATGCCTCCGATCGGTGGCCTGTGTAATGTGGTCAACGAGAGACACCTCTGGGGTTATACGACCACAACAGGATTTTGGTGGCTGGTGTGTTTGTAAAAAATGGCGTTTATAAAATGCCGGTACAAACTGAATCCCACTTGTATTCAGCTGAGCTAGCGGAGCGCATCCCTACAATTCAGACCGCAGGGAAATCAATAGTTCTCTTCAACACAGCCAGATGAATTTTTCAAGCGAGGGGGAGGGGGGGGGGGAAGGGGGAGTCTCTGTACAATGGAGGATTCTGCATTATGTTCTTGGTGGAAGAATTGTCCCCTAAAACTTCGATCATGTTCCTTCTATTTTTCCACTTCGGCAAACTGCGATTTTTGCCCAATAATAGTCGGACCATTTATGAAATTCATGCATCGATCTGTCTCGGCCCACGCATTTTATAATGTTGACCCATGTCGTAAAAATATGTTTTTTACAACATGAGCCCAGACCCATTATTCAACACCATGAATGCAAATGTACCCGTCAAACAGCAACACGGACGTTAACACGCGACTAGCTTAAACACATCCTTCCCGACCGCAGGTCCTGGTACGTGCTCCGACTGCTAATGTCTCCACTGAGATCCATTGTCCTAACACGCGCAGAACGAAGACGGGCGAACGGACTTCAAACAAGAGACGAGTTCAGCCGCCGCTGAGTACCACTGTAATCCCTCAGAGGAGGAGTAGAGCGTACATGTGTATGAATTTAGGAATCCATTCCCTCCGCTTGTTATTAGCTGCCTTAGCATTGGCTAATTGTACCGTTCGACGTACGTCTACGCTTGCGATTACCATTCAGCGGACTTACACCAAAACCTCCAGCAGAACATAACATCCACCTGCCTCCCTCATCTGGCTGGGCATCAGACCTCAGCGCTGGCCCTGTCTCAGCCCAAACTCAATCATAGCCCCGGCTGTTTAACCTTTCAAGCAAGACCTTCGCCGGGGGGGGGGGGGGGGGGGGGGGCGATCCGTGGGGTGGGGTTAGCGCTCGTACGCGCTCGTTTCGTGTGTGCAGGCGTTAATTACAGACAGCGTTGGCCTGAGTTGTGTCCACAGGTGGTGTATATCTAACAACAAAAAAGGAATGAATGCAGTTAGCGTGCTCCGCCGTAGTGCTATCTGGGGGGTTGGGGGGGGGGGGGGGGAGTGTAACCCAACATGCCGTAAATGCAGAGTGGAGCGGCCGCCATCACCACCCCCCCCCCCCCCCCCCCCCCCCTTCTGATCCAATCGCCCCCCCCCCCCCCCCCCCGTGTGTTTTAACACAGGATCCTTTAATGCTGCCCTAATGACATTTGGGGAGTATTTTTAAACTAAATGAAATTGCCAAGGCGCCACCTCCCGTCTGCCCCGCTGCCGAGTGGGATACGGTTCCCCCCCCCTGTCTGCTGCCGCGGAGGCAGAGAGCCTGGAGGAATCTAAACTGCGGCTAATGAAGACGTGGCAGCCTGCCCCCCCCCACCCTCCTGCTCTAGGATTACATGGTCACGTAGAACTATGGTGCCACGGAGCATGCCATGGGGAGGGATGTCTCACAGGGGGGGCGGAGCTTGTGTGGGTATGGGGGGAGGGGGCGCGAGGGGTTCATCGAAGAAGACGCCAAACCCAAGATGGTGGATACAATAATGACGACGGGGCGATCTGTATGCCGACGCCCGGCCTCGATGTTAATGTTGCGTGGGTCGATTCAAAGGTTGTTCCGACGAAGTGTGACCTATCCCATCGACGTGTTGGCGTGTGTCTGAGTGTTGCACAGAGCGAACGGTGTGCATTATCGCTGGAGACAGTTTAGCCCAACCAAGCTTTGAAATCAGAACACAAGCAGTTATAATGAAGTGCTATTCCGCCATGCTGGGCTCTTACAGTTTTGTCCATTGTAATAGTGTTATCAGTTATTGATTGAAGTTAGGCACGTCAACCGTGTGGGTATGTGTACGTATGTGTGTGTGTGTGTGTGAGTCTGTGCGTGCGTGAGTGTGGCTGTGTGTGTGCCCGAATGTTTGTGTTGTCTGCGTGTGTGTGAGCAGGTGTATATGCACACACGTATAACTGTGTGTGTGGGTTTCTGTGTGCATCCATATCTGCAAGTACATAGAACTGTGTTTTTGGTGGCGTGTGCATGCGTGTGCGTGTGAGCACATGTGTGTGTGTGTGTGTGTGTATGTGTGCCTGCATGTGCATGTGAGCACACACGTGTGTGGGTGTGTGTGTGTGTGAGCGTGGGCGTGCGGCGTGCGGCGTACGCGCCGTCTCATCTCTCGTTAACCGGAGGTGCTGCACACCGACGTGAGCACGGCTGTGAGAGGGGGGGGGGGTTCTGGAGTGTCGAGGTCAGAAGGCGGGGCTTTGACACTCCGAGCTGCAGAGGCTGAGAGGCTGATTGGGTGGAGTAGAGGAAGAGGATGAGGAGGATGAAGAAGAAGAAGAAGAAGAAGAAGAAGAAGAAGAAGAAGAAGAAGAAGAAGAAGAAGAAGAAGAAGAAGAAGAAGAAGAAGAAGAAGAAATAGAAGTAGTAGAAGACGAAGAAGAAGAAGAAGACAAAAAAGAAGATAAAGAAGAAGAAGAAGAAGAAGAGGAAATAGAAGAGGAAGAGGAAGAAAGGGGGCCCCCTCCTTGATGTTTGTCCTGTCGATCCCCCCTCCCTCCCGGGGGAGCGTTCCTCCGAGCGGTCCGTGTTCCTCCTGACTCGGCTGCAGTTTGTCTTTGTGGGCGTCTGACACGGCCCGTAGCGCTCAGCCCCCTAACAGGAAGCTCTCGTCGGGTAACTGTCATCCTCGATAGCTCCGCGGTTACAGCGGAGGTTACCGGGGTCGTTCACACTCACACACACACATACAGGCACAGTCGAACACACACACGCACACACACGCACACACAGACACACACAGACGAACACACTTACACACACACACACAAAGACACACACGCGCGTGCGCACACATACTCACACACACACACAAAGACAAACACACACGCACCTGCGCACACAAACATACACATACACACAAACGCACACAAACAAACACACACACACACACACATTGACACACACACATAAAGGCACACACACTCACACAAACACACACACACACACACAAGAATAAACAGTATATAGCACCCCGGGTGAAAATTATTTGCACTTGTGGGAGTTTGAGGTGATGTGGATGAAAGTGTTAAAATTGGGGGATGGTATCGAAACTCACCGCTACAAGACATGCATTGGTGAGTTTAGGGAGTGTGTGTGTGTGTGTGTGTGTGTGTGTGTGTGTGTGTGTGTGTGTGTGTGTGTGTGTGTGTGTGTGTGTGTGTGTGTGACGGAGGGGGGGAGACGGTTATGTCTGCTGCGTTGTGTTGTCCTGCACTACAGACCTGTTGGGACTGAATAATAAGTGTATTAAAACGTTCCCACTCTATATAATGACCTAAACCTCTCTGCCAGAGCAGCGCATGCTACCCTGCCGGGCATGGGGCTGTGGTCGTCTCTCCTTGGTGCCAAACGACCGGCACCAGCACATGGGTGTCAGGTCTGATACCGTCAGTTCACTGGATCAACCACCTGGCTGTTCATCCATCCAAAACGTTCCAGTTTCCATTAAAGCTGTTTGGAAGCTGTTGTTGTTTTTTGCAACCCTGCAGTGAGTAAAAGCGCCGCTATGTTCATTTTTCGCTGACAATGAGTACTTGTGGTAAATATGTGGGGTATTTATGGTACAACGTGTGGTGTATTGTTAATAATTCATGAGTTATAATCTTCAAAGAATCCCATTCGTACATTGCATCCCCTCAAAACGAATGATCAAAGCAGTACCTGGATGCTAGCTAGCGTAGGATCTGCAAGGCAAGGCACGTTTATTACACTGAGTACACTTATTCAGCAGCAGTCATACACACAAAGATGTATAGCCCTTTTTAATTTATTCTTCTATTACCTCAAACATAAACTACACAAGCATACGATACAAATACATGAATAACCTCTTCAATATCTATCAATAACTTTTCCTTTTCAAATTCATCACAATAACAACCGGTAGCTTAACAACCCAGCGATCCGTTTCCTAGTGGGGTGTGAGGAAGCAAAAAAAAAGGAAAGGGGGGTAACCCATCGTCAATAAATCACTCAATAAAGGTATCTTATTTATGATCGGACCACTTATGAAATCACTTTTCACCATTGTTGTTTTGTTTTTTCCCCCCTCGCTGAGATCCTGCCTATGTCATCACAACGGCCAATGTGATGGTGGCCATTATTTCCCCCGACCTGAATGACAGACAGCCCGAGAGACGGGCGAGGTGCAGTAATCCATTAAGCAGCCTCTCTCTATGCCTCCGGGGATTAGACCTGGGACTTCAGCACAGCCTCCCTGTCTCACCACGCAGGGCCTTGGTGTGGGTCAAGCATTTAGTAATAAGCTCAACCACGGCGAGAGAGACATGTAACCAAGGTTACCAGACCCACCCTGTGCATAGGGGAGAGAGAGAGAGAGAGAGAGAGAGACGTCAGGAGGGTTCCTCCTGTCACACGAGAGCACACCTACGTGCACATGCACGTACACACACGAGCAAACACGCGCACACACACCCTGGTGAATACAGGCGTATCTGCTCCGCTCGGTACATTTCTCCTCTTACTGTAACCCAATCGTCATATCTGGATTTCGGCAAACTCATGCTTCCCAGAACCCCTCTGCTTCCCCGCCTCCCCCTCCCACCTACACCGTCCTTCCCCCCTGGCGCTGTGCGTGTGTGTGGACGGCCTCCACCTGCCCCCGACAACACCAGCCCCACCCAGGGGGGGGGCTACACCCAGGTAAGCGGAGGGGTCCGGATGAACTGTAAGGTGTGATTGCAGGGTCATCTCTCCCCTGACCAGTAAGGGGGAGAGGATCGAGACGGAGAGAGGTTGGTTGGTGGGGGGGGCCGTTGTCCTAGGCTCCCCCCCCCGTACCTGGGTGCCCACTGACCAGGCGATGGGGAGTGTTAAGGGCCCGCAAAAAAATGCTGATGCACCGCTAGTCCGGCACAGATGATGGATGACACGCGCTGATGCGCGGGTTTAAGTGATTGGGGAGGATTGAAGACACCCAATTCACTTAGCTTCCCTCCATTCCCTCCCCCCCCCCTCCGTCCCCCACCATGCCCCATCCCCCTCTCCCTCTCCAATCCACTGGCAGGCAATCAGCACGATGGGGATGTGAAGGAGCGCATGTTGGAGTCATGAAGGATAGCTGCTTGTCCGGGCCTCAGCGCCGTCTCCTCCCTTAGATCCCCTCCCTCACTCTCTCCTCCCCTTTCACCGGACCCACCAGACCGGACGAGGCCAAGGCGCTGCCGTTGAGTGGACGGTGGT
>NC_044061.1:23339732-23344732 GCF_902167405.1 Gadus morhua | reverse complement strand
TCTCTCTCTCTCTCTTCTCCTCCCTTTTTCTTTGCTGCCCTCCTCATTATTTATCTTTAGTCTATCCTATTATCTACCCCGCCAGTTCCTATGCCTTCCTGCCTTCTCCTATTGATTTTCATTTATAGGTTTTCATCCTTTTCACTCCCATTTCCCTCCACCGAAGGAACCAAGGCAGTCTACCTCTCACTCTGGCTTTATGTCTTCTCTCGCCCTTTCTCACTCCCTCTCTCTTTCTCTCTCTCCATATCTCTCCCTCACGCCGTGATTCTTTCTCTCTATCTGATTCTCTCTCTCTTTCCCTCCGTCCATTTCTCTCTCTCTGTGTTTCTCTGGTTCTCTCTCTCCATCTCTCTGGCTCTCATTCACCGTCTCTATGTCTCTGTCTCTATTTCTCAGTCTCTCTTGGTGGTTTGGCGTCTGAAAAGCTGTGGATCTCTTTCTGATTCTCTCGCTCTGTCTTACTCTTTGTCTCTCAAACACTCTCTTTCTATCCCTATCTCTGTCTGTATGCCTGTCTGTCTGTCTGTCTCTCTGTCCTTCTGTCTCTCTCTCTCTCTCTCTCTCTCTCTCTCTCTCTCTCTCTCTCTCTCTCTCTCTCTCTCTCTCTCTCTCTCTCTCTCTCTCTCTCTCTCTCTCTCTCTCTCTCTCTGTCACGGACTCTCCCTGTCTATCTCCCCCTCGCCCTGTCTCTCTCTCTCTCGCCCTCTTGCCCTCTCTCTTTCTATCTCTCTCTCTCTCTCTCCCTGTCTCTCTCTAACTCTCGCTGTCTCTGTCTCTCTCTCTCCCTCGACCTGTCTCTCTCTCTCTCGCCCGCTCTCCCCCTCGCCCTTTCTTCTCCCCCTGCCCCCCCCCCCCTCTCTCTCTCTCTCTCTCTCTCTCTCTCTCTCTCTCTCTCTCTCTCTCTCTCTCTCTCTCTCTCTCTCTCTCTCGCTCTCTCTCTCTCTCTCTCTCTCACACCTTGTGACATTACTCCCTTCTTTTACTTTTACAAACTGTTAGCAAAAGGAGCCTCGATCGATCCCCGACGTTGGATTGATTGTGAGGAGGGACGCCGGAGCGCTGTGGGGTGAACACGAGGTGGGCCCACGCAGACCCCTGCCCGTGTGCCTGAATAGGGACTGCGTGGCGGCCTGGAACAACTAGTTGTAATGTCAGCACGGTTACCAGAGTGTCAGAGCAACAGGAAGAGGGACATGGCGTGGACAACACTCCGCAGCCCAGCCATCGTCGCGCTCCATCGACCCACTGGTCGCTACGCATCCGCTGACCAAAAGCCCGTCAACGTCTAACTCTGACACTTAATGTAATTCACTTTTTCCCCAAGTTCATATTCATACATAGAGAGATGTGTGGGAATTGTGTTATTTATCACATTTACATTTAGGACATTTAGCAGAGGCTTTTGTCCAAAGCCCACCTACGATAAGCAGATCTGTCAGAAAAATCAATGTATCTCGGTCGGTGCAGTAAAGATGTTCATAGAAACAAGTGCCAAGCATTTCAAATGTCTAGGTTAACCCATGACCCTTACAAACATAGCTAGGATTGTTATTTAGTACTTGGATGTATTTTCTCTTACAAAATGTTATACAGTCATGAGGTAATAGAAGACCAAAAAATAAATAAAATAGTAAGTATGTGTGTGTGTGTGTGTGTGTGTGTGTGTGTGTGTGTGTGTGTGTGTGTGTGTGTGTGTGTGTGTGTGTGTGTGTGTGTGTGTGTGTGTGTGTGTGTGTGTTTGTGTACATACAGTATGCATTAAGAATATTAAATATCATAGTATGGTCGTATCTTCGGAAGACAATGCTTGATAACAGACGGAGAGAGAGAGAGCTTTTGAGAAATGTTGTTACTTAACTTCTGCTTGTATGTAAGTGTCTATACGTGTGTGTGTGTGTGTGTGTGTGTGTGTGTGTGTGTGTGTGTGTGTGTGTGTGTGTGTGTGTGTGTGTGTGTGTGTGTGTGTGTGTGTGTGTGTGTGTGTGTGTGTGTGTGTGTGTTTATCTCTTGGGATGACAAGGAAATGGCAGCACGACTCACTGGTAAAAAATGTCTGCCGTGAGGCCAGATAACAGAATGAATAAACCCCCACACGCACACACACGCACAAACAAACATACACCACCCCCCCCCCCCCCCCCCCCCCCACCACACACACACACACACACACACACACACACACACACACACACGCACACACACACACACATCTAACGCATCTCTTCCCTGTCCTTATGCAAACATTTGATCACACAGGATGGTTATTAATTGACCAGACAGAGGAAGAGGTAAAGGAGCTAATGGTGATAAGAAGCTATAGCGTGCCTCATCTGGCCGAGCTCTGCCCAGACAGTCCTCAGACAGGAGGCGTCACGACCAAGATTACATATTGACACAACGGCTCCTCCACATGTCTCTGGGCGCACCAACAATATCGTTTGATCATCTCTGCCAAACTACTTTTGATTATCGTTTTGTTTGTTGGGTCAAAGATTTAAGGTTCGAAGGTTTTTATTTGTCGCATACACATACAGGAAATGCAGTGAAATGTTTGTGTGACACACTCTGTTTGTGTGACATACAAATACAATGCAATAAAATACAAAACATGTTTTAACAGAAATTAAGTATATTATAAGTACATTTACAATTAAAACAGGATAGACAGGGAGAGCAGACTAACAATGATTTGTAGATGTTGTCGTTGTGGAGGAGCAGGAAAGGGAGTTTGTGTTGACATCAGAGGTTGAACCCCATATTTCTCCCCCTGACTCCTAGACTAGGCTGTTGTTCTGTAACGTTGAAGATGGAAGCATGGGAATGATCAGTGAGCCTTTATCGGGGTTCTATTTTTAGAGGGAGGTATTCATGAGCTCATCTCAGGACCATGTTCCTACGTCTGAGATCATCATCAGTGTGATAGAGCCCTACACTCATCTTCTACCTGACCACCTTCCCACACCACCACCAACACCACCCCCCACACCACCACCAACACCCCCCCACCCCAAACCAACCACCTCCCATCTTCCTGTTGCTGATTGAACAAATCTAAAAGTGTGCAGTAAAACAGGGGTCTCTGGCCCTGGTAGCCTGGCATTACTGAAAGCCCTGTTTCCCCTTGATAGCTCTGACACACATACACACACACACAGAGACACACACTCACGCACGCGCACACACACACGCAAAGACACACACTCACGGACGCGCACACACACACACACACAAGCGCGTGCGCGCACATATACACAGACACACACATAAACACAGACACACACACGCACATACACACACACATCCACACCCACACACACAGACACACACACACAACCACACACACACACACACATACACACAAACACACAATCATATGCACACAAACACACACACACAAACACACACGTTCATACATACATACATACATACAACAGATAGAGACAAGCATAGGATCACATACACTTACATACACATTCACATGCACAGAAAAATGGCACATTGATCACTCTGAACATCCTGAAGACATCCACAAGCAAACACTTGAATAACAGAGGACACACATCACACATACGCACACACACACACACACACACACACAGACACACACTCCATACACACACACACAGACACGACACAAACACATCCCCCAACACCTACACACACACATCCCCACCCTCAACCCCCCCCCTCACACACACACATACACACACACACACACACACACACACACATACACACAACAGAGAATATTGATTCCTCCCCACCTCGGAAAAACACTGGCAATCTTCAGCAGGCTGTAATTTTATGGCACAACAAAATGAAAGGGTAATTTCACGAGGCTGGGGAGGGAAGGCACAATCGGAGATGAAGGGACAAAGTTTGGCGTCTGAAAAGCCATTCATGATGATAGCGGCAACGCAAGGAAAAAGAGAAAGAAAGAAACGGAGGCGGGTGAGAGAGAGAGAGAGAGAGAGAGAGAGAGAGAGAGAGAGAGAGAGAGAGAGAGAGCGAGAGAGAGAGAGAGGCGGTTTGACACGAGCCTGACAGGCGTCCACCCCCGGCTAGCCAGCGCACACAGACAGGTGCTAAAACACTGCAATTTAGATAGTTTACTGGCCATTGTCAAAACACAAGTGCAATCTGTGGACGGTTTAACAGGTTTAATGTCAGTGGGGGGCCGAACCCCCCACCTCCTACATGTCGCTCCCTAGCGTTGCCCGCTGTTATTCTTTGTCACACACGCCTAAAATACGTACGCAATGTCAGGCCCCGCTGACCGCCTGGACGACCGAATGATGACCGAGCGACTGGCTGGCCGACTGACTGACCGACCGACCGACGTAATGTAGGACTGACTGACCGACTGACTGACTGACTGACACATTCAGTCAGAAATTATACAAATAGAACCCAAAAATGCAAAGCCCAGGACACAAGCTCCTAAACGCCTGCATTGTACCAGCGGGAACACGGCTGTTCGCTGCTCTCGTCGGCAGGCCTCAGACACTTCCCCTACGGCCCCTAGCTTTGGTCTTAACATTGAAAGAGACATCTAATCCTCCCATTGGATTTGATGTGATTAGTCATCAGCGTCTGGTCTTGCTCTGTCTTCTCTCTGTGTGGGACGCCATTGGCTTATTGGGTTTCATTGATGAAGCGGAGCCATATCGTTTATCCAGTTATATAGAACGCCACATTGGAAAGAGTGATATTGATAACTTGATCAAAATGGAGGTGTGGTCTGGGCTTTGCAGAGAGGGAAAATGGTCGGCCACTTTGGTTTCACTTTATCCCTCTCTCTCACCCTCCCTCTCTCTTTATCTCTCTCTCCATCTCTTTCCCTCTCTCTCCCTCTCTCTTTATCATTCTCTCTCTCTCTCTCTCTCTCTCTCTCTCTCTCTCTCTCTCTCTCTCTCTCTCTCTCTCTCTCTCTCTCTCTCTCTCCCTCTCTCTCTCTCCTTCTCTCTCTCTCCCTCTCTCTATGTCTCTCTCTCCTC
>NC_044061.1:23329732-23332232 GCF_902167405.1 Gadus morhua | reverse complement strand
GCGTTTGTGGATGAATTGCATAAAGTGATATCTGGCTCTTTGAATCATAAGTTCAGGGAAAAACGGGTTATCTGAACAATCTCTCGGTAAAAAAACCACCGGGATCCCCTTACACGGCCGCCCTGCACTCAGGCCCTGTAGAGGAGCCGGGGCCGGGGGGGAATTGAGGAGCAGCAGTCAACCCCCAACGACGTTAGCACCACTCCCGGCTGCCGCCCCGCGTTCCCGGTGTTACGGCGCCCCGGCCAGACGGGGAGGCTAATTAAAGAGGCTTGCCATATAATTGAGGACACACTTATCCCCAATCACCCGGGCGCTAACCCCGCTGGCTGGGTTTCATCTGAGGCGCGTGTGATTCTACTGTTGCGTCAACACGGTCTGTCCGTCGGTACACACATCCCTCGTAAATCTTGAAATGTGGGACGCCCCGGTGGCTCACCGGGGGTGTACCATATAGGCTCAGTCCTGATGGCAGCGACCCGGGTTCGAATCCTGCCCGTGGTCATTTGCTGCATGTCCTCCTCTCTGTCTCCCATACCTACCTCTCTATCTCAATCTATTATGAAGCATAAAAATGCTAAATTAAACCTTTACACTTCAAAAAAGAAATACATGGACATGCACAGAAACCACCAGAAACGACTACAGATGTGTAAGCAGTTGTGTGTCTGCGTGCATGCATGTGTGCGTGAGTGTGCGGCACGTGGATGTGTGCAGATCCAGATGTGTATGTTTTTCAGGGTGTCAGCTGGGATTCAGTCTTATATTCATGTTAGTTAGGTCTCATGAGTGTGTGTTCCTTTGTTGCGGCCTGTATATCAGTGTGTGTGCGCACGTGCGTGCTTTTGCGTGTCAGTGTGTGTGTGTGTGTGTGTGCGTTATTGAGCATGTGCGTCTGTAATGTGTGTATACTGGGCGGGGTCATTTTGATGAACGATGCCACAGTAGAATAGACTGCCGTTCACATGGCTCAGCCTTGTAAAGATGTGACGAATGACGGAACACACAGTATTGATTCCAATCTCTCTCTGGTGCAGTGTTTCATTGTGAAGGCTTTGCAGGCGTCGTGCACACACACACACACACACACACACAAACACACACATATACACACACCCACCAACATACACACGTGAGCAGAAACGTGTCGTTGCCCTCGCATCCATCCACACACACACACACACACACACACACACACACACACACACACACACAGACTCACAAAACTACAACAAATGAAGTATAAAAAAAGGAGGTATTGAGTGCATATACCGTTTAAACAACCAAGGCTGTATGTGTTGGCCTCAGTTTAGCCTAGTATAGTTTCACCATATATGGCATGTAGACACATGGTTATGTGTACAATTTGCTTCTGTTTGTTTCCTTTGTGTTTCAATGGTTAGGTGTGGGTGGATGCATGTCTGTGCTCATCTATAGGAGTGTTGGGGTGTGTGTGCGTGTGTGTGTGTGTGTGTGTGTGTGTGTGTGTGTGTGTGTGTGTGTGTGTGTGTGTGTGTGTGTGTGTGTGTGTGTGTGTGTGTGTGTGTGTGTGTGTGTGTGTGTGTGTGTGTGAGAGAGAGAGAGAGAGAGAGAGAGAGAGAGAGAGAGAGAGAGAGAGAGAGAGTGTGTGTGTCTCACCATTGTCATACCATTGTTAGTAGCTGGTGTTGGTAGTCAGCAGGGAGTCCTGGTCACACGTATTACAGTTTCATCTCAGTATGCTTTAAACCAGCTGTGTCTTTCCATGCTGTCAAGAGCATAAAAACACCCAGCTGTGCATGTCTCTGTGTGTGTGTGTGTGTGTGTGTGTGTGTGTGTGTGTGTGTGTGTGTGTGTGTGTGTGTGTGTGTGTGTGTGTGTGTGTGTGTGTGTGTGTGTGTGTGTGTGTGTGTGTGTGCGCGTGTGTGTGTGTGTGTGTGTGTGTGTGTGTGTGTGTGTGTGTGTCGGTGTGTCGGTGTGTCGGTGTGTCGGTGTGTCTGTGTGTCTTGTCGGTGTGATTGTTGATGTTGGTGTGTGTGTGTCTTTGTGTGTGTTTGTGTTGTTGTCTGTGTGTGTGTGTGTTTGCGACTATAAGTGCATATTTTCTATATATAGAGTACATATAGGTTTAAAGGTTTATATCTGTGTGTGTGTGTGTGTGTGTGTGTGTGTGTGTGTGTGTGTGTGTGTGTGTGTGTGTGTGTGTGTGTGTGTGTGTGTGTGTGTGCGTATGTAAGTGTGTGTGTGTGTGTGTGTGTGTGTGTGTGTGTGTGTGTGTGTGTGTGTGTGTGTGTGTGTGTGTGCGTATGTAAGTGTGTGTGTGTGTGTGTGTGTGTGTGCGTATGTAAGTGTACTTGTCACACTGCATGGGAGTGGCTGCGGTGTTAGCATGATCACACAGGAGGGCAAAGGTCAAAGAGGGATAACCAGCAGAAGAGCAACGGACAGCCAGAGAGGAGGGGGAGGAGGAGGAAGAGAGGAGGAGGAGGAGGGGAGGAGGCGGAGGAGAGGAGGAGGAGGG
>NC_044061.1:23322490-23324990 GCF_902167405.1 Gadus morhua | reverse complement strand
GCGCGATATCAGACAGCTGATGCGGGATTGTGAGCCATTTTAATGATCTTCTTGTCACCCGATATTCGTTCTATTGCTGGCCTTATTTGTTTTAGAATTAGCCTATTTGAATTAATTACGTAATGTTTTGTGTTCACGTTCTATGTGAAACATAAATGTCCATGTTCTGTGTGAAACATAACTTCAGTAGCCTCTTTGAGTGAATGAAATTTGAAAGCGTGAGTGTGTAGTGAATGAAAAATGTGTGCGTGTATGGTGGACAATTTTCTGTATTTGATAAATAAACCCCTTTTCTCTTATAATGTTGCCTACCATATATTTTCTGTGGACATTATCCGCTATAGCTTAAAGCCTTTGGCTATAGGCCTACACTTAAATAATTCATTCATCTGTCAAGGCAATAGCTCGTTGTATAAACATTTTATATGGATATGAATTAATGAGTGACGTAAACCAAATTAGGTAACTTGTGTAACATGATAACTAATGAATCAAAAGTCATGCTTCCAAGTGACCAATGTATATACATTTATTGTTCAGTGCGCATACCCAATTGTAGCACATTGTACTGATGGGGAAACACGCCAGCATCTGACAAAAAATAATCTGCCAGCTGCTCCCTGACAAGGGCCGGTTTTGGTGAGTCTGGAAGATATCGTATGACTCGCGAAAGGAGATCATCAAACATCCGAAAATACTGGAAATGCCTCTCCTCGTCCATGCTTCGCATTGGAAGCACCAGAGAAACAAATTCCCCATCCTGATCTCGTGTGGTATTTAAAGGGCGCACATACCACCGCCTATCTCTGCGCTGCATCACTCTTCTTCCGTAGCCACTTTGATCGGAACGTCACCTGGAACGTCCCCCCGCGAAAACACCGGTGACTCTGCTGCCACCTATGGCGTGAGTGGTGTATTGCATGTCATGCATTGCCCGCGACGTTCGCGCATGCTGTGTAGACTATGAAAGGAAGCGCGACGCTCGCGTCACTCACGTCGTTTACGCGCGTCGCTCGCGTCGACTATGTAAGGGCCCTAACTCAACATTAACTAAATAAACACCTTCACTAACCCATAACCACATAAACACCTTCACTAAACCCCAACTACATTAACCCATTCACTCAACCCCATAAACACCTTCACTAAACCTCAACCAAACACCTTGACTCCAACACCAACCACTCACAAGCAAGACATCTCGAATCGATGGAGCTGTTTTCAGACCAGCATAAGAGATTTAAAAACACATGTTTAGGTAACTTCTACATTGATGCTTTCAGGATAAGAACTATGGTATCAAATTCCTGAAAGCATTATAAAGATATTAAATGGACTATATATATTCCCAAATGTCCTGTCTGGGATCAATAAAGCACAATGTTATCTTATGTCGGTGGTAATGTGTGAATCATATCCTCCTTTGTAGTGCTTCTGTAGACCGGGTCTCTCCCTCAGTTGTGTCCTGGTCAGAGCTGCCCTGCACGGTGAGTTTCTGGGTTGACATTCCCAGAAACACTCGTCCAAATGTGCTTCCCTATATATTATTCATTTTAAATGACATATAGAGCCTTCAAAATGTAGTTTTTTCGGCTTCGGAGGTAAAGGTCATCCTGTTTGGAATTATTGATAGAAAGCCTATGTTGATAGGTGTATTTGGTATTGATTTTTGAGGTCTTTCCGCTGTTCGGTTGGTAAATGTCTTCATGCTTCCTTGCGACCCAGAAAGGAATTGTATTACGGAAATTAGGCATTAATATTGTAAATCGTGTTATTAATTATTGATGTAAACCTTTTGTTTCTTCACATTGTTTTTTATTCAGATAATATTATCACTCTATCCCACTTTTTCGTCTTAACATATTATCACATCACAAGGGATGAAATGTCCCATATGAAAACACAATAGATGTTATCCTATGATAATGAATCATGGTGTATGTTTCTAATGATGCAGATCATTGCTCCATGCAGCAGGGGGAGGAACAGGTATTCTCTCCTTCAAGGTCCAGTCTCGTCTCCTGAGTCCTCTCTGAGCTAAATGTCCATCTGCTAACGTTACCACGTCTGCCCGCCTTCAAATCAATAGCAATAATTCTCCTTAGTCCCTGACGCACACAGACACACAGATGCACACATGTACGGACCCACACCCTTTCTCTCTCGTTCTCTCTCTCTCTCTCTCCCTCTCTCTTCTCCCTCTCTCCCTCTCTCTCTCTCTCTCTCTCTCTCTCTCTCTCTCTCTCTCTCTCTCTCTCTCTCTCTCTCTCTCTCTCTCTCTCTCTCTCTCTTTTTCAATGTCTGTCATCCTCCCCCCAATTCGTCCCTACACATACACGCATAGATACACACACACACACACGCACACACACACATACACACACATACACACACACACACTCGCACACACACACACATACCCATTCCCACACAGACACACACAGACACACACACAGACGACTGGGTCTATCCACGGGTCTTATGAGCTCTTTGTTTCACC
>NC_044061.1:23312490-23314990 GCF_902167405.1 Gadus morhua | reverse complement strand
TTGCCCTTTAATGATTTGACTTGAGACCCATATATGCGCAGCTGTAGGTTTAATATTTGAATTGATGGGCCATTTATCGTAATTTTTGGCCTATTCCCTATATGTCATCTCGGTTGTATGTAAATACTGTAGGAGGGTTTGATTTTAAAAAAAAATCATATTTCTACATAAAATATATAGGCTATGTCCACCATTTAACGCGTGGACATGATAGGCCTACATCCATTGTATTATATTCTACTTGATATATTTGGCAGCCAAATTAACCAAAAAGCAATTCGAGTGTAAAAAGGCTTATGAATTCGTTTCGAGAAAATATCTTCCTATAAGCTCCATTAATTTCACAGCTTTCCGAGCAGCCAGCGAATCACGTAGCCCGCCTGCGCGAGCTCGCTATCACGGATCGAACCTTTCGATTGAAACTGAAACAATTTGCATACTGATTCCCTTTCAGCGCGCACAGATCCATAACATCACCCAGCAGCTATTCAAATGCGACTGCATTCCGAAAAGCGCAGAGAGCGCATAGAGTGCAGGATGAGCACGCGAATCTGAGGCAGGCAAACGCTTTGATTGCGGGACGGATAATTTGTTGTGGAAGAAAACGAAGACGCAGAGCTGCGGGATCTGTACTTTGATCATGGATTCGGATCTGTCCAAAAGCCGGAGAGCCGACCAGGTAGACCGCGTGATGGTGATGGGACACGAGAGAGACAGACATGAACAGAGAATATCGTATTCTCTTTTTTTTGTACCGATGAAAAGCCGACTGGTGGATCTGCAGTTTGTTTAGAGTCATTTGATGTCTGTCCTGAAGCCTCCGTGCGGGGGAACCGCCGCAGAAGCACCAGGGAATAGGATTCTGCGGTAAAGTCGGAGATAGGGCGTGGGTGCGCGCGTGCAGCTCTAGCGTGTGTGTGTCGGTGTGTGTGCATGCGCGTGTGTGCGTGCGTGTGTGCGTGTTTGTGTGTGCGTGTGTGTTATAGTGAGCTAGTGAGAAAGTGCCTGTGTGAATCGCTTATGCTTATATTTTTGCTTCAGTTATACAATGCATGTCTTTCTTGTCTAGAACGATTGGAATCTGCATGACGCGTCTGAGATCCGACTCACGGAATTATCATGTCGACTATATGCATGTTGTTTAGGATCGAAAAATACTGCATTATCATCACACATATCTGCTGGAGTTAAAATTGTTTCTGGGCTTATTCCAACCCCAAAAATATAACTCAAAGAACCTCACTGGACATAACGTGATTTAAAATACATATTTTCTAAACCTTTGGAAATAAAAATGAAAAAGATGTGTTTTGAAAATGGTTGTTCTGTTAATGTTTGGGCGACTTGGCTTTGTGGTGTCTGGTTTGAACAGCAGTCAGGATCTCATTTTTCTTTACCCAGATCTCTAAGGTGCACTGGTTAAGACGAGGCCCGAATCACGCGAGGGGAGGAGGCTGATTAGCTGAGCTGATCACACGTACTTATCCACACGCTGCACGCAAAGTCACGCTTTTAAATACATATAATCAAGATGCCCCGCTGCGTATCTCCCGTAGATTTTTATTTCCAATGAGGAACAGAAAAGCCTCCAAAGCCTCGTTGAAATGCAGTTTTAAGTGCGATAATTAAGCTGAGCTAAACATTAGGGAAAGTTCTGAAAATGTTCGTTGATTATATCTTTGAAGGCCTATATATATGCTCATGTGTGATTTATATTATTGCATACTATTGTAAAATGCAGAAAAATATAATTTGTGTATAGTCTGTGTGGCATGTATTTGGTATTATATTTTTCTATTTGTATGTTTAAAAGCTTTTATTTTTATGACATATTTCACAGTCGAAAGAAATCAAACGAGAAGGACCAAGTATGTAAAAAGTAAATCCATTCTCGATATATTTGATTAAGGACATCACTTGCAGGGATTTTAATTGTTGATTCATGTTTATTGCGGAGGCGAAATGATGTAGCCTTTGGCGGTATAGGTCTGCATAAAAAAGCCATTTGAACACGTCACTTGAATATAGTTGAACTTGAGCTGATATATTTACACAGGCCTGACTCTAGTCTAATGCATGCATCACAGAGCTTCTGGTTCGCGGTCGACGTGTTGACATCATTGGCGCCTTGCCAATGGTACAGGTTGTAATTGGGTGGCATATGGGCAACTTAATGTAAAGTGATGCTTTGTTAATTGCACATGAGTGCACGAATCAAAGCGAGTGACGCGGAAGAGGTGAAGTGAGGAGGCAGTTGATTTCCTCCGAGCAGCTGCCCGTGGGCATGATGGCATCTTAAAAATCAAAAAAAATTCCAAGAAATCAATTGCAGGGATCTTTATGAATCCTGTTGTGTGTGCTACACTAATATAGACGACCAGTTTATTTTGGATTGCGGATCCGAGGTGGACCCGCGTCTCTCATTTGTGAAATAAACCGTTGATGACTTTGAATGTGTTTTGCTTAGTTTGATTGTTTATAGCTGAGGAGGAAAATGTTG
>NC_044061.1:23252490-23307490 GCF_902167405.1 Gadus morhua | reverse complement strand
GATCAACGGCCTCCATCACCACCACCACCACCACCCGCACGCACACATGGGCGCCCAGGGACACGGCCAGGGGGGGCTGATGACCAGCCGGGAACAGGCGTCCGGAGGCGGCCAGCACGGTGGAGGCGGCGGAGGGGGCGGTGTGTCCGGGGGACAGATGGAGGAGGTAAATACCAAAGAGGTGGCGCAGAGGATCACCACGGAGCTCAAGCGCTACAGCATACCCCAGGCCATCTTCGCACAGCGGGTCCTGTGTCGCTCCCAGGGCACGCTGTCGGACCTCCTGCGGAACCCCAAGCCCTGGTCCAAACTCAAGTCCGGCCGCGAGACGTTTCGTCGGATGTGGAAGTGGCTGCAGGAGCCTGAGTTCCAACGGATGAGCGCGCTCAGGCTCGCAGGTGAGCGAAGCCTCGGTAAAGACCCTTTCTATTATTCCTTCTTTCATTTTCACACTGCTGTTTCTTGTGTTTTTGTTGCATGCAGAGTCGTGTTATTGTTTTGCATACTCGGGCATACTGCCCCCCTTGTGTCGAGAGAGTAGAGGGTTTGTGGTAGGTGGCAACACATGTTGTTTTACCTCAAAGTATCGACCGCGGGACTGTGTGCGTAAACCGATCGCTTGCCGAGAAATCGTTAGGAATGTGCTTATTTGGAGCGTGGATCTGACGAGGTTTTGAGTTGTGTGTACACACACGCGCGGACACAAACACACACACACACACACACACACACACACACACACACACACACACACACACACACACACACACACACACACACACACACACACACACACACACACACACACACACAGACACAGCTGTGTACCTAATGGTTATCCGTTTTTAATTACTGACGAAAAGTAGTCCCGAAACCATGCTTCCAGAGCCAGGAGGGTAACCAACCAATTTCAACAACAACATATATCTAAAACCAACGCATTATTAGCCCTTAATTGCGTGTTTATTCCCTGGCACATCGAGTATATGGATATTGGATTCATAATTACCTGTTAGCTTGAAATAACACACTCACACTCTCACGTAAAGCTTTGGAAAAAATGAGGCCTCGTCTTTGTCGCGAAAAGTGTTTATTATGTCTTCCTGTATCTCTGTGTGTGTGTGTGTGTGTGTGTGTGTGTGTGTGTGTGTGTGTGTGTGTGTGTGTGTGTGTGTGTGTGTGTGTGTGTGTGTGTGTGTGTGTGTGTGTGTGTGTGCGTGCGTGCGTGCGTGCGTGCGTGCGTGCGTTTGTGCGTGTGTGTGTGATAACAGAGAGACCAAGTCCGTGGTTATTATGAACGAGTGACGTGAGGGTAAAGCTGATAATCGATTGCTGTATTATTTTCGTTAAAAGTTAAATGATAGGCTAGATGTATTATTTTGTGACGTAATAGGTCTAATAGGTGGGAATATATATTTTCAGACCTATATCAATGCAATAAACCTTTTTTTAGTTTATTATTAGCTGCATATATTCATATGATTCGGACTTCCTATTAGACTATTTTAATATCGCTCAATTCGTAGGCTATTGAATATTTCTGAAATAAAAATCAGTTTAAATTAATTTGGAGAATATTGTATCGATCCACTGTTCCTGTGCAATACAGCCGTGATCCGCTGCTGGAGGAGAAGTGATATACTTATTGATTTGGGCTTCTGAAATTAATCTCGGCTCTTTTCTCTTTTCGCACGTATTCAATTACCTTTGCGATGGGAATTTAGAAGTTAAATGATTTCTACAGGGAAAATATAATATAACAGACTATAATTGAATTTAATTAAAATCAATTAAATTGAGCAGAGTGGAGTAGAAAGTAGAAATTGACTATGTTGAATAGAGGGTGGATGATAGGGTCTATTTAGGACCTGAAACAGTCGTTTCGATATCACCCTACATTATACGGCCTTATGGAATACGCCGTTCTCCCCACGCCACCCGCCACCGAACCCCAAAAGCGATTCCGTAAGAGTCTGCTCACAGGCCCGCGTGTTGTTTCTGTTTGTTCTGATCACAGTGTACGCGGAACCAAAACAAGCGGGTGCACACAAACAGCAAAGGGGAATGCTGGGAACGCGTGTGCGTGTTGGAGTTATCTGAGCTTAGTTTGTAATGATTAGCCGCGGTGGCGCGGAGCTGTGTGTGATCAGCCTGATAACGAGGCCGTTGTTATTTCATCTCATCATGGGAAAGGTTGCTTGTTTTCGGCCTCCTTCTCCCCCTATGAGGCCAGCCCGATGGAGGGTCTGCGCGGCCTTCAGTCACTGATTTATAGCGGCCTGCAGGACGAGCTCAGGGGGGTTAATGGTTACCTACCTGTGCCGTCAGAATGCAGCCCCGCACAGAGCTAGACCTATAGTCATTTATTGCCATACGTAGGCCTAAATGGCCACTCTGCTTTAGGAGTCTAGTCTAGCAGAACCTACTTTAGTCCTAGGATGCTTGGGTCCAGACACGCACTCACAGGGCCTATAGATAACATGAGAACATGACAACACAGTTCATATGTGGGTTAAGGTTGTAGGTCTGTATAAAATAGAATGTAATATAATATAAAACAATAAAATAATATAATTTATTATAATACAATATAATATAATTTAATATAATACATGGTTCTAGAAAAAAATCGATGTGTGTAATGATATTATGTTTAGGGCCTATGTTAAATATTTTCGCAATACTTCATTTGGGCTACTTAATTATTCAAGGCGTTATTTTTGTATCGCATTCATGCGAAATTTTGATAATTCATATATTTTAGATTCAAGCGTTATTTTTTGCCTTCAATCTTTACTGTTCAAATTCCCTATGTAGTCGTCTGTCTGCTCTCCGTTGAATTGTGGTCGAGCTGCAATAACCTCAATAGCAGTCCACTGCTGCCCCCCTGTGGTAATTGTTCATACAAAAACACCAAAGAACAAAAAATACATATATTCTAGAATTCGTTTTAAAAAGTAGTCTGCGCTCTTTCCTTCGGGTAGTGTTGGGCGGTGGACGATGGAAGGTGTTTCGGGGGCTAAACGGATGTGTTCAGTCTACAATTGAGCATTCTTTTAGACATATGATAAATCAATTTGGATAAAAGCATCAGCTAAACTAGTGATTATTAGTATACTAGCATATATTAGCACATTTTGTGTATGTATGTGTGTGTGTGTGTGTGTGTGTGTGTGTGTGTGTGTGTGTGTGTGTGTGTGTGTGTGTGTGTGTGTGTGTGTGTGTGTGTGTGTGTGTGTGTGTGCGCGGGTATGTATCTCTCTGTATCTATGTACATGTGTGTATGTATATGCATTTATCTTTCTTGCATCTAGGTCTATGTGTATATCTGTGTGTATATATCTATCTCTTTATCTATGTATGTGCGTGTGTGTGTGTGTGTGTGTGTGTGTGTGTGTGTGTGTGTGTGTGTGTGTGTGTGTGTGTGTGTGTGTGTGTGTGTGTGTGTGTATATATTTATCCATGTGTATATTTGTGTGTCTGTATCCTCATGGCTGTGTGTCTCTCTGTCTGCAGCGTGCAAGCGGAACAAGATATTTGTGTGTATGTATGGGTATATATATATATATATATATATATATATATATATATATATATATGTCTATGTGTGGGTGTTTGTAACTTTATATATCTATCAATGTATCTATGTGTGACTAGGTGTGTTTGTGTGTGTGTGTGTGTGTGTGTGTGTGTGTGTGTGTGTGTGTGTGTGTGTGTGTGTGTGTGTGTGTGTGTGTGTGTGTATATGTGTATATATTTATCTATGTGTGTATTTGTGTGTCTGTATCCTCATGGCTGTGTGTCTCTCTGTCTGCAGCGTGCAAGCGGAACGAGATATTTGTGTGTATGTATGGGTATATATATATATGTCTATGTGTGGGTGTTTGTAACTTTATATATCTATCAATGTATCTACTGTATGTGTGACTAGGTGTGTTTGTGTGTGTGTGTGTGTGTGTGTGTGTGTGTGTGTATGTGTGTGTATGTGCGTGTGCGTGTGTGTGTGTGTGTGTGTGTGTGTGTGTGTGTGTGTGTGTGTGTGTGTGTGTGTGTGTGCATGTGTATACATCTATGTATCTATGTCCATGCATGTGTATTTGTATGTATATATGTACTGTATATGTGTGCATGCATGTGTGTATATATATATGCATGCACTGTATGTAGGGCTATGTGTGTATGTCGTTTATGTACGTGTATATATCTATATCTATCTATCTCTTATATATGTATGTATATGTATGTGTATGTGTATGTATGTGTATCTAACTAGATATATTTGTGTTTAAATGTGTATATCTATCTATGTATCAATATCAATGAGTATGCGTGTGCGTGTTCATTTGTGCATGTGTCTGTCTGTCTGTCTGTCTGTCTGTCTGTCTGTCTGTCTGTCTGTCTGTCTGTCTGTCTGTCTGTCTGTCTGTCTGTCTGTGTGTGTGTGTGTGTGTGTGTGTGTGTGTGTGTGTGTGTGTGTGTGTGTGTGTGTGTGTGTGTGTGTGTGTGTGTGTGTGTGTGTGTGTGTGTGCGCCTATGTGTCCTCATGGCTGTCTGCTCTCTCTCTCTGCAGCGTGCAAGCGAAAGGAGATGGACCACGGAAGGAACGACCGCAACAGCATGTCCAAAAAGCCGCGGCTGGTATTTACGGACGTGCAGCGACGGACTCTCCACGCCATCTTCAAGGAGAACAAGCGTCCTTCCAAAGAGCTGCAGGTGACCATCGCCCAGCAGCTGGGTCTGGAACTGACCACCGTCAGTAACTTCTTCATGAACGCACGCCGCCGGAGCCTGGACAAGTGGCTGGACGACGGCTCTGGCCACCCGCCGGGTAGCAACGGCTGCACCAAAGCCTGAAGACAGACTGACGGACCGACTCATGGACGGACTGAACCTCGGTGAAAAAGCTTTAAAATTTAAAGAAGAAACAAAGAAGAAAAAAAACTTTAATGACTCTGAAGCAACGATTTGCCCTTAAACATGTGCTATACTGATATTTATAGTATCCAAAGATGAAAAACAAAACCAAAGACTACTTTTACTTGCTTTAAAATGTTCGTTCTGCAACGCATTTATGTCTAACATACTGCAAAAAACTTTAGATCCCCCATCCTTCTCACTGGTCTTACAGCTTTACCCCTAATATCGACCTATCATTCACCGCCCTTATCTCTAATCTGATTGGTTGGGTTGATGACGGGTCCTTGAAAGGAAGTGTAATCAGCCTATCGGCAGTGTGTTTCGCACTGTTGTCCACGCCCATGAAGACAAACTGAAAGAGGAGCTCCAGAAGGATTGACCAATCAATTTCAAGGGAAAGGATCCTGCTGGGGCAACTGGAACGTTTGTGCAACATTTTGGACTGGTGGACTTGTTTGTCTTTATGTCTGTTTGTCTGTCTGTAGAACAGTAGAGCTTGAGATCTTTCTACCAAGCGTTCCGAACAGTCAGGAAGTGAGGAGGGCGGGCTGCTAACCTGAAACCAAAACGATCCCTGAATCAAATCTCCCCACCCCTCACTACTGTAGTGCTTTCTTCCGCGCTGAAAAGTTGACCCCAAAGAACCTATATCGCCTTGTAGCTCCAAAACTAGGCCCATGCATTTTATAAACATAATCACGACAGAGTACGTTTTCAAGATTACCAAAGATGATACAAATTTCGATTTTGTCACATACTCTTACCTCACGTCTTCCCATTGCCCCTAAAGAGAGACTGTTATGTAGTCAGTTAGGATCATACACTATATCTCATAGAGTGGGAAGTTGCTCTTCTACCAAAAATAAATGTGTTCATTCCTTTTTGCCTTATGCATTATTGCATCAAACCAAAAAAATATACAGCCACATCCTCAGAATCAACTGGTTCCCCTTTATAATCATGTGAATATAATCTAGTTAATATTTCTACTACAAGCATATACAGAGCGCCAGCTATCAATAAACACCAAGCAGGTGTAGCAGTTAGAGCTACATTCCTATGCTGCTCATAACACAAAGTATAAACTGACGATTCAAACAGAAGGCCATTCAACATTTTTGTGTATTTATTAATATAGCCATTTAGAAATGCTATTTAAATTATTTAATTGAGTGATTAAGGTAAACCTTCTTATTTATTGATATTAATCTGCAGTGGCTTATATGACTTCCCTTTGTGCTTCATACATATTTGATCCTATGGTGCCATCAAAGGCTCTAGAAAGGAGGAATGATATTTAAAATAATCAATGTACTGGCCTATGCTTGGGCAGCCATATCAACCCTACAACCCAGCAACAACCCATTCCCCCCCAACGCAAAAAGCCCAGACACCCTTCACCCATTCCTCTGGCCAGCTATGCATTTCAGCAGCAGGGAGAAAGCATTGCCAGGGTACGCGAACATGAGGGCCAGGACAGCCTCCTGCCTCTGTACTCTCCCCCTTGGCCCGGGTTAGCAGCCCTCCTCCTAGAACATCAACACGACCAAGGGAGGATAAGGGAAAGTCAGAGCAGATCTCTGATCTCCTCACGACTCCAGGACCAAGGACACACAGAACACAAAGAAGACAAGACAAAGAAATGAACAAGATGTTTAGACCTGCCGGTGTTTTATAGTGTGAACCAAAGATGCTACCTCACTCAAGTTCCATACGTGATTTCTATCACTTTGATGATACCAAAGATAAACAGACGGTTCCTTCTCAGTGCACGGCCTCTACAAGTGAAGTTAGTAGATGATGTAAGCCCCCATCCCCTTCCCCCAACCCCGCCCTCGCCTGTGCCCCCTCTCTCCGACCACCCACCACCCATCTTTATTTGCCACCCTCCCTCCCCTCAGTCAAGCCATGGCGCCCTGCTAGGTCTGTCTTATGTGGGCTCTGATTACTAATCCATAGGAGTATGTGCTGATGTAGGTTTAGCTATTGCCAGATATGCTGATCCAGCCCGAGACACACAAACACACACACACTCACACACACACACACACACACACACACACACACACGGCCCACACAAGTGTCCCTGTGGTGTAGAACATGCTGGCCATGCTACCCTTTCTCTATGCTTTACTTCAGCTGCACCAGCCTATTGCGTGTTTATTCTCCTCGATTCTAATCGAAAACGATGAAGATGTGAACTATAAGGGATAGGCTGGCAGGTGACCCATTTCATTTTGTAGACTTACAACTATGATGGATAGGCTATAGGTGGAACACTTCAAGCAGGAGGCAAACCCTAAACCCACAAATGTTTTTATATTTTGAGGTGGATATGTTCCCCTGTGCACCCTGCTGAGTGCAGCATCAATAGAGTTCTCGATTTTGGCGGGAGACAGCTGTCAGGCGTTGTAACACTACGACAGGTAGAACAACTGACATCACGACAGAGCCCCAGTAGCTGAGCCCCGGCCAACAGCAGACAGGATCCTGACACAAAGCAGTCATGTTGCAATCTTTCTGAAACTCCCAGGACGAGTGCCTTGCTTGAACCAAAGTGTTGAACCGCTGTTGACCTCTGACCCCTTGACTCAGAATACCTCAGCCTGTAGGAAGGCCACCGTCGAAGAAGAAGAAACCAGGAGGAAGTTATTTTCTCACTCACGTGGTGCTTTCCGCCAGCGCAACCATGCAATGACAACATACCAAAGGAACAAAAAGCTGTTGTCCATAGCTACAGACAAACCAAAGGTCCCCCTTTTTCTCTTAGTTCCTTTTTCCTCCGCCCTCCCCCCCGTCCCACTCCCGTCTCCGTCCGCCTGTGTGTAGTCCAGGCCCGGCACCCTGGCCCAGCATGGCTCAAACCAAATGTCTCGGAATACCTCATAGTAATAATGATTTCTTTGGGTTCTGCATCGAGACGTTATCTATCATCTATGAGTTAGGCAGGACTCCTCTAGTGTGGTACATGTTATCGTAGCTGTATCATTACCTGTTTTTATTTGTTATTTGGGTGGGAGCGCTCTGTTTCAAGTCACGGATGACAAGTTTCAGGGCGGTTTTGATGAAACTCGCCGGGTTGAGAGGAGGCGTACCTTTTATCAGACATTGGGTTATGCCAATATTATAATGAAGATAGACTATTGTTTTTACAGGGTAAAACCAACTGCTGTGATAATGTGTTTATATTTTCCCTTTACTCTACTTCTGTGTTGTGATTGGTCTTAATTTAATTGCATTTTTGTATCGGTTGACCTCTACTTTAATTTATGCATTTGTAGAAACTATAGATTTGTATATAGTAGGTTTTTGGAAAAAAACAAACAAACAAAAAAAGTCTGTTTTATGTTGCAGCCTTATTTCCCATGATGCTTTGATGTTCTGAAGAAGTCGTTTGTATTCTTCTTCACCTAAATGTTAGCCGGCACTTCAATATGTGTTTGAAACACTGCCAGAAAACCAAACAGTTGATTTGCCAACGGAAACAAAGTTATGTAGAACTTGCTTTGTTTGAGAGCTGGCAAAAATCAGTATGTGTGTTTTTTCTATTCTTTTGACTCGGTTCTTTTATGGGTATTAATGCACATCCAAAGATTTTCTAAAACAAACCAAAAATAGGAAAAAATGTATAACGTTGAAAAAGCACTGGCATTTGTGAGGTAGCATTGTTGATGAGTTTTGATTTGCCATTCGCACGGGTATAGAATGTAAATGGTGTAGGCTCTGTTCACAAGCTGGGCTAGGCCTGTAGGGAATCTCCTGTTCAATTTACAATCTGAGGCTTTTGAATTCAGGGACTACAAGTCCTGCTCACTTTGCCATCCCACACACAGACATACGCACACACAGACACACACAGACATACAGACACACACAAACATAGACAGACATGCACACACACAAACACACACACACACACACACAGACACACACACACACACACACACACACACACACACACACACACACACACACACACACACACACACACACACACACACACACACACACACACAGAAACACACAGACAGACAAAGACACACACACAAAGAAACACACACACACACACACACACACACACACACACACACACACACACACACACACACACACACACACACACACACACACACGCACACAAGGAGTGGGGGGGGGGGCGTGAGTGTAGGCAGCCGGTCTGCCAGGGGGGCGGGCCATGGGTGGGGTCTATATTTTTTTAAACCCGTGGTGTTGGCCGCCTCGCTCCATGTAGTATCTGTTCTTTTTTGGTACGCACTCGTGTTATGGCTTTAAAGTCGAATAAAACTCCAAAGAACATAACCAAACAAAGGAATCAGTCTGTGAGTGTGTATGCACGTGATTTCAAGGATGGTCTTTTTCCTTATCTTTTGTGTTTGTGGGGGTTTTCTGTTTGCCTTCTATGAGGAATCTTTGAAACAGTTTCTGAGGCACTGAATTGTGTCCATGTGTGTGTTTTTGTCCCCAGACAGCCATGTTTCTATTTTTTTTAATTGTTATTTCTTGTTTTGGTTTTATGTAAATCCATGTTTAGATCCCTATTGCCTATCTGGGTGATAGTGTCGGTGGACACCCGTGAGCATACTGTAATGGACTGATGTTCTCCTCACAACCACATTCTGTGTCATTCTCTGGTCAGAGGCACCCAGGTTCTGCTCTGTTCTCATCTGTTCTCCCGTGTCCACAGCGCAGTGTTCTCACGGGAAAGAAGTTGGCTGTCCATGGGTAGATCGCATCAGTATCGTCTACCAGGGGTAGACAATGCCTGTGTCCCTGATTAGACTGTGTGGCGTTCCGTCAAGGTGCATTCCTTCTATTTCCAGTTTCTGATTGCTCATGCTAATGCAAAAAGGAGGGTTGTTGTAACATTGACGTGTGTGACTGACGTAACGGGGATTTTTCCTTAGGATATTTTGTTGGTGTTTTTCTGTTTGGTTCTTATGACCGGTTGTCCATCAGGGGTTCCTATTTGATAGGTAGCTTGGCTACAGTTTCCATAACAATACTGCGGCGCCAAAGACAATCATCTTGATCTCTAATGCTGGGGGGCTCAATCTATCACCCAGCGGGGTAGCTCTCCAGCTATTCATATACAAAGATGCTTGAAAGGGTTTTGATAAACAAGCATATTTGTTGTCATAGACATTTAGGATATAGGTGACATTCGTAGTACGTTCTGAACTTTCCAAATAAAAATCATATTGCTTTTTTTCAGCCCAAGAGCTATTGTCAGACTTGATTTCCTTCCTCAGCCTCTTATTTCGCGAAGCTTGTTTGATTTCATTCGTCATTACTGTCTGTGTGAGCGCATATGTTTGTGTGTGTGTAAGGGTGTGTGTGTGTGTGGGAGTTTTTTTGTGCAATTTGTGAGTGTGTGCGTGTGTGTATGAGAGTAAGTTTGTGTGTGTGTGTGTGTGTGTGTGTGTGTGTGTGTGTGTGTGTGTGTGTGTGTGTGTGTGTATGAGAGTAAGTTTGTGTGTTTGTGTGTCTCTGTGTGAGTGCGCATGTGTTATTGTGTGTATGATTGTGTGTGAGCGCAATTATTTTGGCCAGTTCGGCAATGCTTTAGGTATATTGACGTTTTAACCCCATTCCACATCGGTTGATCCGTTCCGTTTATTCCCAGTAGCTTTGCGTCTGCTCTTTCAGTGCCGTGCAATATCATATGTTTTGACTGCTAAGCAAATGAAAAAAAGGAAAAAAAAAATTGAGAAGCGAAGTGATGATGTCATCAAGCTTTTTTCAGTGTTCAAATGTTTCAACATTTCTGTAGTCACCAAAGAAGTAGAAAATAAATTGTTGGTATTTCCATCTCTTAAATCTGGTGTCTTGTCATGCAATTTATTGTTATAGGAGTTTTTCCACCCTTCTATTGAAAGGTTCATACTTCTCAGATATCATTTAAATAATGATTTAAATTGCAGTAAGGTATAGTAAGATATACCAACCGAAAATAGGACGATCACTTCAATCTATGTTTTCTTGCCGAAAGATACTTTTGCTGCAAATAAAGGCTAATAGTCAAATGTAAGCATTATTGTCAAACTGAACATTTTATGCAGACGGTTGATGTGTTTACCGTAGGAATGTCAAATTATAAAATATAGCGAGAGAGCCAACGTACTTAACATTGAACCTTACTTAACCCTAACCCTAACCCTTACTTATTTTTTTATATAGGCCTATAGATATCTAGATATATATAGGATATATATATAAACACACACATGAACATTTCTGACCAAACACTTCGAATATGAATCAAAAAAACGATTTTCCTCAAGGGTTTCAGACTATTTACCCCTACATCACTTTCTGCGTTACCGGTCCAGACCACTAGATGGAGCTATAATACTACCGAGACCAGACAAAAGAATCGCTGGATGACTATCATTTCATCACAGACCCAGATGGGATTTCCCATGGATGGGCTTAGTTTTAGTGTAAACAATGTTACATCATAGGTGGGTCATGACCTATGGCCGTTAAAGCTTTAAGGTTTACAATAGCCAATACCTTGCGTTGCTTTGCACTCAATATGATTAAGTAAACCTCTACGACTAAGTTTTGTGCAGTTGATGTCCAAAGTGAACATATTTCCAGATAATACACTTATTGTTAGGGCCTGACATGGAGCAAACGAAGCGACCAGGCTGAAGATTTTGAAATTGCTTTGACACAATACCAACCACCACATCAGCTGTGGAGCAGATTTGCGCATCGCATTCTGGCGGCCGCATCAGTCTCCTCTTTGTTACCAGTCAGAACAAAATGTTCACGGGGAAAAAGCATCTCACGTGCCGCCCACGAGAACGTGCATGGGATCGGCTGTCCAATCAGAGCAGAGAGTCAACCCTCTTTCGCGCGCTCCATCTCTCTCTCCCTCTCTTGCACGCTCCCTCCCTCCCTCTCTCCCACTCTCGCGCGCTCCCTCTCTCTCGCGCGCACCCTGACCGTTGAGGCGCGCTCGCCACGGTCCATCATTATTATTACTAATAACATGGCACTCTGAGTCGTATGCTAAACCAGATCTCCCGCAGAATCCAGACGGCGCTCACCCCATGTGAGACGTTCAAATAAGAAGTAGAAGAAGAAGAAAGTTTGAACGCTCCTTTTCTAACTTCGCGGTTGCCATGGCAGCAGGTTCACGTGAGGCTGGGGAGGGAAGTGACGAGCTGTTGTTGGGACACGTGACCCGGGCTGCGCTGCCGCTGATCTGTTGTGACAAGCAGCGAGGAGGAGGTGAGGAGAGGATCCAGGTCGCATCGAGCCGAGCAGGACGCTAGCTTATGGTCTGGTCCCTCGGACGGCTCTGGTTCGTTAGATCGTCTCACCCGACGGGTCACCGGGAGGACGGCGTCTCTGTCCCCGCGCCGCGAGACATCTGCTCCCCCTGCACCGCGACGACACGTCGTATTGTTTTGTTTGTTTTCAAAGTTGGACTGGAAGAAGACCGATAATTGTTTCATTTGACCTGAACTGACCGTTTCGAGTGAGATATAACCCCCAGACGATGTGACAGTTTGGCGACACTTTGGTCCCGTCCTGCCCGAAGAATAATTCACCAAAACGGTTCTTCCTAACTACGACCGCGTTGGTCGTGGTGGTCGAGACGGTCGTGGTGAACCGAGCCGAGACCCCCCTGCGCTACGGCTTGTCAGGGGTTGTTAGTCCGGTGTCGTGGTGGTACTCACAGGTACACACCACCCGTATGGCCAGCGTGTCGTCAGCTCGTCCGCACAGCTGGTAGGGCTGGTCGTGGTCCGATAGGCTCCGGTACAGTGGTACGGTTCGGTGCCACGGGACCCGAAATGTGTGGCGACGGAGCGGGGGTCCTGGTGGAGGATTCAGAGACTGATCGTAAGGGTAGCCTGATGGCTAGCTGAGAAGAAGCAGTCCGCTCAGTCGATCTCCTCGTCCAAGGCCAGATACAAATAGAAATACACGATCAGTTCAGCAGCCGATTAGACGACAGTGACTCGTACAGGAACGGGCTGACAAAGCGATGCTTTGTTGTCGGACAGGAGACAACTGTCAGCGACGTACAGGCTCCACAGCTGACTGTGTTGGGTGGGCTCCTGCATCAGGTGAAGCCACTGCGAGGACCAGGGCTCAGGGCAGGGGCCATAAGCGCATAGGCTGTGTGTGAACAGGACCTGTGGACAGAGGGACAACTTGAAGACCGAGAGGACTCTTGGGAGGTCTTCACGATGACACTGGACAACATGAAAACAGAGAGAGGTACGTACATGTTTGAAATTGAAATTGTGCATAAGCAACCCCGACCATCGCTACTCGAGAGACATCTCAAGCTGTGCTGCTATTCAACACGGCCTTGTTTTGGAAACTGCGAGTCAGACCTCAAACATCAACACTGTAAACAGCTGACAGTCATGTTTTAGCACAAACCAAATATGGCTTCTGTGTGCACCCTGCGATTTGGTTTGTCGCTGCATTGGATCTCCAGATGTAGACATCGGCTCGGAAGTGGTAACGACAACTGTCGTATGCTTTTGCTACTTATCCGACATGATGTTTTGCCTTTCACTAGCAAATTGACAGAGCAAAATAAGAGGCATTTATTGGTTCAGACAAGGATAATAAAGAATAAATAATAGCCATTCATGTCTCACTTGGAACAGTAACGTCCTCCCTGATGCAATTACTATGCAATTAAGTTGATAAGCATAAGGCGTTTTTTCTTGTGTAAGCACGTCAATAAAGAATTGGGTGATTGAATCCACATGACTGTCAGTAATCCAGAGTTTACGTGATTAGACCACAAAAGCCCCATGACACAGGAGGGGAGAAGCCATTGTTTCTCAGCTGCAATGATTTGGGGAACAGGATCAGTGCATGGTTTTCATAGGTAGTTCAACTGCAGTAAGAGCGCAGGCTGACAGGGAGGGGAAGACCCTGTAGCACGATGTATTGGTAACAGGACGCCTCGACACACAGTAAACATACGCCCTACATGGGCTGGGAAGGTTTTAACCCTAAGCCACATTGCTGCACTTAAAAGTCGATGCTACACAAGTTACATCATCTGTAAACGGTGCCAATGAACGCTAATGTGCGATGTAAACAAAAGGGCGAAAAGATAACAACAACACGAGACGATTGTTCCTATTGTGATACTATTTGTTTTAATATTTAAAGACAATACAATATGAGTTTAGGAGACGCTAGAGAGATAACCACAAACTGAGTGTATTATTATTGTAATTCTAGGAGCCAGACACTGAGGCAGTTCCAACCACTATATTTTATAGTTATAGATTTTGAATATAGATCACAGCATATATGCCTAAACCATTCTTTGATTGCACAGCGAACATCAAACCAACTGAACGAAGCAGGCCTGCCTGAGGCTGTTTATTAGTTGAGCCATTTCTCTACCGTCTCCTGATTTCATATCAGACTGACCCACACACTGTCAAGTTGTAATTATAAACCCATGGAGCAGATGCCAGCGGCTGGTTCCCCTCAGGGCAGGCCGTGGTGCTATTGTTATTTGGAACATACTGTGCTGTGAGAGGAGATGGGAGATTAACACTCGGGCTGTCACCTAGGCCCCTGACTCCTCCCTCAGAGGAGGAGGAAGTTTGGTGAAGAGAGAATCTGTTGTTTGGTGGCTGGTGACAGACACCAGAGGACCGTGCAACAAGCACATATTTACTGTGTGTGTGTGTGTGTGTGTGTGTGTGTGTGTGTGTGTGTGTGTGTGTGTGTGTGTGTGTGTGTGTGTGTGTGTGTGTGTGTGTGTGTGTGTGTGTGTGTGTGTGTGGGGCAGGTCTATTTGTGTTTGTATGTGTATCTATATCTTTGTGTGTGTATTGAAAAAGCCGAGACATTATCAGCACCACAACTTCTGGGGCTTCTTGGGATGTCATACAAGGGGAAGGCTTTCTCTGAAACTTGCTGTCCACACATTTAGTTCTGCTTACGCGCCTTTAGAACCAGAAACAACTGACTCTGTCTTTGTTGCTTGTTTTCCTCAAGCAGGGCTGCAGGATTAGGGCACCTAGTGCATTGTGCCTTTTTGGGAAATGGAGAGAGAGAGTGGGTGAGGAATCTAAATATTTGTTGGAATGTATTACGGTGGACAGCTAATTCATGTACTTGCTCATTCATAAACATATGTGTTTATTTAACTTTGGTTTGGGCAAACCTCCTAACATTAAAAGGCACAAAGGAGGCTAGTCAAGTGGTCTCAGTCTTAGTGACTCTCTTGCTCACACATGTTCATCACACGTTTGCGAGCTGACCAACCCGAAAAAAATCCAGTCAGTGATGATCTCAGTCATGTAAGGTTATATGTAGAGTAGGGATGTAACGTTATGAAAATGTAACCTCACGGTTATTGTGATCAACATTTTTAAATACCCAAAATATGCCCATACTTCAGACTTCATACTTAAGTCCTCTTAGAAGGTAGGGATGGGCAACGATCGATCGTTGAATAGATCGTTAATAGAGTCATGTAGTATATCGAATAATGAATGTGTTATTTATTGCACGGCTCTTCTCAATGCTGTTGACCGCATATAATGCGCATAATAAGCATATCATGACCGCTGTCAAGGTAAGTAGAATATTTTTTTTCCTATCAAATCACACCGCAAGTAGTCCGGTAAACCATCAACCCCAGCGTCCTCGGTTGCTAAGCGACTTCAACATCTTTGGCAGACTATTTCTCTGCTGATCAACTCTACGAATGCTGGTAACAAATAAATTGTAAAAAGACACACTGTGAAGTTATTTTTTCGTTGTGTCTAGTTCAACGTCATGCAGGCTGTGTTCAGTAAAATAAATATATAAATAGCGATCTGTTTTCGGCGCATGTGGGCCTATCTGCCTAAGCCCGTGTTGAAATAATTTTGATGTTAAATGTTGATGGTGCAGTTGGTGAAATAAACGGATTGATTTCCTACAAATCATAAAAGCCTCACCCTGTGTCATTCTGTGTGCGTGCGTGCGTGCGTGGGGGGTTCTTGATTGACCGATTTTCGAATATTATTCGAATACTTGAATAGAATATGAATAGTATTTTTGCCAGAAATGCAAATCCCAATAAGAAGGCTGATGGATGTCTTGAGCGCTGTCGTCTCCTCCTTCCGCCATGATTCACACTGAATCGAAACTTAAAAACATCATGTTGTAGGCTACACAGTGCGCCTGCGCGGCGACTTCAGGAGACTCGGATGAAGCGCTGGGAAGGATTTAAGCACACGGTTACCACACCGCGGGCGCGGTTATCCACCACGATAATAATTTTATTTGAAATGATAACGGTCATTTTTATTAACAACATTTTTATCGCGGTTTACCGTTACACCGATAACCGTTACATCCCTAGTGTAGAGTCATAGTCAGCAGGCCGCTGACTCCCTGTGGTGTGACGTTTACTGTGTCAATGCTCGGAGCCCTAACCAAGCCTGAAGTAACCTCTGTAGCTCGGCCCAGACCCATCAGTTCCCCAAGCGCCCCAGGAGTTCAGCTCCTGGTGCATCCTCCATCCCTATCCCATCACAAACACACTGCTGTCCTGCCCGCCACCCGACCAGTTAGACCAGGATGAAAGTCTGCCCCAGTTCCCAGGACGCAGCACCTGTCCTGTCCCGGCGCAGAACAAGAATTGGAACAAATCTTTGTTCTGTATTGAGGCGTATTTGTAAGACAGCTAAGGAGCGGGGACTACCCATGTGCCTATTGCTAACTTCCCAGTGGGATCCAAAAGTGTTATTCCTGGTTGGAATGCTATGCCTGACTTGGTGATGTCACAGATATATCGTTTTATAGGAAGGTGTAGTATTTACGTAACAAAGTAATGCATTCATTTCATGCTATATGTTGTTTTGTCTCCTTATACGTCCCCAGACTAAAGATCTCTTTCGAAAAGGCATTCAGTGTGGTTGCGAAAATGTGATTGTTGTTTACAGTGAAGCCGGCAAAACATACAAGTTGAGCTCAGCTAGCCTCAACGTGATCCGATGTGACCAGTCCACATTATATGGTCAGAGCTTGTAACAGAAGGGTTAAATGGGCCACTGTTCCCTTGATGGCAGCACAAAACATGGGCTTTTGACCCCTATTGTCTGGTGGAGTGGGTGCTGTGGAGTTTGCCAGCGGTGCGTTGGGGGGGAATTAGTGTGTGGGGTAGATTGTTAGAGGGGGGGTGGGCGGTGTTGAATACCACTGGGGAAATTAGGAAGGCATAGAAGAGAAGAGCCTGTCTTCATATTGTAGGAAGGCATTGTCTGGGCCTGTCTGCTATAATCAAATGCTGCTCTCACAGAGTTCACTGTAAGGAGCCTCGGGGCGAGACCAGTTATAACATGTGACTGCACCACCAGTACTCCCAGTAGATGAATACTCTTGACGTAATCCCATAGTGTTTTGCTTTCCTGCTCTCTCTCACAATTGTTCAATGCTGTTTAATGTACAGTGATCTCAATTCTCCTGAATGTATTTATTGCAGCTCACATCATCCAACCTCAAAATAGTGGGTTTTGTCCTTACATTTTCATTGATTTCGTCCCTAGGCAATCACGGGTAATGGTTAACTCAGTATTGTCGTTTGCTACATCGTTTGGGCCACTGCTTTCTCCCTCTCTGTTAGCCTTCTCCACCAGCCCCCTCCTTGATCATTGCACAGTCACCTCTCCGATGCAATCACTGATTAATTCATAGTCACATCACTGAATATTGATATGAAACCCAGTGTGAACGCCAGCCTTTGGACTTGCAAGCAAAAGTTATCTGATGGCAAAGATGGGCCCAGACAGTTGTTCGTCAGCATAGAACACAAGCTGAGGGTTTAGCAAAAAGACGGAGGCCATGTTGACGATGTCATCGGCCCCGTCTTTAGAGCGAGACGGACGCAGCCTCTGCAGCGGCCGAGAGTTAAGCCTCTGGGGGATTGGCCGTCCTCATCACAAGACACTCTGGTCTTGTCTGGTCGTCACCGCTTCGACGGGAGTGATACGTGTGCTGGCATGGATCTGACAGCACCGGTGACATCATCGTCCTGTGTGTTCATCATACCCCCATGGATCACGGTCTGTTGCCATTTAGCCAACCAGCATCAGATTCCGTAGGGATAGGAAGTGCCATCTGGGCTGGTCAGCCTGTTCCTGGTAGGGTAGGTGGTGGAATACCCATAAGCATCCATCACCCCTTGCTATTGGTCCATCTCTCTGTTGTTCTTTTGTAATTGTTTTACTTCCTCTACACATATTGTGTGTCCCTTTCCCAGCATCTTTATTTTCAGCATGTCTGTTATTATTCTCCAAAACCTTTTTGATTGTTCCTTTGGCACTCCCCATGGCTCTGTTTCCCTCCAATGAAATCTGGACAAGCACGGGCCAAATGTGCTGCACAGTCGGCCCCGGGCCCTCACACGAATGTGACGGGACATAACTGGATCTAGCAGGGAGCTTGCAGTGTTTCTCCGGGGGCGCCTGCTAAGAAGCTGTGTTTGTTTTAGGAGAAACACAGCCATTCACGCCTTTGCACTTTGGCACGTCCTATTCATCGATCACTTCGTCGCCTCAGAAAAATAAGCTGACATACCCCCGGCCTCGTGGGCTCAAGCAAGCCTCGCAAGGAGCCCGTCACGTTTACAGCGTGACCTGCTCCACCTCCGGCTTCCAGCACAGAGGCTGGCGCCGGAGTACCGACGGACTGACAGAGGCGCTGGTGATAAGAGTCACCTGATTGTGTAACCTTAAATAAACAGCAGCCGCCTCTCAACTCTCTCCTCTTGAGCAGCTGCGTGCCGTGCCTACAGAAGCTGGACTTTTTCTGTGTGAGTCCGTATTGAGTCATTCCTGCTACAACGGGGAAAATCCGGTTAAGTCTCCCTAGTAGTTATTTTTCTACAATGAGATTTGAATGTAAACTCAAACAAAAAAAAGTGGAAAAGCACAACCGGACACATAGGGGTTGATAGAAGCAGTTGCTAGCCGCATGCCAAAATGTTATTGAAACACATGACTCTGTTGACTTGAGCTAAGGAAGTGCAGCCAATAGCAAAGGGGCATTCTGGAAAAGAGTGATTTGGGGGTTACCTACCCTACCCCCTTTTTAAATTAGACTAATTGTTCAAAACATAATCAGGCCTGCAGCCTCTTGGTTATGGAATAGAGAAATACTGCAGTATTATGTCATAGTACATAAAGCCAAGTCGTTTATGCTTTTGGAATTAGAACCTTATTGAATATTAATTAATGCTTGGTCTTGTGTTGTTCGCTTAAAAAGCACCATTTACTTTCTAGCGCTTATAAAGCAAAAGGTGCTTTATAATGCTGTTCAGTGCTAGTAGGCGCACATTTTTGCCTTCCACAGACTGATTTCTTGTACATAATAAATATTCCCTTGGACGTGAGTACTACCTTGTATCAGTAACTGTATTGTGTAATACAAGCCGTGATCTGGTTTGCTATAACACACACTCGCACAGGCAGCAGGTGCTCTCGTATCAGAGCCGGTTGTGTCCCCTGGCCTGCAGGTCAGCCTAGTGTCAGGTGGTACGTACGAGGCCACAGGGTGAACGCTTCCAGCTGGCCAGCAGACAAACAATGGCTTTAACGGTTTAACTATAGGCCCGTTGTGGGATGGGACTGGAGGTGGCATGGGGTCGTTGAGGACACTGAGGGCGACAGACACCCTGCTGGGATTCACTGTGAGACCGGCCCGAGGCCCATTGTTTATTAAGAGCAGCATCAGGTGAAGCCTCACCTGAGAACCTGCCGCTCCTATCCACTTTCCTCGCTGAGTCTCAGCTCTGACTTGGTGCCGTTGTTTCATGTAGTCTCTGCAGGCTGTCGACTAGGCCCACTTAACGAGCTCAAGGCTGGGACACACACAAACACGCACACGCGCAAACACAATAACGCAAACCCATGCGCAAACACACCCACACATATACACACATGCCCAAACACACACACACACACACCCAAACACATGCAAACACACACCCACATACACAAACATAACCAAAAACACCCACACTGACGGTTTTGTGTGTGGGTCACTTGCGGGCTATATCAAATGGACTTTGTCCCCTGGCTTTGCGCCAAGTGACATGGTCCATCTCGGCCTGTTTGGCTAGCTAGGTCAACACCCGAGAAATCCAACGGACTGGTTGTCCTAGTTGATGTAGGTGCTGTGTGTTGCAGTGTGTCTGTGTTGTGCCCCTCTCTGGGCTGGTGTAGGCAACATGTGCGCTGCTGACAGATGGCTCCGTGGGAGGCTAGGAGGTGGGTATGTGTTTTGACGGATATTCTCACGAGTATTGGCCAATATTTGTTCACATTTCCAGACAGCATCACGGGTTGTACAAGCTGTTTTCAAGGATATTTGTATGTTATTTATTTAATGGTATATCACCATAGCAGCAATAAACCTACATTTACTGTAAAAACTAAATTGATTCAACGTATATTCTATTAAAACTAATACAATTGTAGCCTCTTTTCTTTTCAATGAATTGACCTTGATGTGTACTGTGGCTGTTAGATGTCTCCATATCTGCAGAAACATTATAATTGGCAGTCAAAATGCTGTTAGATCCATTAGTTGTATTTTCCTGTACCATTTAGCACCAATGCACAGGGCACGGTTTCCCTAATGTGATCTTGTGCAACAAACATGACTTCACTAATCGCAGGCCTTGGCTCGCAAAACCCAATATTGTGAAATACATTCAATTATTTAAACTTGCTAATTATGGGTTTTGCTGAGGGGCAAACTATGGCAGTGGTTTAAGGACTCAACGCTCTAAAAGGTCAAAACAAACCCTGGCATTCATCAACTGATGCAACCTAAGATTTGATCCAGTAATAAGATCATTGATTATGTAAAGGAGATTGGCCAAGCCGATTTTGCACTTAACCAATGCACTTCACCAAATTGTATGGATAACTTGTATATTGCAATGAAAACTATCTAATCCACAGAATAGTCTTGTAATCATCAAAGTATGTGATAAAGTAACGAAAAAGTGTTCCACTGTATTACTGCCCTGCCTTGGAAATAATCATAAGTAAATAGTGGGCCCTTGGGTTTGGGTCTTAGTCTTTCCCCCAGCCCAAACTGGTTCCTTCCAGTCAGGAGCGGCCAGCTGTATGTTCCACAGCTGACCTTCCTTACGCTGAGCCCGAGGGTTAGCTTGGGCTGCTCCAGGCAGGATAGACTCTTCCACCTGCAGGGTGACCTCACCTGGGTCACCAGGGGTCGAGGTGTTCAATCGGGTAAAGACAACCAGGCTAGCTCCAGTTGCAGAGAACCAATGCCTTCTATCAGGTGCCGGTCCACCTGATGGAATTTCACAGAGCCTAGTTTAGTTTCAGTGGTGCCGGGTTGGTGGTGCCTCAGGTCTAGGCCTCAGGGGGATTGGTTGCTGTGATTGAAACCACACAGGACACTTGGGAGAAGTTACTGCCATTTATCGATGTGTTTTTATAAATGTACACAATGTTGTCCCCTGCTTTTATTGGTTTGATCTTCTGCCACAGTTTCACATTTAACTACAAGCGGTGTTGTGTGTTTATGAAGCCTATGTTACCTCGGCCCAAGTGTGAAACACGCATTACAGGCCCAATTTTGAGGCGGTTTCCAAAGGTGCCTGGAGCTGGGATAAGATCTGTAGGATTTCACCTCTCCCTCAGCTGTGGGAGAGGTAATCCCATCGGCATGCCAAAACGGCCCAGTGCTGTTGCTGCTGGTCAGCCACTTACCCTGGGCCTGGTTACATCACAGACCTCGACCCCGGACAACGGGTTTAGCATCGGGGTTATGCCTGCGTGATACAGTGAGGCCTGAGCTGAACTCTCGGAGGTTGTGCCTGTCAACACCATGGCCGGCTGTCGCTCTAGGTCCTCTTTGGGGTTAAGGCCATTACTTGGTGTTGCTGCACACAGCGCAGCAGGGGGGGGGGGGGGGGGGGAGTGCTATGGACCCTTGTTCCATTGTTTACTGGACGCGGTTGACGTCCATCTTCTAAACCTCCATCAGCAGATGACTCGGACCAACAGGTTGGCCTGATGGTGCTTCTAAAGTGGTGTTCCTTCGGTTTTCTGTTTTCAACCACCTGATTCACATGCGCCTTCATTCAGACCTCCTCACTCTGCTGTATGAGGACTGTATCTGTGTGGTCAGAGAGACACTCTTGTAGTTCTCAAGAGATTGGGAGATTGTTTGTTCCTTGCCACTCCTTGACCTCAACCAGCTACCTTTTAAGTTTGAAAGATAGAACTCAGTTAAACTCATGCTAACCTTCTTACTCTGGTTTGGGGTCTTCCTCCATACCTAGCTAATGCTGTGGGTAAGCTGAGCAGCTCATGTGGTTTAAGAGGGATTTGTGTTTGTGTTCTCGAAAAAGGTTTACTACAGTAAGTAGGCTTTTAAACCGAAAGCACAGGCCTAAAGAGCGGCTTTAGTCTCTTTAGACTAGCTAGAGTTTGACAGCCAGGCAATGCATCATGGGCCTTTTTTTTTTTGGGGCAAATTAAAGCAAATTAAGCGGCCTTGCATCTCACCAGGAGCCGTCATGTCTGGCTGGAACAGTGGAAATCACCGGAAAAGCATATACTCTCAGTGATTGCGTAACTAGACCGCTGGTTCTGATGGATCGTCAAGGCCAGTGAAGGGACAGGACCTGCTGAGTGTCAGGACAGTATTATAACCATGATGACTGGCATGAGGATACATACAAGGGCACACTGGCATCCCAGGCCTGTGGAAGGCCTCTGCACAGTTTTGACTTTGTTTTTCCCACTGCAGCTTGGAGGAGTTCAATTAGGTTGTCCTGGCAGAAACACCGGCTAGATAATACATTCCTCCTCTCTCTGAAAGGGCTTGTTTGTCAAGTAACTTGCAGACTTTAGCACCAAAGAGTCTGCTGACAAACAAATGCCCTGTTGAGGTGTGTGTGTGTGTGTGTGTGTGTGTGTGTGTGTGTGTGTGTGTGTGTGTGTGTGTGTGTGTGTGTGTGTGTGTGTGTGTGTGTGTGTGTGTGTGTGTGTGTGTGTGTGTGTGTGGTGTGATGTCAGCTTACAGCAGCTGAGTTCACAAAACACCAAAATAAGGGTTCCCCTTTGCAAGCCCCGTGTCAGCCAATCAGGTCCCAGGGATTGTTGCTATGTGTGCTGTGAATCTGCCCCTTTGTTGAGGAATAAAATGGGAGGAATACACAAAGCCACACGTGCGTACACACACACACATTGGCAGGCAGACAGACGGACAGGGAGGGAACCAGAGCTCAGTCCAGAGTTTTGGCTAACCACTTACGAGGAAGTGGGTGGAGACTGGAAAAGTTTGTGTGTTTCAGGACTGCTTGAGGGAGCCAGTCTGTCGGACCGTAGCCCCATAGCTTCACTTTCCTCTGGCCCGGAGCGCCACTGCTCTGTCCCTTTTAAAGATCCCATGTCAACTTATTTCCAGAACTTTCTCACATAACCTCCCAACTGTTGATCCCATACCGCCTGAAAAGGCTTGAGTTGATATCTTTGTTTTGTGTGGTGTTGCCTTTCCCTGGAGCTCTGAATCGCCTGGCTGACATCATCCCAGTGATTTAGAAGCGCCAGCAGCTCCTCTACCTGCTGGGTGGGAGGGGTCTAGGACAGGCCTGCGTAACCGGATAGGTGAGCCCTGAAAGGGCCTGTGATTCATTGTGGGGAAAGGCAGTGGAAACGCGGCTGTTGTTGTGATGACCCTTTTAGTCTGCGGCGACACATCTTTCAGCTCCTTAGCTAAAGAGGTCTGTGGCACACTCGAACCAGTGTATGACGTATGTGTGTGTCTCTGTGTGTGAGTTTTTGTGTGTTTTTCTTTGGTTTGCAGTAACAGGGCCAAGCAATAAGCACCCGAAGAACAGTGAACCCACAGTGAAGAACACGCACCATCTAAATCACACGGCTGCATGGATTTGCATACCCATAGACCCGAGCTGCACCTGCACACCCCTCAACCACCACCCCCCCCCGGACCCCCACTCTCGCACTTCAATGAGTGCCTACATAACAAAAGGCACCTAAGCTCGGACACACACACACACACACACACACACACACACACACACACACACACACACACACACACACACACACACACACACACACACACACACAGAGAGAGGAGGGAGGAGAGACCCCTCAATCTCCGTGACAGGCGTTTAACGGGATGTCGGTGTTGCCAGGGCAACCCCTTTCCCCCCTCCTCGTGTGAAATGGAAGATTGTGTTGTGAGAGTTACGCGGGCGTTTTTTATTTTTTCTTTCTTTCAAGTGTTCTTTGTTCTCCGCCGTCCCTGCCACCGGCCCACCGTTGGGTCGCCGATCGGCCCGTTCCCTGGGCGGCCCCGCTGGCAGCCAGCCACCGCGACCAGCCCCCGGGCACAAAGGCCGCGCTGTAGCGCAGAGGGCTAGGCCGCTACGGCCTAGAGAGGGAGACCCGGGTATCCATACGGCGTCACAGACACATAGACACACACACACACACACACACACACACACACTCACACATCTGTTTGGCTAAAGAGAGGCCTCAGAGTGACCCTCCGGTGTTACCACTCTCCATACACACAGACAGGCTTATATGTATAGCAGCGAGGCCGCTATGGCTAAAGAGAGGCCTCTGAGTGACCCTCTGGTATCACCACTGCACACACGCATTCACATACAGTCTTTGAAACCGGGCTGGGGTCATGTGGCGTGAACGTGTGAATTATCAAAGAGCCAAGTATTTATGTGAACTGGTTATATTCAGTCTGAAACTAAACTTGAATTCCTTCTACGGACTGGTGATTTCTTAAAGGTTGGGTATGGGATTTGCGAAACGCCAGCAGATTTTGAAAATGCACAACTCAAATGGTCCTACCCCCTCTCCTTCAACGCTGACTCTGACTCCACCCATTCCAAGTACATGGACGCGCAATCATGCACGAGTGAACACAGATGCGCGAGATTGAGCCATTAGCTAGTTAGCTAGCTCCAGTAGCTACCGCAGGATAACAACAAACAGAAGCTTGCTCTGGGTCACGAGCTTTGAGTACGTGCACGAAGGGGTCACGCGGGGAGCGGGGGAGGGGGATTGCAGTGCGACCGTTTGATTGACGTATTTACTGTCCAATGCAACTCGGTGGGTCTGGAAATCATTGGCTGGAGTTTTTCGAGCCCTGCCCGTTCCACAGATGATTGACTTGTTTAATTTTCATGTCAGTACTTCTAACTCGGTGGCTGTAAGTGGGTTATGATAAGGATTTCAAGTAATTTTGCAAAAATTGCCAAAAAAGCGAATTCCATACCCAACCTTTAAAGTAGTACATTTCTTATGTTAAATGTATCACAATACTATGGGAAAACATGAGATTAGAATCACTGAGATACATTTTAAAATGTGTGTGCCCTTTTTGATTCTTCAATACATGTTCATGTCAATTCCAAGACAAAAGCACCAGGATCACACTTTAAAGGCATCTCTATGTGGCAACTGCAAAGCACAAAGAAAACTAGATTTGTGTATGAATCTGTTCTTGTCACAAATAATTTTACTGAGACTTGGAGGCCCTTCCACTTTTACAGACTCCATTAAAACGTCGGCTCTCTTATCATCGCAAACAGAGGACGGAAGCAATCCCAGTAAAATGCCTCAGACTTTTATTTGAGGCCCTTCCGCCTGCATTTGCTCTGTAAAAAGAACACGACAAATTTTATTGAGTACTTTGAGCAGGCATCCTATTGATGAGTGGTGGGAGTCCCAAACCTTTTAATTTTGGAAAGATTATTACCGCCAGTACTTCTTCAGTTCTGTTCCGGCATTTATATATACGCTTTATAATCTCATGGGGAGTCCAAGATAAGGGTAAGAGACAGACATACAGGGGGGGGGGAGAGAGAGAAAGAAAGAGTGAAGGCAAGCCACCAGACTGCATCTATATTTATCTCACTGAGGTCTGCAGTAAGGAGATTTAGCATGGACATACTGCTACTGTAATCTCCCGATTTGCCTCTCTCAATTCATCATGGCAGTACAGCTGTGTGCGTGTCTGTCTCTGCAGCTGCCTGCATGCACGAACGCATGCACAGATTGATTCTGCAGGTCTCCGGGTGTCACACACACATCCGTTCCCGGTGGGCTGCTTGAGAGGAGAGTGGGTCAGGACTCAACGTTACGTGTCTCCATACAGAAAATGCAGGACGACTTACATTGTTATGGTAAAATCAGCCGTTCCTGTCAACCTCCCTTGAAGTTGAGAACACGCTGTACCCACCCCGCGTCACCTGCAGCTCCAGGCCGACAGGCAAGCCCTGAGGAGGAGGAGGAGGAGGAGGAGCAGTCTGTCTGGTCTCTGGGATCCAGATGAAGCCGGATAGGGCTGGGTGTTGAGCCGGCACACCTCAGCGAGCTAAGCCTGCACGACCTGGCCTCGCTTACGTAGCTGGGCCCGTCTCTCTCTCTTCCATGGCAGTCCCCTGTCTCTCTGCCTCTCTTCCATGGCTGTCCCCTGTCTCTCTGCCGCTCTTCCATGGTCTCTCTGCCTCTCTTACATGGCTGTCCCCTGACTCTCTGCCTCTCTTCCATGGCTGTCCCCTGTCTCTCTGCCTCTCTTCCATGGCTGTCCCCTGTCCCTCTGTCTCTCATACATGTCCCCTGTCCCACTGGCTCCGGCCTCTTCGTCTGGCTGTGAGGACGTCTCTGCTTTCTGTGTAGGTATCTCTCGATCTCAATGCCGACCATCAGCAGTATTGAGAAGAATGGGGAGAAAAAGACAATGCTGTAAACCGAAAGAACATATGCTCAGCCATCCTTCCTGCTTATTCTAAATGGGTACGAGGTCACCGCCGCATACCAGACGGGTTGTGCCTCTGAATCCACCCGGAGTGCAGGTCTTTGTTTCTTTCAAGAGATCTCATTTACAAAGCGGGCCGCCTGTACACACATGGTTGAAAGATGCATGGCTGTTCTGCTCACGGTCCACAAACGCTTATATGCTAGACTCATACCTTTATACTGAGCCAGTCTGACCTCTTCCTCCCCCATCTCCCCCCCCCCCCCCCCCCCCCCCCACTCCACTCGCCTGCCCGAGGTGTTATTCCATACCACATGATCCTGCACTGTTGTGATTGGCAGTGCACACAGAGACAGCTGAGCTGAGGTGTGTGTGTGTGTGTGTGTGTGTGTGTCTGGGGCAGGTCTAATAATAAGGATGACGACCAAGATAATGGTAATAATAGTGTGAATCTAAATCTGGCTAAATGAGTCTGGGGTCCTCATCATGTTTCTCTCTCGTGTGTCTCTCATGTCTCGTGTCTACACCTTGATGGCCACGTGTTGTTTGAAAGGACAAAGTTCAGGAATTTAGGACACTTTGAGAAAACAAGGAGCAGGTATAGTCATGCACATCTGTCCAGGATGCTTAAAGATGGGGTGGAGATGACGTATATCCACCCATCCAGCTCCGGGTTGGGTACTGAAGGCGACCCGGCCCCAACACCCGATGCACACAGACCTTCATTCCCTGTCTGGGTTTGATGCTCTTCTTGTTGTGTAGAGGGAGGGGTTGGGGATCCGTCTGGTTCAAGACGATATCAACCTTGCACATGAAGAGGAGTTAATCGTATGCACAAACAGCCAGAGGGTTGACTCCATTAATCATTTTCACGTAGAACGAAAAATGTAAATGTACCTCTCAATATTGACTTCCAATTTGTCATAAAAAAGCAAAGACATGTAATTAATTCAAGGAACGCCTCTGCACTTATGTAGAGGTGTGTGAGTGTGTGTATATAATGTGCATGTGTGTGTATGTCTGGTTTTCCTAGAAGTGTTGTTGCCATGTGGGTCTGAGGCCTGACGGATCCCATCTATGTGAGCGTAAGCAGGGCCCCTCGCAGAGTCCCTACTCCTCACTAGCCCTTTGTGTGTGTGTGTGTGTGTGTGTGTGTGTGTGTGTGTGTGTGTGTGTGTGTGTGTGTGTGTGTGTGTGTGTGTGTGTGTGTGTGTGTGTGTGTGTGTGTGTGTGTGTGTGTGTGTGTGTGTGTGGGACTACCATTATTCCTGGATCGTTAGGGGGGATGTGTACTCATGCTTAAGATGGGTGGAAGGGAATGTGAGTGATTGTCCTCTGGGTGATCTGGGTATTTACACATCCATGTCACGTGTGCCCGAACACCAGGATTAGTGTGTGTTTATGCGTGCGTGCATGCGTGTGTGTGTCCAAATGTGTTTGTTTGGATTTCCTAGAAATTTGTAATCGGACCCTGCCTTTCTGCACTTGCTTGGGGGGATCTGTGCGATTGAGGACATTTTACATAGAAAGCGGGAGGAAGGGAGGAGGGGAGGAAGGGAGGAGGGGCATGTTTCCTTGGCTCCTCTAATGACATCTCCACCCGCTCCCCTCCCCTCAACCACCACCACATGTGGTCCAGGTAGCCTTAAACCCCCCCCCCCCCCCCCCCTCTGTTCAGACAAAACAATGTCCTGAGAGGCCCTCGCAGAAACGCCCAGGTTAGCCGCAGGTTTTGCTGTTTTCAGCCCTGCGTCCTTCCCCACTGCCCTCTCTAGCGCCCCTAGTGGTGGTCATTTGTTGTACGGCCTCTGGAAGACGCACTCAGCTGTGTTGACGATGGAGATGGTCTTTTGTTTTTCTTGGTATCTACCAAGAGATAGAAGGTCAGATACCTTCATATTCTGCAGCGTATTGTCAAAAATGTGTTAGTCTCTCTCTCTCTCTCTGTGTCCACCACTCTCTCTCTCTCTCTCTCTCTTTCTCCGTCCCCACCTCTCTCTCTCTACCCTGTGCTCATTCTGCCTACAGCTGGCTGACGCCCCCCCCCTCCCCCCCTCCCTCCTCATGTTTTGTGTCGGACTGTGCTGCTCCGCTCTCCCCACGTGCAGCGGCAGGAGCTGAAGCTTGTGGGAGGAGTTTCCCCTGGAGGAATGTGTGTTACTGGCTGGCTGACACACACGCACACGATACAGTCCCACTGCTTTGCTTAAAGCAAACACCTTCTCAGAACCAGCTGAGAAAGAACCTCTGTTCCCTCTCGTGTGTGTGTGTGTGTGTGTGTGTGTGTGTGTGTGTGTGTGTGTGTGTGTGTGTGTGTGTGTGTGTGTGTGTGTGTGTGTGTGTGTGTGTGTGTGTGTGTGTGTGTGTGTGTGTGTGTGTGTGTGTGAGCCAAAATGTGCTCAGTGCTTGTGGCACTTTTATGCCTGCAATCGGATTCAAGCGTTCAAGGTCATAATATAGTTACGATACTTTAAACCAGAACATTACAACACCAACACTACTCACCAGAACACCAACGCTGCTCCCCACAACACCAACACTACTCACCAGAACACCAACACTACTCACCAGAACACCAACGCTACTCACCAGAACACCAACGCTACTCACCAGAACACCAACGCTACTCACCAGAACACCAACGCTACTCACCAGAACACCAACGCTACTCACCAGAACACCAACGCTACTCACCAGAACACCAACGCTACTCACCAGAACACCAACGCTGCTCACCAGAACACCAACGCTACTCACCAGAACACCAACGCTGCTCACCAGAACACCAACGCTGCTCACCAGAACACCAACGCTACTCACCAGAACACCAACGCTACTCACCAGAACACCAACGCTACTCACCACAGCACCAAGTGTTATTTAAATGTGTTATTTAAGTGTTATTTAATTGACATAAAGACCAGCTTTTCTTGCTTTTGGAATGTTCACCTGCAGTTGTTCACCCGCTGAACTCTAATCCTCCACGCTTAGCTTGGAGGCTTTGCTTGATCTTGTATGGGAGGGACGAGACGCACATCGTGCACTCTATTCTTTCAGTGGTTTTATCTGATTGCTAAGCCTCCACAGACTCAGCCCTCATGGCCTACATTGAGGGCGATGCTGAGGGAGTTCCAAGGTCTGGGTGTCACCAGGTGAGCCAGCCCCAGCCCTAGCCCTAGTAGCCCTGGCTATGGCTCACGACAGCCTGCCCTGTTTGACCCCGGCCCTCCTGCCTGCCGGTCGGTGCCTTATGGTGGTGTTATTTCTGTCCTCAACTCGGCAGCGCACCTAATTCAGCCTGCATAGGTGTGACTTTGTGTATGTGGGGGACTGTGTGCGCGCATGCACTTTGTTGGCAATGTGTGTTTTGTCATGTGAGGTTGAATGCACCAGTGTGTGGGTATGTGTAAGGGTTTGTGTGTGTCTATTTGTGTTTGTCCGTCCTTGTGTGGCTCTCCATGCTGAGGTTTGTCAGTGATGCATGTTTGTCTGTGTGAGTGTGACTGCAGTACTGTGTGTGTGTGTGTGTGTCTGTGTATTTATGTCCTTGTGTGTGTCTGCATGTGCGTGCGTGTGTGTGTGTGCGTGTGTGTGTTTGTGTTGCTGTAAAAGAAGTCTCTTGTGCGTATGGCACCACGCCTCTCTCAGCTGACATGCAGCGTCTAAATATATCCCTCTTGGAGCGGCCGCGCCGGGGAGCAGTCCTACCGACGGCGTCCACCCCCTCTCCAAACAAAAACATTTCAGGCTACATTTAAACTAGGCGCTGCCAGCGACGCACCGACGGGGGCCGGCCGGGTTTCAAAGGCCTCCCATTAGGGCGGTGTCATAGCAACAGCCAGACCGTGCGGCCACTTAAAAACACCTTCCGCCGCTCATGTGTGCTACCGGTCGCTAGCGGTCAGCGGGGCTAACGGAGGCGCTAGGCGGCGGTGCTAAACAGAGCGGCTAGGCCCCGCTGTGGTCTGCTGGTTAGAGTGCTACTTTGCTCAGAGTGCTGTTTAATGCTGACGGAGTGCGGATTCACCTCCGTTTCATTCTAAGATAGAAAATGAAAACATAATGGTCAAGGCTGAGTGGGTGTGGTGGAGCTCTCTGGGTCAGGAGAGCAGGAGATGACTCCTGGGGATGGAAGAAAGTCATGGGCCTCGTCATGTCTGACCTTCCAAAGGGTTTGGCTCCCCTGTGTTCGCTGCTTGTCCCAGTGTTAATGTATGAAAGGAGTTACGTCATGTTAATAACCAGTTCAGTCTAAATGCCGGTCTCTCCTTCAGGCTCAGAGGAGGTGTTCATTAGCACTTGTCTCTCTCCCAGGAGGTGATTATTCGAACACTGCTCTCTCTCCAAGGAGGGGTTCACTCTAAAGCTGGTCCCTCTCCAAGGAGGGGTTCACTCTAAAGCTGGTCTCTCTCCAAGGAGGGGTTCACTCTAAAGCTGGTCTCTCTCCAAGGAGGGGTTCACTCTAAAGCTGGTCTCTCTTCAAGGAGGGGTTCACTCTATAGCTGGTCTCTCTTCAAGGAGGGGTTCAACACTGGTCTCTCCTTCAGGCTCAGAGGAGGTGTTCATCCTAACCCTGGTCTCTCCCCAGGCTCGGAGCCGTCAGAGGAGTTCTTCGAGTACGACGCGGAGGACTTCCTGGGGCTGCTGACCCTCCTCATCACGGAGGGCCGGACCCCTGAGTGCTCGGTGAAGGGCCGCACCGAGGGGCTGCACTGCCCCCCCGCCCAGTCCGCCATGCCCCCCCTGCACAGGCACGAGTGCAGCGACAAACTGCCCCAGGTACGGACACATAGGGACACACACACACACACACACGCACACACACACACAAACGCACACAAGCATACATGGGGACACACACACAAGTGAACACGCATACACACATAGGTACACACTAACACATACACAAGGGGACACACACATGCGGACACATACACAAGGACACATACAACCGCGCTCACTTACACACACACAAATACACACGTATGTACAGGATGTAAATTGAATTACTTTAGTGAGCATCACCTTTGCCATCTTCTTGTGACTCACAAGTCTTTAGGCGTATTGCCTATGACGTGTTAGTTATAGCCCTCTCTCGAACCAAATGCAACACTCACTAGGGCATGAGCCAGGGGACATCGTGTTCAGAAACATAGCAGGGACTAAGTGTGTGTGTGTGTGTGTGTGTGTGTGTGTGTGTGTGTGTGTGTGTGTGTGTGTGTGTGTGTGTGTGTGTGTGTGTGTGTGTGTGTGTGTGTGTGTGTGTGTGTGCAGTGTCGGCAGGCCAGTCGCACACGGTCTGAGGTGATGCTCCTGTGGCGGAACGGTATCCCCATCATGATCGAGGTCATGTTACTGCCAGATTGTTGCTATGGTGACGAGTGCCCCCCCAACGACCTGATCAGCGACCCGGTCATCAAGCAAGACGCTCTGCTTCTGGAGAGGTGGAGCCTGCAGCCCATGCCCAGACAGTAAGCGCGCACACACACACACACACACACACACACACACACACACACGAACACACGAACACACACACACACAAACACACACACACACGAACACACACACACACAAACACACACACACACGAACATACACACACACAACTTGGATTCATCCCAGCCAAGAAGACCTCAACACGAGGTTGTGGTCGTTCATCCGTTCCCTCTGTTCTCGACACCTATAACTCTAGAGCTGGAGGCCGGCTCCATGTTGTGATGGGATAACAATTAATCAGGCGTGTGCATCTCCACAGATGCTCTCCACACGCCCGGGGAACGCGCCCAACACGTGTTGTTTAATTAGCTCAACAAATCGGCCTATTTTCAGCACAGATTCTATTCATGTCCGGCGCACACACACATCCCCTCAGGTAAGCACATCCCAGTTTAGTGTTGCGTCGGAAGGGGGTTTGGGGGGGGCGTCTTCCCGTTGTCATGACACTTTGGAACTAGCCTGGTCCTCCTTGACTCCTTGACAAACGTTGACTAACTTGAAGGCAGGTGTCTGTTGAAGTTTAAAACTATTGGATCTGCCCAGTGCCACTCTGGATCTGCCATAACCAATCGCTAACGCTTGGCCGGGAATCACGATGTGCGCAGGAAGCAAACAAACAAACACCGTGCGTGAACGAGAGCTGACTTTAACGTCATCGTTCTCACCCACTCCCTCTGTTCGCTGATTGGACCGCCCAAAATCTGGCTTCCAAGGAACCCATGCATATGAAGCAGACACAGACCTAATACTGAAGTGAAATGAAAATTGAGTAGGTAGGTGGGCGTTGCCAGGCTACTTTGGAACATGTTCCCTGGTACAATCAAGGCAGTCAGAAACATATGCAGTTTTAAAAAGGCTTTGAAACAATGGCTTAGAAGCCAATGTTAGGCATGTCTTACTTATGATCATTGTTATGTGCGTGACTTGTAAGTAGTTGCGTACATTTTTTTGAATGATTGATGTGCTGCCACTTGCCCTCTTCTCCTGCCACCACACAGGGACCACAATGTGTGGCTTTACTGCGTCTTCCCGGACTATTTATGTATTTTAATGTATGACACATACATTGAGTGCCGTTCATATTTTAGATCAAAGTGGTCAAATAAAATCAATCAATCCTCCAATGACGTCGATGTCCTCCTCCCCGCGGCAGGAGCGGCGACCGCTTCATCGAGGAGAAGACGCTGCTGCTGGCCGTGCGCTCCTACGTCTTCTTCTCCCAGCTCAGCGCCTGGCTCAGCGCATCCCATGGCATCGTGCCCCGCAACATCCTGTACAGGTGAGCCCCCCCCCCCCCCCCCCGCTGGGCTTAGCATGGCCCCGCCCCCAAATAACATGCTTCGGTTCCGTTTAAAGATATGGAGGTACACGTTGCCAGCTGGATGTTGGCGGGACAATATGGCGGGATCTCTTGATTGTGTTTAATATTAGATTCGATTTTATTTTGGAACATGAAATGGGAAGAATTTGCCGGTGTATGTATCCAGTGTTTTGAAATGGACACCTTGACTCACTGAGTGGATTTATCTTCTTTTAGTAGCTGAGATGAAACCGTTGAAATAAGCACTCAAGAATGCAAGGTGTTGTGCCAATAACTCTCTCTCTCTCTCTCTCTCTCTCTCTCTCTCTCTCGCTCTCTCTCTCGCTCTCTCTCTCTCTCTCTCTCTCTCTCTCTCTCTCTCTCTCTCTTCCCCCCCTCCCTCCCGGACCCCCAGGATCAGCCCTGCCGACGAGGAGCTCCTCTGGCAGTTCTCCCAGCCCCCGTCGGAGCACCTCTTCCCCGTCCCCAACGTGTCCCAGAGCGTGGCGCTCCGTGTGCGCGTGCAGTCCCTCCCCCGCCAGCCCACCTACCCCACCCTGGCCTGTAGCATCCACACCGGCCTGCCCTGGCCCGGCAAGAGCCTGGGCCACGGCCCCCGGCCCGACCCCTCCGCCCTCCGCAAGGCTCCGGAGAGAGGCGGAGACCCCCCGCCCCCGCCCGCCTCCGCCCCGCCCCTCTACGCCAAGACCCCCGGCTCGGCGCCGGCCCTCCCCGCGAGCACGCTGCCCCAGACCGCCCCCAAGAGCCAGGGGCCCCCCCGTGACTACGGGAACCTCTACCAGAACGGGGCCGACCCCCCGCCCCGCCAGGGCTCCCCTCTGTTCCACAAACCTCCCCCCCGCTCCCCCACCCCCTCCCGAGCGCACTCCCCCCGCCCGGCGCCCCCGGGGAAGGCGGTGCGCTGGCTCTACTCCGCCCTCAACGGGGGGCCCCTGGACCCCGCCCCCCCGGCGGACGACGGCTCCAAGGCCGCGCCCGCCGCGCCGCCGATGAGAGCCTTCAAGGCCTTCTCGCTGGCGGAGCCGGCCCGCGGCCCCTCCCCGCGGCCCCTGGAGACCAACCCCCTGATCGGCTCCCTGCTGCAGGACAGGCAGGAGGTGATCGCCCGCATCGCCCAGAGGCTCAACTTCTGCGACCCCGGCGCGCCGCCGCTGCCCGCCGGGCTGTTCGCGCCGGGCACCGTGCCCAAAGCCACCTGGGGCGGCGGCCACGACGACCATGGGCGCAAGACCAAAGAGGCCGACCGGCCGCCCCCCGGCGAGGCCCCGGCCCACGCCAGGCCCCCCGCCTTCCGGACGCCCGAGGGAGACCCCCCGCCGCCGGGCAGGCGCCAGACCCTCGCCGTTCCCCCCGCCGCCTGCAGACGGCTGAAGATGACCCGGGAGGAGGAGAGGAACGGGGAGAAGGAGAGGGACAGGGAGCGGCAGAGAGAGAGGCAGAGAGAGCAGCAGAGAGAGCAGCAGAGGGAGCACCAGAGGGGCCAGGAGAGATGCAGGGAGAGGGAGAGAGACCGAGACAGGGAAAGGGAGCTGGAGATGGAGAGAGAGAAGGATAGACAGAGGGAGAGAGTGATGGAGAGAGACAGAGACAGGGAGAGAGTCAGGGAGCTGGAGATGCAGAGAGAGAAGGATCAAGAGAGGGAGAGAGAGACGGCGAGGGACAGGGAGAGGGAGACCAGCGGGGAGGGGGAGCGAGAGAGAGACTGTTCTCTGATCGCCCAGGCCGTGCAAGACATCAGCCGGCTGATCCAGGAGAGGCTGTCGCTACCCTCGTCGTCGCCCCCCACGCACAGCCGGAGTGGCTACACCCTGCGTCACACACACTCCACCACCATCACGCACACGGTCCGCACGTACACCCCCGGCCCCACAACACACCCCACGCCTCAGGGGCCCCCCGTGGCCACGCCCCCCGACGGCGCCCGCACGACAGCCGACGCCCACCGGCCCACGGTTTGCACAGAGAAGCCCCCCGTGGAGACGGCCCACAACGGCTCTCACTTTATACTTGAAGACTCGACGCGGCCGAACGGCCCGTCCCCCCGGTCCCGCGCCCCCCAGTGTTTACAGCCTCCTGCCCCCCCTCCGGGGGACCCCAGCGCCCGTGCTCCCAGCCATACCTCGCCCCTGGAGAACGGCCTGCCCTCGACCCCGCACCCCGGCCGGACCCCCGCCGGCCCTGGGTCCAACGAGAGCCAGACCCAGTACAGCGGCCTGACCCCGCCCATCCCCCTGCAGAACGAGAACCTGGCCCCCCCGGGGTCGTCCAACTCCAGCTGGACCAGTCTGGAGATGACGCCCCCAAGCACTGTACTGGTAAGGGACGAGAAAGACAAAAGGCCTGGTTCACCTCGCGGCCTTCTTGGCCCTTAACCCGAGCCCATCTCGGCAGCACTGAGGTCTGAGATGGAGCCAAGATGGCTGTGAGATGAAGAAGGCCCCTAGGAGAGACTGCTCCTTGTTGGAGAGACACTGCACTTCCATTTGGAAAGTTTAAGAATCGCAGGTGTCCTCCTCAGGTGTTGTGTGATGATATGTGAGCTGATGTACATATGGGTGTACAGAGATTATACATGTTTATTCATTAGAGGAGCAGCTGTACAGTGACAGCTTGCCGGGGGGGAAACGTGTTAACGACTGTAATACAGGTTTACATACCAGCTGCCTCAACCCCCCACTCCCCCCCCCCCCACTCTCTCTCTCCCCCACAGAGGTCTCACAGCTCCTCCCCCTTGCGACCATGCAACAGCTGGAAAAAGCAGAACCGACACTCGCTCGACGGCATGGCAACCAAGGCCTTCCACCCGTGCACTGGCCTGCCCCTGCTGTCCAGCCCTGTGAGTGGCACGCCGACTATTGGTCTCAACACGGGGTTATTGACTCACTGTCAAACCCCGTAGCAACACACACAAACACACACAGACACACATTCACACGCTCCAAATGTATATTAACCTTCCTGAGACATTCACTGATGCTCTCACACACGCAGGACGTGTGCGTGAGAGCAATTATGACTCTGCGTCAGGCTGGTAGAGTCACAATTCTGACTTGTGTGTCATGCACACATGCACATGCACGCGCACACGCACATGCATACATCCACACATAGACACATATACATATCTACACATTTACACACATACCCACTTTTACAAAGATACAGATACACACAGCCTTAGCAAGCTAAGCCGTGAGTAAACTCATGTCGTTTTCTGACTTGTGTGTCCCGAACGCGCGCGCGCGCGCACACACACACACACACACACACACACACACACACACACACACACACACACACACACACACACACACACACACACACACACACACACACACACACACACAGCCTTAACAGGTTTTACCCCCTCATCAAAGTACGCTGTTGTTGCCTCTGTTTGTCCGAGACACAAAACAAACTCGCCCACATGTGTCTAAATATATATCTATAATTTACGTGTGCACACACAAGGGAAGCACACCCCACCATACTGGTTCAACCGTGACCTGCAATCATGCTCTCGTTTCGACTGGTGTGTCACGCGACACGTCCCCCTCTTAGTTCCTCTTGGTATTCATCTGTGTTCAGCCCTTTAAACTGTGACTCACAGTGGCCGCCCCGTGCAGCCTTAGCCCTCTGGCTGTTTGTCATAAAGACACACACAGACTGTGCAGAGGCCTGTGGTTAGTTAGCGGGTTAATGAGACACACACACACACACACACACACACACACACACACACACACACACACACACACACACACACACACACACACACACACACACACACTGTGTGATGCCATGTGACGGAGCTGCATCTCATCAGCAGACGGTCTCTGTTGTTACCGCGTCTGTGAGGTCACCAGGCTGCTTCCTGAGCTCTCTCTCGCACTCTCGCTCTCTCTCCCATGCTCTCTCAATCTTGCCTTCACTCTCACACATAAACCACTGGGAAGACTCTGAAAGTCCCTCGCTCATATTTAAAACCCTCTCGTGTTATGTGTACTGGCACGCTCCAAAATAACCTGCTCAAATCCCTCTCCCCTCCCTGCCCATATGTCATGGGTCCTTGATAAACACACTGCCCTCCTCTGCTGTCCACAATAGATATGTCCATCTATCTGTCCAAAATAACTTATCGCTTCTACTGGAGGAAAACCAGTAGAACCGGAGGGGAACCGGTGGAACCGGAGGAAAACAAGAAGAATTGAAGGGAAGGGCCTTTTTGATCCCCGGAGATGCTCCAAAAAATGTTCCGTCCACTCCTCGTAAATGATAGGAAACTCCAAGCACACGAGAGCTACAGTGGGAGATGAAACAAATGCTTTCTGCCATCACTTACCACTGACCGTATTTTATCGTCTGTGTGTGTGTGTGTGTGTGTGTGTGTGCGTGTGCGTGCACCACAGGTTCCTCAGAGGAAGAACCAGACGGGGTACTTTGACCTGGACGCCTCTCTGACGGGCTGTAACGGTCTGCCCTGGGCCTCTGGAAAGAGGTACGCATCCCTTCCTCTCCGGGCTCCGCCCTTCCCCTGCAGCTCCTGGGATAACCCCACCCTGAGTTAGCTCTGAGGCACACATTAGCCCGCAGGCATACTATTTGTATGGTAAACAAGTGGCCCAATCCATGGAAGGTCATTCACATGGCCTCTGAACTGAGTGGAAGCCCCATCTTGTCAACACAGTGGAGGAAGTGTTGTTGTTATGGGTCCTTTACGCTGCCACCTGCTGAACCTCCACTGTACTGCGCCTGCATATAATCCCAGACATTCAGCTCAAAATGGCAGTTAGTGCTCTGGTCTAGTGGCTCTTTGAGCTCTACAGCACCTCCCCGCATGCAGAAGGCAGAATGAGAACTACAGTTGCAATGCAGGCCAGGGCTAGCAAACGCATGACAAGTATTCATCACCCTCAGGCCTGATCCATGCTCCTTGTTTGATAGCTCGAGAATAGATGTTGTTGACTGCTGTTGCTGGCGGTTCAATTTGGTCATTCTATAAACACTTTGTGTGTGTCCAGGGTGAGTATAAAGAGAGGAGAGGAAGTCACAGAGGAATCCCACCAGCTCTTCAGTGCCAGTGCCCCCCCAGCTGGCCTCAGTCTCCTTGGGAACTTTGAGGTACAGACACATGTGCACACACACACACACACGCACATGCACACACTAACAAACGCACAAATGTCTGAGTCTCCAATGGATCCTGACGGTGTGTGTGTTTGTGTGTGTGTCCAGGAGTGTGTGTTGAACTACCGCCTGGAGCCCTTGGGCAATGTGGACGGCTTCATCGCTGAGGTGGGGGCCAGCGGCTCCTTTTGCCCCAGCCACATGACCTTACCTGTGGACGTGTCCTTCTACAGCGTCTCCGAAGACAACGCCCCCTCGCCATATATGGTCAGCCTCCCTTTTCTCATTGTTTACTTCAGAAACTTAGTGTGTGTGTGTGTGTGTGTGTGTCCACTAACATTATGCATCATTAGTTAAATCATATGAAGAGTGAATTCAAGCAAATCACCTTAAAATATGCCGGTTCTCACTGCTTGCCGTGCGCGTGTGTGTACGAGACAACACTGTGGGATTCCTCTGGTGCGTGCGTGCGTGTGTGTAACGTGGCGTATGTGCTGTCCCGTCTCGCAGGGTGTGATCAACCTGGAGTCGCTGGGGAAGCGAGGCTACCGCGTCCCCCCATCTGGAACCATTCAAGTGGTGAGGAAACGCTGTCTCCTGTCGTCTGTGTGGGGCGAGACAGGGAAGGGAAGATGTGCTGCATAACAATGACAGGGTTACCCTAGTGTCCGCGGGAAAGGGAGACCCCTGGTGGGGATAGAGCAGTATGGCATTACACATGAGGAACCCTCCTCCAAATGGTCGGACGGAAGAGAGCCGAAGGGATAACAATAAAATGTCTACAAATATCTAAGAAAATATTATTTTGTTTGTCTGTATTATTGTTTTTAACATTTCATTGAAATTTTAATCAATGCAGAGAGGTTACCCTTCTGTAAGGTAGCCATGCATATAAAGCATTTGTTTATTATCTGTGTGTCGTAGTTTTTATCGTAATTGAACGCAGCCCTTGCAGGTTAAACTCTTCTATGCATTTGCTATAGACCAGTACTGGAATCGCTTATCCAATCTCTGCGGTCACTAACATACTTCATTATGATGGTTCAAGGTCTTCCGAACGGCAAATGCACAATCGTAGACATTGAAAGGTGTGAAGTGAAGTGCTCATTACCCCCTCCCCCCCCTGGCTGTCCTCAGACCTTATTCAACCCCAACAAGACAGTGGTGAAGATGTTCGTGGTGATGTACGACCTGCGAGCCCTGCCCGCCGGCCACCAGACCTTCCTTCGCCAGCGGACCTTCTCCATTCCCGTCCGCCGGGGCGACGCCCACAATCACAACAGCAGGAAGCCCCTCCCACTGGGACCAGTCCGAACTCTGCGCTACCTCATCCACCTGAGGTAGGCGGGCTCTCTCTCTCTCTCTCTCTCTCTCTCTCTCTCTCTCTCTCTCTCTCTCTCTCTCTCTCTCTCTCTCTCTCTCTCTCTCTCTCTCTCTCTCTCTCTCTCTCTCTCTCTCTCTCTTCTCCCCCCCCCCCCCCCCCACCTCTTTCTGTCGCTGTCTCTTTGTCTCAACTCGCTCTCTCTCTCAGATTCTAATTTGCTCATTCCAGCTGTTGTGTCGACCTGACCATGATAGTCTGGTAGTCTTTGCCACTTTATAGAGATGATATTATAAATCAAATCTGGAAATGGATATGTTCAATTGTGCTGCTCATTGAAATTGCTTGCTTGCTTGCTAGAGGTACTTTGGAAATAATGGAATCAGATGTAAAAGATTCCTTCATGCTCATCTTTAATAACTTACTTTATTACGTTTAGACATATCATAGTGCGACAATAACAGAAATCCTAGACATAATCCTTGTGTCTTTACGGCTTGGAAACAACTGGTGTTACTATCTAGATCTAGCTATACATTAATTGAATTCCAATTTATACGACCGCTTATCTGTCATGCACCTGTTGGGGTACGTAACATCTTCCAAGACGAGTTCAAAAACCTCCTTTTTAAAATCGTTATGCAACAATATCCCCCTGTCTTCCCATCCCTCTTTCCTATCCTAACGTCTCTCCCTGTTCTTCTCCCTCCGTCCCTCCCCCAACAGGTTCCAGTGCTCCAAGTCCGGGAAGGTCTACCTCCACCGGGACATCCGTCTGCTCTTCTCCAGGAAGTCCATGGAGGTGGACAGCGGCGCCGCCTATGAGCTCCAGTCCTTCATCGAGTCCCCCGCCGACCCCCCGTTCTCCGCCCGCTGCTGAGCCCCTCTCGGCCCCAGCCTACAGCTGTCCCCCCCCCTCCCCCTACCCTCCCCATTCATCCCATGCTCCAGTTGGCCCCGGGGCCGGTGTCCAGACACGTGACAGAGAGCAGAGGGCTCGCGTTGACCTTGAATCCTCACGTCAGGGTCAGCGCCCAAAATATAACGGCTGAGCTTCCGACCGAAGCCTTGACAGAAAGCCTTAACACGAGGGATACCAACATAGGATGAGCGGGACTAAGTACCGCCTGATTCTGGATTGACGTAGATGGGAGAACAATAATTAAGGGGTTTAAATGTAGGACGCCCTCTCCTCTCTCTTAGACGATCCGCGCCGTCTTCTACCCCATCAGCAAGCATCTGGTAAATGATGGACAGAAGGAACGGACAGCCAAAGTACAATAAAAGAAACCACATGTTACGGTAGGGGGTAACACCCTCGCGATTCACCCTTTGAAGCTGTAGGTTGAACCCAGCCGACCAGAGAGAACATTTCTGTTTTTCAATAATACGGAAAGGTATCAAGATTGTTATTTTTCAGTGCAAACTGCCTCCTTTTGGGGTATTCGTATTGAGAGTGTCCCCCCCTACCCCCCCGAATGTGTGGCTCAGGGTGAACCCAATGCAAGGAGGGCATGGCTGATTTGGGTTCTGGTCTTGAAAACGTGCTACCCAGACACCCAGAGCACTCATGGACCACTGAAGGAGTAACTGCAATCAATCACCCCTGAGCAGAACCAACAGGATGTCTCCTTCCCTGACTGGAAACGAAAGAAGAATAAACGACAGTGATATTCTAATATTTGTTTGTACTGATACAGAACCACTTTGTTGGAAGCAATAGAAGGAATAACATTAGTTTAGTGGTTACACATTTATCTTTCAGTTTACCATCATTTATTTAATATTTAAATGTATATTTCAGTTACTACTCATGTGACATTTGTCGTGCTAAGCATTATGATGTAGTGCAAACTCTGTAAATCATAGTATGTATTTTTTGACATTAATATTCAGATCTGAAAAAAAGTATATCTATATCTTATAAAGCAATCCTTAAACCTGTGCAATGTCTTTGTTTTCTCATTTCAATGACTGGTTTCTTATAAAACTCGATGTGTCGTATAGAACTATTGAACATGGAAGCGAGACAGACAAATACGTAACAAAATTTAGATAGTGGCATGCAAGTTAAATCTCGGTGTTAAATATAAATTAAATGGATTGCAATACTGCTACTACCCTCAAATTGTGCTTTATTACATGCATTCACAACCAAAACATATGCAACATTTCAGTATGCAGTTTACTGTAATTGCCAATCAAGGCGTGATAGCTTGTATAAATACATGCTATCAATTATTATAACGCTAACGCATTGCAGTTCATTGAAAGTGAATTAGGTTTTTAAACGAAAGATTTCAGATATACATTGGTCAAATAAATTGTCACTACAAGTGTCTCCGCATTGCTTCTGGTATGGCCAAGGATTTGTTTACAAGTTAGTTAGTTGTAAAGGTGGTGAAAGTCAGCAGCAGCAGCAGCAGGCCAGCTCGACGCCCCATTATAAGAACCTCATTACTTATGCAGAAAACGTGACGTCATATCTCCAGGCTACCGTGTTGCGCGCTCTAGCAACAGACTGTCCGCGAGCTTCTTATGGGGACGGAAAGAGCGCGGTGAGAGAGTATCTGTGTGTCGCTAAGCTAATCATCTCATACCGCTTAGCTAGGTAGATATAATTTAATATGTCTGATATCAACATCATGTCGGAGGATACCGAGGAGACAAAAGTGACGGAAGAGGCCGAGGTCGACGAGAAAGTAAGTTGACAGCTCATTGTCACGCTAACGGTGCCCTGGCTAGCAGTGGCTAATTGCTACAAGCTAACTCTCATATATACTTTAGCTTGACAGCTGCTAGCCTCCTCGGCCCCCTAGCTGCTAGCCTCTTGTGTTGACATGCATGCCGAGGTCAGTAGTCGTGTCAGTCGAGCGATAAGAAGGGCGGGCCGGTGTTTGGATAGATCAGTTAAATGGTTGCTACATAATCAATACATAGGCATCGGTACACGGCTAACCGGTAGCGTTAGCCCAGGTGCTATCGACCCGCACGGACTGTCCGCCCGCGGGGTTAGGGTTAGCCTACATATCTTGGCCTACATGACTTGTCTTTAAACATGTTGGCCCTGGCTTGGAGGTTCAGCGGACTGTTGTTCGTATCTTATCTCAAACGGCAGAACGAGGACAGATCAGCTCTGCTGTCGTGTTTCTCCTGGCCCAGTGTTCAACATGTTTCAGTCGTGCACATCTGAACCCAACCGCTACGCCTGCGTTGCCCGGAGCACGACTGATCATCACATTGGGAATAGAATGGGTCAGATGTTGAGATTGTTGACGTGTCAATAGTCCCAACATGCCTTTTATAACTAAAGTAACTAGTGTTAACATGTCAAGAGACTCAACATGTCTCCTCACTACAAGTAGCTTTTGTTGAAATGTCAATCGTTTTTCTCCTGGCCCAGTGTGGCCCAACATGATTTAGTCGTGCATATCTGAACCCGCACCCGCTACGACTGCGTTGCCCGCAGCAAAACTGATCATCACATGGGGAAAATAATGTTAAGATGGCTTCTGCATGACTTGTGTTGGGTGTTTGCAACTCCCTACGAGATAGGCGTGTTGTCAAGAGGCCCAACAAGTCAATAATGTTCACATGCCTAGGCTCAACATGTTTCACCACTAGAAGTAAATAATATTGACGTGTCAAGAGACTCAACATGTCACTATGAAATGAAATCAGACTGAGTTAGCGAGTGTTGACATCATCAAGAGACTCAACATGTAATATCGCTACAAGTCACTGTCTGTTGACATTCATATTCTTTTTCAGGATGAAAAGGTGATCAGTCCTGAAAGGGCAGAAGAGGCCAAATTGAAGTCCAGGTATCCAAGTCTAGCACATAAACCCGGAGGTTCAGATCTTCTCCGCAAGCGGCTGCAGAAGGGAGTAAGTGGTTCACCTCTTCAGTTATTTTAAAATAACTATCAGCATATATGACGCAACAATGTATTTACTAATATATATGTAAAGTAATATTCTACGACTTGACTAAATGACTTCATTACCTTACCTGGAGAGGAAATCAATAACCAGCCTTTTAAACATGTTGAATGATATGCAATTATATGTTTTAATCCCTGCCCCACTATCAACAATGTGTTTAATACTTTAATCAACGGCTTACATCTTTAAGAGCCATCTTACAACTAATGTGCTTTACTTTTCTTAGCATCTGATTTGCAATAAATTATTCATGATTGACTTCATGTTCGACTTCATGTTCAAGTAGGGATGTTGTTCTGCAATGAAGGAAATGGGATAACAAGCTCCACAAAGAACCGGTCTGTGTGGTCAAACTGTAACATCCGTCTCTCCTGGCTTCCTGTCCCCATCTCCGTACTGATGACGCACATTGATTCCAACACACCAAAGTTCTATACTGCTATTGTTTACATTTGTTGCAGGCGGCACGCTATATGCTCTAAGGCAGAATCTGTACACGGAAGTAATTTCTTTAAACTTTTAGTGAAGCCGGGAGAAACGGCTACGTTGGTCTGCTCAAACAGACCGGTTGGAATCTTCTAATAAAGTTTGAAAATCATGTACTGTACGTTTTTGAATTGAAAAATAAGGTAGAACCCAAAACATTGCCACCACTAACGCCGTTTCATTATCTCCACAGCAAAAGTACTTTGACTCTGGCGACTACAACATGGCCAAAGCCAAGATCAAGAACAAGCAGCTTCCAACAGCTGCTCCGGAGAAGACTGAGATCACCACGGGAGACCACATCCCCACGCCACAAGACCTGCCCCAGAGGAAACCATCCCTGGTGGCCAGCAAACTGGCCGGCTGAGTTCCCCTTCAAAGCAAGAACCAAGGCCCTGCATCAGCTCCCTGTACCTCTCCACACTCCTATAAAACACCTACACAGGAACCTACACACACACCCACACCCACTTAAATACACCCCCCCACACACACACTTATATATACACACACACACACGCACGCTTCCCATAACACAACCAGTCCCTTGGCCTGACCCCGCCCAAATGTAACCCTAGCGATCAGAAAGCCAACTGGCTAACCCGAGACCCCTCCCAGCACTCCCACCTGCTGTTTGGGTCCTCCTGCCTTCCTTTCTCCCCTCTACTCTCCCTCCTCATCCAAGCTGACGCACTTGTTTTCCTATCCCTGTTTTCTCCCTTGATCCACTGCCCGCATGTATATGCTTCTGTGAAAGTCCTGCCATCCTTATGGTTGACGTGATCAGAATGAGAACCCAGTTTCTTTTTGTGTAGTCGGAGGGTTCCAGTATAAAGACACCCCTCCATTGTTTATCAAAATGTACATATTCTCCCTTTGGCACAAAGGAAGACATCGGCTTTTAGTAACTTTTACTTTAGAGTTGTATAATTCACTGTATGTCCTAAATTATGCTCCTAATGTGCTTTAGTGACTCACTGCAAATATTAACCACCTCCACTGGTCGTGGCAAAGATCACATGCTTTTCTTTCCTTTCTTCTCCTCTTTCCTCTGTTCTATAATGGAGAACGTGGGTGTACAAGACAGACTACGTGTCAGAGGCCATGGTGTTGTACCAAACTGCATGTGGGTCAAAAGGGCTCCATTAGAATAAGACCTTCCATTTCCAAGCTGAAACACTAGCGCTCTGAACAGACGGACACGCGTATATGCCAACAGAATCAGGGGCTGCAAATGGCATGAAGGAAGTACCTTCAGGTCTGTTTCAATATTCAACCTTGAAGAGGGTGTAAAGTCTGACCTAATTAACCCTGTTAACCGCTGTCTCTGCAACTCCCATCTTTGTCCCTCGGGATCCCTGTTGCTCTTCAAAAGTCCAGAATTTAAAAGGCATTGTTTTACAGAAGGAATTAATCACAGACTGGAGCACTTCTGTCCACCGTCCGGTCAAAAGTCAACATCCAAACTGCATCCCAATGCCTGACCCATAAACATAGCAGGCTCGTGCTCGTGGTGGGCTCAGGACCCTGAACACACAGTAGGCTGTATGAATGTAGAGCTATTGTAGCTTAGCAGAGTCAATAACTAATGTGCTAATCAAACGTTATTATTGCTGGTATTTCTCGATGCTCTAAAACCAAACGTGAAATTTTGTGGCTTTCGAGGTGCGTGAGGGAGGCGGGGAGAAGGCCGCAGAGGATGTGAACATTGACACGTGTGTGCTGATGGATCACATGGTTGTCAGTGGTCTAAAGGCTCTGCTGTCGGGACTAATGATGTTTGCTCTGCACAATTTGGTCCTTGCGTGGTTCACCATATCAAACGCCGCTCATTTGCAGAGCTCTCCCAGTCATGGTAACAGATCAGTGATCAGATCAAGAGAATGCATAACTTTATAGATCAATGCTCCGATAGCTGGGACCACCACACCGCTAGCCAGCAGATTAACATAATGGAAGAGAGTGGCGGCAGTGGTTGAGAGAACGCAGGACCTCCAGACTGATGATAGGTTGACCGGCCCTCAGGGCCAGCTCTAGAGCTGTTGCTGATTGTTTGCCCTCTTCGTCGGTCAGAGTTGTGGAGCACTGAATCTGCCTGCGCTGTGCATGTACAGGCTGCCCGGCTGTCACGTTGTGCCATTTTGTTTTGTAAATAAAATAGTTTTGCACAAATGTGTCAATTTAGACGCCTTTATTTTCTGAATTTGGTCTTGTAAAAAGTGTTTTTTAAGATGAATAGGTTTCATTGGTAAGTCAACACATAAACCTATAAAGGGGTCATGTTCTGTGTTATCTGCCCCCTGATGTCAAACTTTTAATCGATATTTATGTTTGTCTGCAAATATATCTATAAATAAATGTGTCTGTGTGTATATATATATATATATATATATAAATATATATGTGTGTCTATAAATATATATATGAACTATATTATATATATATAAATATATACAGAGAGAGGTATAATCGATATATTATCGATATAAATTATATCCATCTAATATAAAATTGTCAACTGCCTCCCGAGTCCACGCCCATACACTGTGACGTCACTGTGACCACGGTGGGGCGCCATTTGACAGGTTTAGGAAGCCAGTGATTCATTGTATCCATCATACCCAGAATGCAAAGTGAGACGCCAAAAAATCGGGCTTTTCAGGTGATGTGGGTGATAATGCAACGTCTTTAAGACAGTATCAAAAATATTAGCCCTCTGGTCCCAGTATTGACCGTCTACCGATTCCCATGCAGAACCGCGGCTGACTGATCTTGTAGCATTTAGGAAGGACAGCGAGACCACCACCATGGCAGCATCGGAGCTTTACACAAAGGTAAAGGAGGGCTATACTAACGTTGCGATGCCGCTGATCCTGTCATGAACATTGGCATGTTCTTCTGAAGAGAGGCATGCTTTCCAAATCTGCTAAGATGTTTTCTACACAGCTGTGTTTGTGGGTCTGTGCGTGCGTGTGTGTGTGTGTATGTGTCTTGTGTTTCTGCTTGTGTGCGTGTCTGCTTACGCGGCAAAATTAATTCTTCGTTTTTGCGAGCTCGGCGATGGTTTCCAATGAATGGGAAGGTTTGAAAGGTGGCCGTGTGCTCCCATAACAGCGGCCCGACCAGCAGCATGCTGTGCAGCAGGGTCTAAATATAGATGGGTGGTTTAACGTTGCAAAGGGTGCAGCTGACAAAGCTCACAGATGCGGCAGAGGTCCACCACTACTTCATGCTTCCGTCCCGACTGTCAACGCACTGGGACGGATTATTTAGACCAAGTTAAAACGCTCTGATTCGGTGTATTTGGTCTATTTTGGTGTGCAAAGCCTGTGCGTTTATTCTGCCATCGGTGTTGTTATTGAGCGTCCGCCGCTCGGCCTTGTTATTCTGCATGGGCTCTCACTGGAGGCCGTCAGAGATGATGCATAGGCGGTGCCAGCCTTTCAGGAGACTCGGTCATATGCCCCTTTTACCCTTTTACATCATTTGGCACATTATATTTGGACAAGTGACATAGCTTAGGCTAAATAAAACACAACGACTTGTATAGCGGTTTATTTTACAAAACGATTTGTCAGCCTCCGTGTATAACTATCTTATGAGTCTTTGTCGCTCGGGTACCAAAGCGAAGTGAGTTTTATATTGGATGTTTTAGTCGGTGGATATTCGTGCTACTATTTACAACAGCCTATGAGTTGCTGAGTCCCATATGATAGAATTGTTTTGTTGTTTTGAAATCAGGGGACAATGAAGAACAATTCACATCCTTTTGATTTCAATTTCTGAGATACTTTTAATACAAAGGAGGGCCAATATTTGTCCTCTGTAATCGTGGAGAGTTGTACCTCCATATAATGCACAGCAACAACTTGCATTTATTACAATACTATTTGTAATTCCTTTCAATAAGTCTGAAATATGACAGCTGTCAGACCCTGTTACCCACAGAGGTCAAACCCAATTTCATCTCTGCTTTGTTGTCCCGCTCTTAATTTTTCCATGTCCTCTTTTTAAAAAAGGTATACTCATTTTATGTATCTTGCCAAATTGAATAGCTCATGGACCATGTGACCCACAGATGTCAACCAACCTTATTCCCTACAGGCCGATTCACACCCTACGGTAAATACAGATTGGAACCCTTTCGTCTGGTCCCGGAGGTCGTTTTGTCCGTCCATGGGTCCGTCGCCTCTGAGCTTATGAATCCGGAGTGCTCCGGGAGAACCGGAGCACTACCAACGGAAATCGAGGCGGCAGTATAGAGTCAGAAGTCAGACCATTCGCGAAATTAGCGAGAGTAGTATAATAACTGATATGTAGGCCTATACATATATTGTGTTGAACGTTTTATACTTATATTATGCTATATACCTTACCATGTTATTTTATTGTTCGCCTGCTATGGCAATGAGTTGTAACTGGTCATTTAACAATGGCGCAACATTTTGAGGAGAGAATCTGCGGGTTGGTGAGGGGTGTCACATGCCAACGTTGCGTAGGCCCACACTTTTTGCGCCTTTTTTGCCAATTTTGGATGACACAAAGCAAAATCATCTCCTCTACAGATGCCATGTTTGCGATTGTCGATGCCTGTAATTTGTGATACGACAATCAATGCCCTCCAGAGGATGTATTGCGTAACATCCATAACAACGCTGAAACCGGAAGGGTAGCCCGGAGACAACGTTTGGTATGGACGGGCGAATTTCGTCCGGATACGGAGGTATGAATCGGTCTTTAGCAGTTGCGAAGGAAAGCCTTTTGCACTTATTCACATTCGAATAAAGTATTGGGAAATGAGAGGATGACGATTTTTATTTATCGTCCCCCAATAACAGAAACATTAACCCATTGTAACATGTGAATAATGAATATGCTGTTGAAAATAGAGAAAAACGAACATCCACCCAATATCCAAAGTGAAACCAACTTTACTGCGTTCGGGTACCACGTTGATGGTGCAATTAGAGCTGACGTCACTGCTCTGCTGATGACAGTATGCCTACTGGGACGTTCCCATCTTGTCCATAAGGCAAGAGCTGGAAGCTGGAGGCCAATTGATCGGGTTGACCTGAAGGGAGGGAGCGGTCAAAAAGATAATGCCAACCAGGAATGTACTGGTCTCTTGGTCTCATGTTGTGGTTTATTGAAAGCTCTATTCTTAAATGAGTGAGTGTGAATGTGGGTGTGAGAGAGGTTTGCTGCTGCTGCATGACCGCCCTTTTTGATTTCCCTGGTTAATCGGAGGCTGGAGGAACAACTCTGCTCTTTGTGAACATTGATGAGCCTTGGCTCTCGCTGAGAACTCCACCGTACACAACGTCGCTTCATCAGGTTTCTGCTCATGTCGGCTGTGACCATGCAGGACTAGGAGAGAGCTGCATTCATTTGAAGTGAGGCTGGAGTCTGAGACGAGGGTGGAAGCATTTGACTGTGAGAGTTGAGGGTTGACGTCGGAGTGCGATCGTCGTAGCTTCCCCTGGGGCTAAGCTCTCAGCTAAGGTGTTCTTGAACACATCCAAATGAAAACACAGTTTGACTGACAGCAAAAGTAAATAAGAAAAAATCAAAAAGTTGGTACATGCAATTAATAGTGCTAGAAGAATGCTGCTGGCTTTCACAAAAACCATGAACACCTCTATCCTCTTCGTTGGCTTGTAGATGGGATGCAGTCTAGATGGAGGTCAGTGCTGATTGGCTGAAGGAGGAAGCTAGAGGACAGCCCATAATGCACACGCAACCCATAATAAAACGTCTAACAGAAGGTGGTTTGTCTACAGCCTGACGGACTGTGGACATAGTGGATGTGTCGCAGAACAAATGTTTCTTGAGGAAAATAAAATAACAGAGTAGAACTAAAATAGATTTTTAGAGGCTACCTTTTGTTGCGTGATCTGGTGAATGCTAGATCTAGGAAAGTGTGTTTTCCTTTTTGTGGCCCTAATGAAAAACATGTGCATTGGATTACCATGATAACCCAGTTAAAGTAATTGCATAGGTACGCAGTGGATCCAGTAGCAGTTGGTCTTTATATCAGACATTATTGAATACTGGCAAACACACATAGGTGGACAATTTCTGGCGAAGCTCCCTTTAGTGAGGTTGACCAAACTGAGTTATGACCTATATTTACCAAATTGTGTCTCTGCCTTATAGGCCTATCAAATGTATTTTGTCTCCATGTGATGTTCTTATTGAGCTTTAATGTAATTTTGTAAGAACAAAATTGAGGGAAAAACCAACCTATCAACCTATCGATCAACCTCCCATCTAACGGCTGACACAGTCAGCTACCAGGCGTTATTAAGAGAGCTTTATGAAAAAGCCCGGTGTGTCTGTGCATTGTTTGTGTGTTTGTCTGCCCTTAGAACTCATGTGATGGTGGGCGGGAGATGTTCTCTTTTGACTGACGGCCCACATGACAAATCTGAGCAGGGTTTTATGACGGAAGTACGTCTCCATGGGAACTTCGAGGATCGCTGTCTGGAGACACAATGAGACGGTCTCATCTGAGAGGAAGTTCCAGGCTTTGCCGTTGAAATTGATTAGTTTGTCCGGTCTTGTGGAGTTCTTGGCTGGAGTCTTCCAGAGGGCAGGCTGTGGTTCAGCATGAGATAGAACTCTGTTGGAGACAATATGAACCAGGAATTGTATTATATGTTCGTAAAAGTAAGTTCTTCTTCTGTTTTCAATGACTGTGCGAGACCTATGTGGTGTAATGGATTCTGAGTTGATTTGGCTGAAAGGACGGTGCTTGATTATTTCATTACACAGCTTTAACATGTTCTCCAATCTAACTTGCTGTAGCTCACTCCGGCTACATGCTAGGCTCTGACACACCCTTTCTACAGTGATGGCCGTGTAGCTGGATGTCCTTTTAGGTTAAAAATACAGACTAATCTATGAATCATTTTTTGTGTTTTTGGTACTGTTCTGTAGATGACTCTTGGACAGTAGACACAAGGGTTTGAGACCCAACATTAGAACTTCGATTGAAACAATGGTCACGTTTTAAAACCTGAAATGGGGTTTGGACATCTTGTTTTCATGTCAGATATGCAATTATTATGTATTTTAATCATTTTCCATTTAAGCGTTAAGTCTGAGAAAATGTTAAAAAGGCAGATAGAACATAGAACTTCCGAGTCCAGCAGGTCTCAGATACTACACTGCTGGTGTCCTGACATCTTTAGCTTTGTAGCGACTAGTGACCCAGCACTGGCTGAACTAACTAGCTAGGGTTCACCAGAGCTCTCGGTAGGAGACCACCATAGATCTGCTTTGGCAAAGTATGGTTGATCACTAGGCTGATGCTGGTCTCTTTCCCCCCCCCTTGGTTCCAGTCCAGAGAAGACCAACGTGGAGTTATGTGACGCTGGCCATCAGACTGGGTCCGCTCAGCTGAGGAGAAAAACAGCAGATTCTCACATGAGTTGGGTCATGTGATGTTCATTCTGGGGCCCTGTTGTGAGCCTTGTTGGAAATATGTAGTACCGCTTTGTAGTGTATTCAAGCAGATACAGTTGGAAGCAGTATTGCTGTTGGCTTCTCTGGCTGAAGATCGGTTTATTACTGTTATACACAAAAGCCTGAATGTGCTGTGCTGAGAGACTGACTCAAAGTTCTTTCTACTATTAATAAACCTACGCTTTACTTTTTATTACATAACTATACAAAATGATTCCCTTATATCTCTTAAGATAAATGATTTGTGATGTTTGCCAATGCATAGTACAATGTGATTTATCATCGTTGACTTTAGCAGTTTGGTTGTCCTGCTAAATCGATAAAACAAATATGGTTAAAGCATGTTTTATAGCATAAATTGGATTCCTCCAGAAACCTTTTGATGTGAAAGACCTTAAGATGCATCGATTTGGTGCCCCGTATGTTGAGTCACTTGAGGCCTTCAGGGAACCTTTGGCAGAGCAGTGAGAGCTCAGCACTCAGCCTTACCGCGGCTAATTCCCTCTAATCTGCTGTTGACTTTGTGAAGATTTGTCAACATTTCCGGTGGCCACCACAGCAGCCCCCTTAGCTTCTGTCCTCTGACCTTCTCCGCGTTCGAGGTCACCCTTTTTTCACGCGTTAAAGTCACCTTCTGTGACCTTCACACTCATACCCCCAGTCCACTCAAAGGTCATCCAGCAGGGGAAGAGGTTCAGGCATACGTGTTTAGAATGGGCCCTAAAAAGCACAAATGAGTTTGTGTTTCATGTTCATGAAGTCTAATTCATGAATAGTATGTTTTGGTTTGGACTTCTGTCCTGGCAAGGCCAAGACCTCAGGTTGATTGTACGAACATCCTTCTACGCCGTTGGCAGAACTTCTACATCTGCAGTGTTCTGCTGTGCTGTTGGTCACCTACTGCCTCGTACAGATTTATTGAGACTCAAGATATGTACAAAGTTGTAGATGTAGGATTGGTAGTTGAGCTGATACCATGGCACCAGTTCATAGGCTGGTGACCAACAAAAACTACATTTCTGAGCTGAAGATCCATTTCAGGATGATCAAAAATGAATATTGTTCTTGTTCAATATCATGTATTTAGTTTAAATATCATGGATAATTTTCACAAAAGAGCAATATCATATAGTTTGTTTTCTTCAGATGTACTCCATGTACATCTGAATTCTAATAATATTACTACGAAAACAAATTGTTGCAGTATGGGGTAAAGGTTAATTGCGTGTGCATGCGTGTGCTTTCGTGCATGCATGCACACGTTACATACATGTGTGTGGGCATATCATTTACGTGGCGGTGTGGTTGACTTGGATCAGATCAGCCGGTGTTGATCCCAGACTAAGCCGAATGATCCAGTCCTAATTCGTTCTCTCAGTTCGAGAAACAGGCCGACCAGCCGCCAAGTCAACAGCAGCCAGAGGACCTCAGCCTCAGCGCTAGCTTCTCATCTCCCGTCTGATCTGTGAACCGCGGTGCTGCTGCTAAGAGGGCCCAGGCTCTGCCAATTTACTGAGTGGATCCGAGTTCCTCTGAATGTACATTTCTCCCCAGATTTCCTCCTCTCACTAATTGGTAATGTTATGGGAAATAACAGTGACCATATTCATTCAAGGTTTATTTTAAAATAAAACTAGTTTTATGAATAGGATTCATGTACATATCTAATGTGATCAACTATAGACAGATATGTGGTTATTATACAGTGGTTATAGGCCTATATCATATGTGCCATTTGTTCCCTTTTATCTATTGAAAAATGATCTTCAATAGATAAAAAAATAGAATGATAATGGATAAAATTATCTTCCTTGAATTTGATGTACTTCACATGGATTACATTGTTATTGATTGATTTCATAAGCGTGGAAGCATTTCTGGATTTTCCCATGATCAGTAAAAAGTAATTTCCTGATCACATTAGGTGATGACAGTAAGCATAGCTGTGTAATGACTCAGCTTAAATGGTAAATACAACATTTGTTTTCTCTTGACATTCCTACACGGAAGACCGGCACAGGCTAGAGCACAATTTGGACAGCAACATCATAATGAACTCGGTCCAATCAAACACATTTTCTGCACATTCTGTTCAGGGAGATGAAGCAACAAGAGGTTTGCAGATAAAACGTAGGGCGGGGACTCAGGGAGTAGACCATCTTAAGCCAGTAATCACATTTCATTAAATAAAAGATCCTTTGACTCAGGTCGATACTGTTTTCTTTTCTGTGTCATTGGACATCAAAGTTCTGTGTATGTTAGATCCTGCCTCTCTTGTTGCAATGCTATCACAGGAAGTTGCAAATCCACTCCCTCAAGCATGTTTTAAAGGTAGGGTAGGCAGGATCAACCAGAGGGAGGGTAGGTATCCAACCAAAATGATCCCTTTCGGCCTTCCTCCAAATAATGTGTTGAAGTTTCTAGCTGTAGTTCTCCTTGTGGCAGATTGCGTGCAAGGTTGCGATGTACGTAGGTATGCCATCCAATCATTTCCTGCAGGCCAAAATAATTGAATTTACCGGCCTGCAAGAGCCACAGATGTAGGATTTTTGTCTTTCTGTATTGTCAGAGCACGTGATTTATCGATTTCTGTCGGGGTGCAAAAATACTACGCAAAGAAATTGCCTACCCCAGCTTTAAGTGTGACAAAGCTTTATTTATTTTGTATGATTTTAATCCCATGCACATTGACTGTGTCCTTACTTGTCTTACTCGTCGTCTTCATGGTATCAAGTGAGCAGGGAATGCATCAGAGACACTCGGCTGTTCAGCTTGGATGTATAATGAGAGCGAAGTATTTTTCATGCATGTAAAAATGGCCGCACGTTGGTTTCAATGCAACTGGCTGGTCCAACACTTTGCGTAATGGGCTCACCACCGGTTGTGCCAGGTTTAAGACGTCTCAGAGCTGGTGGGTTGAGTGCTCCCAATTAACACCTTCCCTGCTCTTCCCTAGAGCCCACCCGTTGACACAAACAAGGTGTGTGTGGGTGGGTGGGTGTGTTGAGAGCAGTGAAAGAGTCCTAGCAGGGATAGAAGTCGCAGGCAGTGTACGAGCTAAGGCGTTCTCAGTTGAGGTCATTCCTTTATTATTGGTCGAAGCA
>NC_044061.1:23144990-23249990 GCF_902167405.1 Gadus morhua | reverse complement strand
CTATTTAGGGCCTGGATCTTGACATATTGTGACAGCCCCACATGACGCTCAGGACTAACATTGATATTTAACATCCTGATTATCTTCGGCTCCAGGGTTTCTGCTTGTGCTAACCAGTCTCCTCTCCCTCCCGCTCTCTCTCCCAGTTGGCTCGGGTGTGGATACCTGATGCAGAGGAGGTCTGGAAGTCGGCTGCGCTCACCAAGAACTACGAAGATGGCGACGGCTCCCTGCAGCTTGCCCTGGAAGATGGAACGGTAAGGTCAAAGGTTGAGAGGAAAGAGCACAACAGCAATCCTTCCTCTTCTACCCCTCTCATTTAAAAATTAAATAAGTTAAATGTGAAGAAAAAAATCCTAACCTAACATCCTCTAAAAGTCCAAGTGGGCAAGCATTAAACACAACCGTTAATTCAATAACGTTTTATTTTATTTTTATAGCCCTTAATATCGGATTGCGTCTCAAAGGGCTTAACAGACCATATATTTATGACCCCCCCCCCCCCTGACCCTAGACCCCAGAGGGCAAAAAAACCTCCCTTTATTAGCAAGGAAGAAATCTGGAGAAGGAACGCAGAGTGGGGGAGCCCTGCTTCCAGGGATGTTCAGGAGTGCAATGGCTGCCATAATTGACATACATACATGCATTCATACAGACAAAACATTTTAAACCGGGGATGGGGTGCTGGCCGGTTTACCATAAGGAGATTCCAGGGCAGGTATTCAGTTGAAGTAATAATCCTGTTGTGGCCTGATCTTCCTCCTCCTGTCGGCTGTGTAGAGCTTACTGCCACTGTCCTCAGTAACATCCTGATCAAGTCACACCCCTCCCACATGTTTTTCCCACATCTCCTAATATACTATTCTACCTAGAAACGTGTCACATTATGTAAGCAACGTGTGTTGAAGGCTGTTTCAAGACCTCTAAACAGAGCTGGTTCATAACTCATAATAATAATCAGTGTAATCGTTAGTTATAGAATGAATCAGTGGCCAACAGAAGGGTAGTTTGTCTCAACGAGGGAGGTTTACTGGAGACTCCGTCTCCTACCCAGAAATGTAAATTAATTGTCTTCTGACAATTCAGAAACTTTAATGTGGGTGGAGTTTAATTCAATTAATTCATTCATTCAATGGCTTGTGTGTTTTTATTGTACCACAGATGACGAATCATGTGGTGATTTGTCCCCTTTTGACGTGCCCATTTTGTTGTGTTTGTGTGTGTGCTAACTTTGACCTACCGTTTGCAACCCAAAGCTGACATCCGTGCCCTTTTTGCTTTTGATCAAAAAACACCAAACGAATGCAGAACTTGGAGCATAAGCTGGACCCCAAGACGAAGAACCTGCCCTACCTCCGGAACCCGGACATCCTGGTGGGCGAGAACGACCTCACGGCGCTCAGCTACCTGCACGAGCCCGCCGTGCTCCACAACCTCAAAGTGCGCTTCATCGACTCCAAGCTCATCTACACCTACTGCGGTGAGCACGCGCGCACTCGGTCGCACGCACGCACGCACGCACATACACACGCACATTTACATGAAGCACTTTATCCAAAGCCACTTACGATGAGTACATTTGTCAGAAGAAAGAGAAGCAATATGCTGTGTCCGTACAGTAAGGATGTTCATAGAACCAAGTGCCAAGCAATAACAATTGCACGCACACGCACACACACGGACACATTCACGCACGCACACACACGAGGTAACGGACCACGGCTGGATGCTAATCGAGTGGTTAGGCTGCTTGACCTCACATCCCAAACGGGTTCACCCCAGACTGGGTTCCGACCCGTTGTACGCAGTCCGCCTGTAGAGGCCTCTCTCGCCCCAAGCTGTTCTGCCGCTCATCCAAATGGTCTCCTAATGTCATGAAAAGTAAATGGTGTGCAGAGAGCGTGCATCGTTGGCCTGTGGTGCCCTGCCCAACGCGTGCTCCTCTCATCTCCTCCTCTGTTGGTTCCCGATGCAGGCATCGTGCTGGTGGCCATCAACCCCTATGAGTCTCTGCCCATCTACGGCTCTGACATCATCAACGCCTACAGCGGGCAGAACATGGGAGACATGGACCCACACATATTCGCCGTGGCAGAGGAGGCCTACAAGCAGATGGCCAGGTGGGTGTGGGTGTGGGTGGGTGTGGGTGGGTTGGTGGGTGGATGGGTGGGTGTGGGTGTGGGGGTGGGTGGGTGGGTGGGTGGGTGGGTGGGTGTCACCTAAGTAGAATTAACTTTTTACTGTTGCTTGCAACCATCCTCTCCTCTCTAGGTTTGTAGGTCAGAAGTGATCTAGAAATAGACTCCCAGTGGACTGTCTCTCCGCCTTCCTGTCTGTCCGTCTGCCTGTCTGTCCGTCTGCCTGTCTGTCCGTCTGCCTGTCTGTCTGTCTGTCCGTCTGTCTGTCTGTCTGTCTGTCTGTCTGTCTGTCTGTCCGTCTTAAAAGACTCAAACGAATGCATAATGTATGTTATAGGTTAGGGTCCTTTCACAATTGGCAGAAATCCTACAGAAGCCTTTTGATTCAGTAGAGGGTTTAAACGTGCACACACACACACACTCACTCACACCTATGCTCAGCGTCAAGTCTCGTGATGTCATTTCCTGCCGCGGCCGTGTGTTCTCCCAGGGACGAGCGGAACCAGTCGATCATCGTGAGCGGGGAGTCGGGCGCGGGGAAGACGGTGTCGGCCAAGTACGCCATGAGGTACTTCGCCACGGTCAGCGGCACCACCAGTGAGGCCAACGTGGAGCAGAAGGTGCTGGCCTCCAACCCCATCATGGAGGTGAGCGTCATGGTTACCCTCCTCTCCCTCCTTCGCTGGTAACCTCCTCTCCCCAGCCCGTCTCCCTCTCTCTCCCCCTCTCTCACTCTCCCCTGCCTGTCTCCCTCTCTCTCTCCCCTGCATGTCCCTCTTTCTCTCCCTCTCTCCATCTCTTCCCCTCTCTCTCTCTCTCTCCCCTGCATGTCTCTCCCTCTCTCCATCTCTTCCTCTCTCTCTCTCCCCTGCATGTCTCTCTCTCTCTCCCTCTCTCCATCTCTTCCTCTCTCTCTCTCCCCTGCATGTCCCTCTCGCTTCCCCTCTCTCACTCTCCTCCTCTTTCACTCTAACCCTAACCCTAAATCTGAATCTATCACACTCTCGACTAGATCTCTCGCCAGAGCTGATCGTGTGTGTGTGTGTGTGCGTGTGCGTGTGTGATTGGGAGATTAGGGAGCAAGCGACAGATCTCCCCTGTGCCCAGATGGCAGCCCTCCCCCTCCCTCTAAGAGCCCCCTCCCCTCCTCACTCCAACACAAGACACACCCCTCAATGGTGTCATCGGCCTCTTCTCAGTGCACACTTGACGTTGATCCACCAATCATAGAGCAGCTGACCGCCTGAATAGAGGATTCTTTGTCCCTGTTAATTTAGCACGCTCGCTTGTCACTGTGTGTGCGTTTTGTATGTTTTTGCTTAGGGGGTGTGTGTGTGTGTGTGTGTGTGTGACGTGGACGTGTGGTTTCAGCCAATGGCATAACATCATGGTGAAATGCCTGGTGCAAATGTTTATTTTGTGCCCCTTGACAGGACTTCAGAGCGGGGGGGGGGGGGGGCATTGGTTTCAGCTAATGCAAGGTCCGGATGGGAATACCTGCCAAGCTGAAAGCCTGCTTGTTGCCCCAGTTGGACACAGAGCCTGTGTTGCAGCCTGAACTCCGCTGGCTCCATGCTCTCTCACACTATCTTTACTCTGTGAGCTCTGAGCAGGCTCCCTGCTCTAACACATACTGTCTTAAGTCTGTGAGCTCTGAGCAGGCTCCCTGCTCTAACACATACTGTCTTAAGTCTGTGAGCTCTGAGCAGGCTCCGTGCTCTAACACAGACTGTCTTAAGTCTGTGAGCTCTGAGCAGGCTCTGTGCTCTAACACACAGACTGTCTCAAGTCTGTGAGCTCCGAGCTGGCTCCATGGCAGCGGTAGCGGTAGTGGAACATGTCTATATCCACATTTGTATGATATAATCTAATGATGTGTGTGTGGTGTATGTCTGGCCAAAAACCAAGGTTATTCAACAAGAGCCCAGACCTGATAATGAACCGTCTTCACTATGAATCAAAACAAAATGGAAACCTAAACTGGCTGTCTGAACACAGATATGTCATCTGATCGGGCGGGGCAATATTTGGGATGCGGTCTCCCTTGGTTACCGGCGCGCTCCCATCCTGTCTCCCTTGGTAACCTGCGCTCTCCCATGCTGTCTCCCAGGCCATAGGAAACGCCAAGACGACCAGGAACGACAACAGCAGTCGCTTCGGCAAGTACATCGAGATCGGCTTCGACCCGCGCTACCGCATCATCGGCGCCAACATGAGGACCTACCTGCTGGAGAAGTCCCGCGTGGTGTTCCAGGTGAGCAGCCATCTCTCTCTCTCTCTCTCTCTCTCTCTCTCTCTCTCTCTCTCTCTCTCTCTCTCTCTCTCTCTCTCTCTCTCTCTCTCTCTCTCTCTCTCTCTCTCTCTCTCTCTCTCTCTCTCTCTCTCTCTCTCTCTCTCTCTCTCTCTCTCTCTCTCTCTCTCTCTCTCTCTCTCTCTCTCTCTCTCTCTCTCTCTCTCTCTCTCTAACCCTCTCTCTCTCTCTAACCCTCTCTCTCTCTCTAACCCTCTCTCTCTCTAACCCTCTAACTCTCTCTCTAACCCTCTCTCTCTCTAACCCTCTCTCTCTCTAACCCTCTCTCTCTCTAACCCTCTCTCTCTCTAACCCTCTCTCTCTCTAACCCTCTCTCTAACCCTCTCTCTCTCTCTCTCTCTCTCTCTCTAACCCTCTCTCTCTCTCTCTCTAACCCTCTCTCTCTCTCTCTCTAACCCTCTCTCTCTCTCTCTAACCCTCTCTCTCTCTCTCTAACCCTCTCTCTCTCTCTGGCTCACTCACTCACTCACGCTCTTGCACGTCACCCATGCACGCTCACACCGCTAAACACGCATACACGCACGCCCACACACACTGGCTTGATGGTTAATCACTTCACTTGTGTTGAAATGTTGAACAATTAAAGGATCTTGAGTGTGTGTATAATAAGCGATGGACAATAATTAAAAACACAGACAGAAGGCAGGGTTTCCATCGGGCAGAACATGATTTACATAGGAGTAGACGTTACAGACTAGTCCTCAATGTTCTCTTTTTGTGAATCACTAAGAGGTTGTCCATGATAAATGAGAATGAATGCTAGTATGGCCACCCTCCCCTTAATCCTCCCAGCCCTTGGCCTGACTCTGACTCACTCACTCCCTCACGGTGTTCCTTAAAGCAGGACTCTTTCATGCCCTCATAGGGGAGGGGTCCCCTGGCAGGATAAGAGGGGCCCCTGTTGGCGTCACAGGCGGCCATTATGCCCTCGTCTCCTCGTGCTGCCATGTCTGATTATGAGACGACTTCTGTCTGAGGCTCGTCTGGGCCTCACACACCTCCCTCTCTCTAGTGCTGCGAGAAAATTTAAAACTCGAAATAATGAATGATATTATGTAGGTCAAACCAACGGAGACCTGCAGTGAAGACATGGATGTTGCTGCAGGAACAAACCAGCTGTACGCAGGAACAAACTGACTGCAGTTTCCATGTTTATTCCCTCCTCCTACTGTACACGTAAATCACGAAGCTTTCTCGTTAACAGGAAACGCAGAGAATCCTTTTTTGGTTGTTAGTGTTAGGTGGTTTGTTTTGAATATTTGTTCATGTTGTCCTTCCGAGACACTGTGCATAACTGCTCCTCCTTCGTGCTGACCGGCAGAAACCAATTAGAGCCGCACAGTCCTGTTTAAGCAGCAGGGCCGGTTCTCCCATAGCCCGGAACATGTACAGTAGAGAATGAGGAACAGGATTTTTTTATTCACACACACACACACACACACACACACACACACACACACACACACACACACACACACACACACACACACACACACACACACACACACACACACACACACACACACACACACACACAGAGTGTTCGAGGTTCAATGGCTGGTGGTTACGGAGGCTGAAGAATGAGGAACAACTCTGCCTTACATTTTTGACATTCTTAAGGTGTGTGTTTGTGTTCTTTACACAACTAAGGGAAGGCAATACAGGTGTTTAGGTGTGGTTTGATACAGGACACACCAAACGTATGATTAAATCTTTTGGACTTCTTAAGTCAAAATCCGTCCTGGTTAAAAGCAAACACAGTGAATGATCTCTTTCAGACCACTCTTCCACTACACGCTTGGAACGATTCTATAGGTTGTCGTAAACATTCACGGGTCCTCGTGAACATGTCCTGGCCGTATATTGAGTGTGTGTTGTGTTCTTGCAGGCGGACGAGGAGAGGAACTACCACATCTTCTACCAGCTGTGTGCTTCGGCTCACCTGCCTGAACTCAAGGATCTGCGTCTGGGTAGGTCTTGCTCACGCTCACCCTGAACACCGGAACACTACCGGCCTGCACTCAGAACCTGACCTGTACCATAACACACTACCACGCTGCACTCGGAACCAACCCGTCCCACCAACCCACTACCACCCTGCAGCCAGTACCTGACCCGTCCAACCAACTCACTACCCGGCCTTCACTCAGAACCTGACCCGTTGCGGGTTCCTCTGAGCTAATGCATTACGTAATAACAAGCATTCTTTAACCTCTTAAACTCGAGGTTCACCACATTTGGAGAACACTGCCCTTATTATGTAGAAATAGTCATATCAAATTAAGCATAAGAAACTCCGCTACAAGCACATATAAGTCATTTTTACACACAACAAACACAACTCAAACACCAAGCATATTAATTAGACAAATTAGACAATTAAAAATAGGCTGGAGCTTAAAGGGGTAGTTCAGAATTTTGGACACAGGGCCTGATCCCCAAGTTAGCCTTGGTGTTCTTTATCACTGGAGACAGTTTTCAACACATTTCATTCAGTCCTTCTAGTTGCAGAGTTTGCTCGTGCTAGGCTAGCGCATGACAACGGGCAATACTAGCCTGCTAATAAAACAGTCTTACCCACTCCACAGTACACCCGAGGCAAATCAACTATAACGCCAGATGGTCGATGTAAATGTCTGTGTTGATAGAATAATGTTAGAACTAAAACCAACCTTAGCACTCTGAGCAGTGCCTGGATCCGTGTTGTGGACATGAAGGAGTTATCGTGTAGGAGTCTGTTCTGGCTGACCAGACGCTATGTTCATATGCTCCCACTGTGGACACGCACCTGCTCATGCTGCTTACCGGCACACATGCACACATGCACATGAACTGATTCTCACACACACACATGCACACACTAGCTCACTCTTGGCACTGTCACTTAAATTGACGCAGTTGGCATTCATCTTATCGTTCCTTCTTTTCTCTCTCGGTTTGCCGCTCTTGTGTACATTATCTTCCTCAAGTCTTGTGACTTCCAGATTTAAGAATAAATGCAGGGGTTGTCTCTGTGAAACCGAAGGCTCTTGTTGCCGGGCAACAGGATCCACTTTATCCTGTTGAAATGACCAAATACTTTCATTTTGCGATTTGAAAAAATGTGAATGCCTATAAAAACTTCCATCGTCCATTTATTTACCCGGCTGATCCATCTGTCCATCCAAACTGAAAGAAATAACATGTTACAGTCTCTGCAATGTGTGAGAAACCATCAGAATCAAGTAACTAAACTATGGACTCCTGTCCGTTCTAAATGACTGGGCAGCGTGTGACCAGTGACTTGGCTGGGCTGGCTGGGGGGTGTGAGTGGGAGGGTTCAGACTCAGAGGGTCGATTTCTGTTAACAAAGAGGGAGGTTCGGGCTGGCATGCATTTATTATTTGTGGAATGTGTTAGTTATTGGATGTGATTGTCTTAACTTCGTAAAACGAAATCCCTATCGATGTCCTGGTTAACTAAAGCTTTAAATGTTATATTTGTATTACTTGTGAAATAATTTTAACGTCGTTTTTGTTCATAGATTTTTCGTGCTTTGGATATTTTTATGCCTGACATGCCTGAAATAAATATAATCATTCAATCAATCAAAGCTACGCGCTAGCTGAAATGCTACACATAGCGACTTTAAGTTATTATTCCCCACCCCCCATCCTTCCAGTAGGCTTCAGGGTGAGTTAACTCACAGCCGCCCGATGAGGCTCGCTGAGGGTTAGTTATAGGAAGGAGCGCTGGGTAGCAGCTAACAGCTAACGGCTAACGTTTCACACCTCGTTTTCTTCCCGCCTCTCCCGTCTCCCTGCAGGAAGTGCCAACGACTTCCTGTACACTCGGCAGGGCCGCAGCCCCGTCATCGAGGGCGTGGACGACACCAAGGAGCTGAGCACCACGCGGCACGCCTTCACGCTGCTGGGTGAGACGCCGCACGCGCACGCACACACAACCACGCCTCCACGCGCACACATCCACACTCGCAACCACTCACACGCAACCACAGACACGCATCCACAGACACATACTTGTTTGTGTGTGTGTGAGTTGGAGTCTTGGCTCTGATTGTCGCTTAGTGTGGGGGGGCTCAAGACGCGTGATTTCAATAGAGATGCGTCGATAAATCCATAAAATATTATACAAATATACGTGTGTGTGTGTGTGTGTGTGTGTGTGTGTTTAGGGGTGAACGAGTCCTACCAGATGGGGTTGTTCCAGGTCCTGGCTGCCATCCTGCACCTTGGCAACGTGGAGGTGAAGGACCGGGACTCTGACAGCAGCGTCATCCCGGTAAGCCCCGCCCTCCTCCACAACACTGGTCTACGATTGGTAGAGCCCCTACGCAAAGAGCCAATAGAGGCTTGCTAGGTTTCTGTTCATGTGTTACTGCAAGTGGCTGTTCATGTGATAATGCTATTGGCTGCTCATGTATTCATGAGAGTGGCTGTTCATGTGTTAATGTGAGTGGCTGTTCATGTGTTCATGTGAGTGGCTGTTTGTGTTATTGTGTTGTTCATGTGTTAATGTAAGTGGCTGTTAATGTGTTAATGTATTGTTCATGTGTTCATGTGAGTGGCTGTTCATGTGTTCATGCAAGTGGCTGTTCATGTGTTAATGCTCGCGGCTGTTCATGTGTGAGAATGAGAATTGCTTTTGTACTGTGCGTCTTGTGTTGTGCGTCATTGTAAGGCATGAACTAGTGTTCTGCATGTATACTAACTGATTATAACACCTGATAGGATGGTTTTATCACTGGTAAAACAAGGTCACCTCTAATGACCTACCGCAGACAAAGAACCTTACATTAACACAAATGGAGCCATCACATGCACACCAGAGGCCTTGTAGACATTCAACCATTTTGATAAACCTATAGATATATTTGCAAAGATAGTTGAGCATTCGTTCACGTCATTGATTTTAATGGTTTAAGGTAGAACGAATGAAACATTACGAAAAGGAAAGGAAGGAAGGAAAAGTGAGAAACTATCAGTCAGGAGGAAATATATCAGACAACACCACATTTGATATTGTTGTTTATATTGCCCTGCTGATAATAACACATTATTCTTCAGGGCTAAGTCTTGGTGAAGTCATGGCTCAGCTCGACATGTTCACCGGAGTAACGGTTTTAAACTCTCCACCTCAGCCCAACAACAGCCACCTCACGGCCTTCTGCGAGCTGGTAGGCGTGTCCTACCAGGACATGTCCCATTGGCTGTGCCACAGGAAGTTGCGGACGGCCACGGAGACCTACATCAAGACGGTGCCGCGGCTGCAGGCGGTGAACTCCCGCGACGCGCTCGCCAAGCACGTGTACGCCAAGCTGTTCAGCTGGATCGTGGAGCACGTCAACAAGGCGCTGGTCACCAACATCAAGCAGAGGTCCTTCATCGGCGTCCTGGACATCTACGGGTACGGCGGAGTGGAGCGTTGGATTATTATTATTTTATGTTACTTTATTTTTATTTTTTTGTATTTTATTCGTGAAAAAAACAGAAAACTGAACAAACAAGGTGTCTCTCGTTTGTGGAGACATGATTGGCTTGTTCTGCTTTTCTTTTCTTTTTTATGTTTTATTTTCAGTTTTAAATTTTTATATTACGACATGCATAGACGGAGATAAAAAAAAAAAAAGGCTACCAGACCCAAAATTATTTGCTGCAATCTACATGGTGTTATATAGTCAGGTTATTCTGTTCTTCGTTGTGATCAGTTTGCCCAGTCATTGGGGTTGAATTTGGATCAGTGTCGATTTGTATGATGATGATGTTGATGATGATACATAGATTTCCTCAGTGAGTGTCTCACCAGGTAGAACGCGTACTATTAAGGGACAGTCCTCACCCCAGCAACCCGGGTTTGATTACTGCCCGTGGTCCTTTGCTCCATGTCTTACCCTCTCTCTCCCATACATTAATTTCTTACTCACTAAGTAATAAAAAGGATAAACCTTAAAATCTAAATTGAGTGTCTACCCGATGTAGATGCCTGACCTCCGCTTCTTTCTCCCTCAACCGCTCCCACCACAGGTTTGAGACCTTTGAGATCAACAGCTTCGAGCAGTTCTGCATCAACTACGCCAACGAGAAGCTTCAGCAGCAGTTCAACATGGTCAGCAAACACTGTTGGAATATACACCTCTCACTTCTAACACTATTGTGTGTGAGGATTCTGTGTTGTTTTTATCTGGTCGCAAGGAATATTGGTGATATTTGCATACACCTCTCACTTTAACTATTTTATATGTGTGTGTGTGTGTGGTTTTATATATGTGTATGCCTGTTTGGTTATATATGCGTATTTATTTTTATTTATTTATTTTTTTTGGTGTGTTTTTTATGTGTGTCTGTGTTTTTTGTCTGCGCGTGTGTGTGTGTGTGTGTGTGTGTTTGGTTTGTATATATGTGTGTGTGTGTGTGTGTGTTTGGTTTGTATGTGTGTTTGTTTTTTAATTATGTGTGTGTGTGCGTGCGCTCCCCCAGCATGTGTTTAAGCTGGAGCAGGAGGAGTACATGAGGGAGGAGATTCCGTGGACGCTGATCGACTTCTACGACAACCAGCCGTGCATCAACCTGATCGAGGCCAAGATGGGCGTCCTGGACCTGTTGGACGAGGAGTGCAAGGTTCACCTCACCCTCCTCAGCTCAGCCCAACGCATGCTAATGCTAACGCACCCTAACAGATCTATGACTACACTCTTGTGTACTGTTTGCAGTTTTTTAGGGGTCCAAGCCAACAGGTTGGATCCCTATTGTTTTTGTAAGGATTTTTAGGGGTCCAAGCCAACAGGTTGGATCCCTATTGTTTTTGTAAGGATTTTTCCTATTATTATACTTCCCCCCGTACTTGTGGGACCACAGCCCAAACCGTAAATGGTGCGGACATGCCAATAGCATGACTGGATCCAGGTCCGGCACCGCTACTCGGATAACAAAATCCAGACACGCCGGTCACTAGGTGGCGCTATACCAAGGAATACGCGTTTGGGGCTATAACTCCCACACCGAACCTCCCAGAGTCCAAAAACTTGTACACACAGATGCACTGGAGTCTGCTGCATCTTTTGGCCTAGGCCACGCCCATTTGCGTCTGTAATTTTTTTTCGCAAAATCGCGAAAACCGCTAAACAGTTTTTTCCCTACTCCTCCCACATTTCTTGACCAATCGACACCAAACTTTGCACACAACATCTTCAGACGCACACGCATAGAATTGATAGACACTTTTTTGATCGGACCTTCGACGACGAAACGGTAGCGTTTTGAATATTGGTTTATTAGCTAAATTAGACGTGGAATTTCAAAAATCCAAAGAAATCCAAAATTAGGCATCGGAACGAGTCCAAATTTTACACACATGTTGGTGTTAACCTTAACGTCGTTCGATAAAAAATTCGGAAAAATTCGCCATTAGGGGGCGCAATAAACGAGGAAATTGTATATCATCTACAAAATTTCGCCGCGAAAACGCTACACTGACTTCTCGCTACTCCTACCACAGTCAAATCCTTTGTATCCACAGGTTCAGGGTAGCGTTTTCAACACATGCTTCGCGTTGTGCCGGCGAAACGCACATTTCTTGTCGCGTTGTGCCGGCGAAATGCACACTTCTTGGACCCCTGCATAACTGCTTGCAGTTCTAGTTAGGGGTCCAAGCCAACAGGTTGGATCCCTATTGTTTTTGTAAGGATTTTTAGGGGTCCAAGCCAACAGGTTGGATCCCTATTGTTTTTGTAAGGATTTTTCTTATTATTATTCCTGCGCTAAATGTGGTACCACAGCCCAAACCGTAAATGGTGCTGACACGCCAATTGCATGACTTGATCCAGGTCCGGCACCGCTACTCAGATAACAAAATCCAGACACGCCGGCCACTAGGTGGCGCTATACCAAGGAAAGACGCGTTTGGGGCTATAACTCCCACACCGAACCTCCCACATTCAAAACCTTGTACACACATATTCACTGGAGTCTGCTGCATCTTTTGGCATAGGCCACGCCCATTTGCGTCTAGGAATATTTTTCGCTAAATCGCGAAAACCGCGAAACTGTATTTTCGCTACTCCTCCCACATTTCTTGACCAATCAACACCAAACTTTGCACACGACATTTTCAGACGCACACGCAAAGAATGCATGAAACACTTTTTTGATGCGACCTTTGACGACGAAACGGTAGCGTTTTGAATATTGGTTTATAAGCTAAATTAGACGTGGAATATCAAAAATCCAAAGAAATCCAAAATTAGACATCGGATCGAGTCCAAATTTTACACACATGTTGGTGTTAACCTTAACGTCGTTCGATAAAAAAATCAGAAAAATTCGCCATTAGGGGGCGCAATAAACGAGGAAATTGTATATCGTCTACAAAATTTCGCCGCGAAAACGCTACACTGACTTCTCGCTGCTCCTACCATGGTCAAATCCTTTGTATCCACAGGTTCAGGGTAGCGTTTTCAACACATGCTTCGCGTTGTGCCGGCGAAACGCACATTTCTTGTCGCGTTGTGCCGGCGAAATGCACACTTCTTGGACCCCTGCATAACTGCTTGCAGTTCTAGTTCTTATTATTATTATTCTTACCTGCCTAAAAGTGTGCCCACAGCCCAAACCGTAAATTGTGCCGACACGCCAATTGCATGACTAGATCCAGATCTCTTCGGACAACGCAGACGACAAAATCCAGACACGCCGAACACTAGGTGGCGCTATACCAAGGAATACGCGTTTGGGGCTATAACTCCCACACCGAACCTCCCACAGTCCAAAAACTTGTACGCACATATTCACTGGAGTCTGCTGCATCTTTTGGCATAGGCCACGCCCATTTGCGTCTGGAATTTTTTTTCGCAAAATCGCGAAAACCGCAAAACTGTTTTTTCCCTACTGCTCCCACATTTCTTGACCAATCGACACCAAACTTTGCACACGGCATCTTCAGACGCACACGCATAGAAATGATAGACACTTTTTTGATCGGACCTTCGACGACGAAACGGTAGCGTTTTGAATATTGGTTTATGAGCTAAATTAGACGTGGAAAATTAAAAATCCAAAAAAATCCAAAATTAGACATCGGATCGAGTCCAAATTCTACAAACATGTTGGTGCTAACCTTAATGACGTTCGATAAAAATGTCGGAAAATTTCGCCATTAGGGGGCGCAATAAACGAGGAAATTGTATATCTTCTAATTGGCCATAGGAATGTTCTTCAAACTCAAGGGAAACCATCAAGGGGCAAACCCGAGTCTATATAGAAAATATGGCCAAGAATTATTAATGTGGGCGGGAGTTATTTGGCAAAGGAAAATTGTCTTTGGAAAATGTCGCCACAGGGCGGCGCCAAAAAACGACGACATTGTCTATCTCCTATTTGGCCAATGTTCTGAAAACGCGTTTTAGGCTATAACTCCCACACCGAAGCTCCCACAGTCAAAACCTTTATATCCACATGTTGTTCACGGTAGCGTTTTGAATACTTGCTTCGTGTTGTGCCGGCGAAACACACATTTCTTGTCGCGTTGTGCCGGCGAAATGCACACTTCTTGGACCCCTGCATAACTGCTTGCAGTTCTAGTTTAGTGTTGTCTCCCTAGAAGGAAAGTAGGAGTCATCCATGATCCGCTTACATTATGTTTCCAATCCGATATTCCCTCGATGCCAAATGCTGTTTGGTGGAATGAATAAAACCAATTAGATTCTAAAAACAAGATGGGATAATGCTTTATCGATCCCAGGCGAGAGGTTCTGACGCTTGTCCACCCCCCCCCCCACCCCCCCCCCCCCAGATGCCAAAGGGTTCGGACGAGTCGTGGGCCCAGAAGCTGTACAACACCCACCTGAAGACCTGCTCGCTGTTCCAGAAGCCTCGCCTGTCCAACCGGGCCTTCATCATCCAGCACTTCGCTGACAAGGTCTGCCGCCACAGCCCAGCTGTCGCTCGCAGCTTAGATGAGACCCAGCGGAGGATGGGATTATCCCCGGGGCAGTTGATTCGCTGACAGTGGACTTGCCTTCCTTAAAATGGAAAACTAGTCTATGTGTGTGATGATAAACACATATAATGATATATTGCTATATTCCCCTATGCAGGCTAGTTTATGCATTAACTTAATTTAAATTAAATAAAGGTACTTAGTTGTTTAGCATCTTATCCTAGCTATCTTTGTTGTATAGGGGAATGGGTTAACCTAGCGATGGTTAGTGCTTGGCACTTGGTTCTATGAACATCCTTACTGTACTGACGGCGATATATTGTTGTTTCTCCTTCTTCTGACAAAAGTACTTACTGTAAATCGCTTTGGAAAAAACCGTCTTAAATGTTAATGTCAATTTACCATGAGCCATGCACTGTTAACCAAGCAGTTTTAACAGTGATTAGTGAATTTCTATTGAAGTGGAGAGCCTTTATGTGGTAATATGAGAGTTCAGCTTCATATGCATGGCTTGAAAAACTCATGTTCTGCAACATCAACTCGCTTTCTGCACCAAAGCATCTTAGATCTTTGACGTCATTGGGTAAACTTTCCGCTGTGTTTCCGTGTACGGAGGGGTCTTTAACGGCCCAGGGGGACGGTTCCCCTTTCAGAGGGTAATGGTGGATAAAGCCTCTCCTTGTTCCCAGGGTGGCCTCGTTAGTGCGTTAGTTTCCCTCAAAGAAAGACCATATTGTTTAGGATTGGTGTTAATTTGACTGAAAATTATATATAATAATGATTGCAATCGATTGACTTTCTCAAGTCGTGCACGCACTTCACTGTGATTTCGTGCTATCATTTTCCACATCGTCTTTTATAAGTGGAAGTTGGACTTGAGTAGATCCGGACATCTGGAATTGAGAATCAATTTTGCATCGGGGAATGGTTTTGAATGAAGTGTCGATTTTGGATCTAATTGTGATCCCGAAGAATCTAAATCAGATCAAATCGAAGTGTGAGGTACCAAAAGATTTTTACTCTAGTACTCTTTTTCTACTAGTATTGTTATACATTAGCAGCACAAGTGTTCACATGAGGTCAGACTGGCTCAAGTGTGTGTGTGTGTGTGTGTGTGTGTGTGTGTGTGTGTGTGTGTGTGTGTGTGTGTGTGTGTGTGTGTGTGTGTGTGTGTGTGTGTGTGTGTGTGTGTGTGTGTGTACATTCACGTGTGTGAGGGTGTGCACATGTCCATGATCAAATGTGTGTGTGTGTGTGTGTTTTAACACAGGTGGAGTACCAGTGCGAGGGTTTCCTAGAGAAGAACAAAGACACAGTGAATGAGGAGCAGATAAACGTGTTGAAGGCCAGCAAGGTGAGCGACACACACACACACACACACACACACACACACACACACACACACACACACACACACACACACACACACACACACACACACACACACACACACACACACACACACACACACACACACACACACACAGCCCTGGTGTTCACGGACCAGTGGGTATTTTACACGGGTGGTTGATTTCAGTTATTTAATCTGTGAAATAACTTGTACCTTGCAGAGCCTCAGAGCATGCAGCTCACAGGGAGATCAGTTGATGCGAACGCACGCACGCACACACGCAGAAATACTGTGTGTGTTAATAACCTGACGTCACTCTTTTTATTGCCACTTATGTAAAATTATTTTTAAGTCTTATTCAGAGAAGTAGAAGTACCTTCCTACTTGGAATTAATGTGATGTATTTTGGGCTGATCACATGGTTACCGGTCACATGGTAATAAGGTTGTCTTCCACCCTGCACGGTTCACATGCTCCCTGCCCACCTCAGCCAATCAGCTCGTGACCCCAAAGTCATTCCATGATGCACTCCAATCCAGCCTCATTGATAGTCTGCCTGATGTCATTTCCTGTCCATCTCAAACCAACTACCCCCTGGCTGTAGTTGGGTTTCCTGTTTTCGTTACTTTGGTAATGGTTCTGATGTGTTTGATTAGTGGTTTCATTATATTTTCTCATCCCTGCTCATCAACATGTCCATGTATCTTCTGTCTGTTGTCTCACCCGTTGTCCATGTATGTGTTTGGTGTTGACCCATCATGACAACCCTTCCCCAACAACAGAAGGTAAACGGGGAACGCCTTTGCGGCCTCCTCCCCCCCCCCCCATATCGCTCTCTCTCTCTGTCTCTTCCCTCCGGCTCCTCGACGCACTCTCTTCTTTTTTTTTTCACCTCTTCCAGCACTCTTTTCACTGGTCTGACAGCAGCACTCGTGTGTGTGTGTGTGTGTGTGTGTGTGTGTGTGTGTGTGTGTGTGTGTGTGTGTGTGTGTGTGTGTGTGTGTGTGTGTGTGTGTGTGTGTGTGTGTGTGTGTGTGTGAGAGAGAAAGAGAGATGCACATGCAAGCGGTGGACTTGGGGATGAAAGGAAAAGTGAAAAGAAAGGAAGCTAGGGAAGAGGACAAAAGGAAGACGGCTTATTTTATTATGGCAGACGCTTTGAGCAAGATGCACTAAAAGAAAGTAGCTTATGAGCGAGCGAGCGAGAGGGAGCAAGAGACACAGCAAGAGAGAGAGATAGACTGAGAGGCCGAATGCTCAAAGCTTTGTCTGGCTCTGCCCGGTGAATAGCTAGCGACCAACACAGTGCACGCCATTTCCTTGATCTCCATGACAACGCCTTGGTGATTCTAACAAACATATATGAAGGTGGATCATCGCCATATATGCTGATTGCTGTAACATCCTGTTACGTCTTTGTAACCCATTCAGTTGCCATTTGAACATTAACCAATGCTGTGGTTTTTGGAAATTAACCAATCATTCATCTAATCGAAAAAGTACTCACTCAATAACTTGGAACCAAACACGATGAAACAATTATGAGTATCAATATAAAGGATGCATAGTGTGAAAGTACCCGTTTAAACGATGTAGCTGTGATGGCTGCGTTCTTGATGTCTGCGACGTATTGTTTGGTTTGCAACCTCGGTGCTTTACCGAGGTGTGTATGCAGCATGAAGGACGCATCACTGCATGTCTGATGAACTGTGACTAGCATTAGCATTGAATTAAAAACTACCATTTGATTAGGTTTGTTTAAGTTAATGTGAACATTTAAGGATGTTTATAAAACCATCACGTCATCGTTTATAAATCCGTAAGAAGTCAAAGTAAAATGTACAGAATATATAAATCCATTTTACATAGAGTCCACTGCTGCCCAGTGTTGAACTGTGTTTTGGGCTGCTGTTCCCAGTTCCCCCTGCTGGTGGAGCTGTTCCAGGACGGGGAGAAGGCGGTCAGTCCGACGGGCCAGCCGCAGGGCGCTGGGGGGCGCACCCGGCTCAGTGTCAAGCCCGACAAGGGCCGGACCTCCAGCAGGGAGCACAAGAAGACAGTGGGCTGCCAGGTGAGGGTCCCGGGGCGGCCCCGAGGGCCGGGGGACACGGAGCATCGTTCCTCTACACAGGGCCGGGGCGGAGGCTCCAGCAGGGGGACTCATGGAAGACAGACAGACTGAACCGTGATACTAGCAAAGTTATTAAATTAACAATGCAGTAGATTCATTAAACTGATGGAAGACACTGACAGACAGAACCCAGATACAAGTGCTGTTCCTTTATACAGGGCCCCGGGGCCTCTACGAATTATCTTCTTTGCATAGGAAATTTCCTTTCCTATGGAGATGACCCGGAAGTGCTTGGAGGAAAGGTGGTTTGAATTCTAAAAATGCTTAGGAAAGGAGCCTCGATGCTTCCTTTAACCCTCCTTTAGCATAGGTTACTCCTGAGCTCCCTTTGCGAAAGGAAAGGAGATGGTGGTATCCCATAAACCTTTACGGCGGCAATATTTAAAGCAACATGCCACCGACGAAGTTTACCGACTCTATGCGAAGACGCATGAGAGACGCGATAAAGCAGAAGAAAAGAAGAGAAGAAAATACAATTGAAAATAATTGATTGAATTCCAGAAACATAATTATTTGAATATAAATTAATTCATTTATTGCTGGTTAGTAAGCACATAAAATACACCATAAGAAAAGTAAATGCCAACTTCACATTTAAGAAAGACTACTGGGGGCAGTTAATTTCAACATCAACATAAGTTTAGCCTCTTTTTTTTCCACATGTTTATAGGAATTCAAAGTTTCTACGTTTTCCACAAAGGTTAAGGAAAGGAGGCACAAAGGTTAGGAGATTAGACTATTCGTAGAGGCCCCAGGTCTGAGTTTTCAGCAGGTGTACTCATGGGATACAGACAGACTGAACCTGGGTACCAGCAACGTTCCTTTTACGCAGGGCGTTTTACATTTGTTAAATTAACAATGCAGTTGATTGGTTAAACTGATGAAATGAAGACGGTCTAAACCTAGGTACCAGCCTAATTCCTTTATGGAGTGGAGGGTCTGAGACTCAGCTGTTTGACTCATGAAATAAAGACGGACTAATCAAGACGCTAGCAGCCCCTGTGACTGAAATGCTGCCTCAGTTTGTTGACCTTGGCATCCCTACTCTTTCTATAAGCGTCTTTTATGAATCTGGAATGTTATGCAAGCCTTTTTCATGAGCCTTGATGAGGATGAGGGTGATGATGAAGGTGTTAACGGGACTGCTTCCCTTCTGTAGTTCCGGAACTCTCTTCAGATGCTGATGGACACGCTGAACGCCACGACCCCCCACTACGTCCGCTGCATCAAGCCCAACGACTTCAAGCTGGCCTTCTCGTGAGTGTCACTCGCCCTCACACTCTTTAAAATAATAAATACAAACTAAAATAAGTTAGAATATTTGAACACTTTTATTTATTTTTTAAGAAATGTCTGCATTGAGCCCTTTGTTAGAACCTCAACTGGTTGAGCCTACTTCTAACACGGTCAGGGGTTAGGGTTGTGTATCCCACCAGGGCCACCCCTGCCAACAGCGTTTACTCGTGATGTTCATGACGACATCATGGGGACATCATGGTGACATCATGGTGACATCATGGTGACATCATGGTGACATCTTGGTGACATCTTGGTGACATCATGGTGACATCATGGGGACATCATGGGGACATCATGGGGACATCATGATGTCACCATGGTGACACCATGGTGACATCATGTCCGTCTGTCCTCCAGGTTCGACCCCATGCGGGCCGTCCAGCAGCTCCGCGCCTGTGGAGTCCTGGAGACCATCCGCATCTCTGCAGCCGGCTTCCCCTCCAGGTACGAGGTCCTTACTATACACTAGGACTAGTTATGGTAGAAGGTCCTAACTCTACACAAGGACTAGTTATGGTAGAAGGTCCTAACTCTACACTAGGACTAGTTATGGTAGAAGGTCCTTACTATACACTAGGACTAGTTATGGTAGAAGGTCCTTACTATACACTAGGACTAGTTATGGTAGAAGGTCCTAACTCTACACTAGGACTAGTTATGGTAGAAGGTCCCAACTCTACACTAGGACTAGTTATGGTAGAAGGTCCTTACTATTAACTAGGAGGAGTTATAGTGTGTGTGTGTGTGTGTGTGTGTGTGTGTGTGTGTGTGTGTGTGTGTGTGTGTGTGTGTGTGTGTCCCTCCCTACCAGGTGGACCTACCAGGAGTTCTACAGCCGTTACCGGGTGCTGATGAAGCAGAAGGACGTTCTTCAGGACAAGAGGCTGACCTGCAGGAATGTTCTGGAATTCCTCGTTCAGGTCTGTGAAAACATCTGATCGACTGTACTTTTCGGTCGATAAATTATACTTCGGGAAAAAAAACTATTACTACTAGAATAGGGATACATGCTGTATGTTAAAATTTCCAAAATTTCAGCATCTTTCAAAAACGTCTGACTTCACACCTTTGCGGAAGTAAAGGTTGAGTGCAAAATAGACGTTTCTTATTGTGGGTTGCGGTGGGCGTGAATCCCCCTGGCTCGGACTTGGATTTTTCTAGTTTAGCAGGTGTAAAACATGTATACATAACCAGCATATTACAGTCTAAAGGCTCAGTTATGGTTCCACGTCTACGCAACGCAATGACCACGCAGACGCTTTGACGCAGTCTTGAACACTTTTTGGTTCTGCGTCTGGTTTTAGTGAGCAGACCAATCACAGCCCTCGCTAGCTGCGTCGCCTCGGACCCAGCACTGGGTCCGCAAGGACGTAATGTAAACCCCCTTGCGTTGCGTTGACGTGGAGCTATAACTCAGCCTTTAAGCAAATGCAAAAAGATGAAAAAAGCATGATATCACCCCTTTAACCCCTGAACCGCCCCCTGTCCCCCCCCCCCACCAGGACCAGGACAAGTACCAGTTCGGTAAGACCAAGATCTTCTTCCGGGCGGGCCAGGTGGCCTACCTGGAGAAGCTGCGCTCGGACAAGCTGCGCGTGGCTTGTGTCCGCATCCAGAAGACCATCCGCTGCTGGCTGGCCCGCAAGAAGTTCCTCCGCCAGCGCCGCTCGGCCATCACCATCCAGAGGTTCACCCGGGGCTTCCAGGCCCGCTGGTGAGTGGCCCTCGGGACCTGTCAATCATAGTCCGTCGTGATTGTTGGCGTTTGGATTCGTGAGGAACTTTCTGAAACAAGGTTGATTCAAAAGCGTGAACACGGCACTGATGAATAAACACACGCGCGCCCACACACACACACACACACACACACACACACACACACACACACACACACACACACACACACACACACACACACACACACACACACACACACACACACACACACACACACACACACACCGGGGGGGGGGGTACATGATGATGATTACAGTGGTGGTCGGCTGCGTCACACTGCATGGCAGCAGGTTATTTCCAAAGACTCGTGGTGTTTAGCAGTGCAGCCAAGCTCAGATAAAGAGCAGGGATTCCACAGGGAAGATGAACCCATTGAGCTGCACAGCGCTATTACCACAAGAACACACCAGGCGAAACATTGCTCACTGATTTTCGTGGATTATGTTTCGTACATCATTGAAATGCCTGAAGAGCATGTGAAAATATTAGATTGTTATTAATTTTCTCCCCTGCCTTCTCCTCCTCTCTCCCCTCCCCCCTTCTCTCGCCTCTCTCCCCTCCCCCCTCCTCTCTCCCCTCCCCCCTTCTCCTCTCTCCTCCCCTCCCGTCCTCTCTCCTCTCCTCTCCCCCTCTCTCTCCTCCCCCCCTCTCCCTCCTCCCCCCCCCCTCTCCTCTCCCTCTCTCTCCTCCCCCCCCCCTCTCCTCCCCCCCCCCCTCCTCTCTCCCCCCCCCCTCTCCTCTCCCCCCCCCCCTCTCCTCTCTCTCCTCCCCCCCCCCCCTCTCCTCTCCTCTCTCTCCTCCCACCCCCCCTCTCCCCCCCCCCCCCTCTCCTCTCTCTCCTCCCCCCCCCCCCTCTCCTCTCTCCTCTCCCCAGCCTGGCCAAGTTCATGCGTCGCACCTCGGCAGCCACCACCATCCAGAAGTACCAGAGGATGTGTGTGGCGCGCCGGCGCTACAGACAGAAGCAGGCCGCCGCCCTGGCCATGCAGACCATCCTGAGGGCCTACATGGCCCGGCAGAAGTACCGAGCGGTAGGACCTAACACACACTCACACTCACACAGACACTGACTCAGACACTGACTCAGACACATGCACACTCACACACACACACACACACACACACACACACACACACACACACACACACACACACACACACACACACACACACACACACACACACACACACACACACACACACACACACACGACTCCTTTTCTTATTCACACACACAAAAGAATCACACACTCACTCAGACACTCACTCAGACACACACGTCTCATATACTCATTCACACACAGACACTGACTCACTCACTCATTCACAAGCACACAGGACTCTCTCACACACAGACACTTACACTCAAGAACACATGCAACACCTACCCCTCTTGCCCACTGCATCCGTCAACGGACGGATCCCATTGACTTTGAATTGGGCGGAGCCTTAATGCATTGTGGGTCCATCCGTTCCTTTGGATCTGTCGGCTCCGTCGAGAAAGTAGAAAGATTTTAAACTTTTCCGGCAGCGACGGATCCGTCATCCAATCAGATCGCGTATGCTCGGGCTTGGCTGACGGATGCCTCCTGAAAGACCACTCGCCCCTCCGTCAGCCACGCCTTCCGTCATCCGTTGACGGACGGTGCAGTGGGTAGACGGCTTTAGAGTCTCTCACTGCAACACAGACACTCACACACACACACCAACACATGCATCCCCCCCTCCCTCCCTCCCTCCCTCACTCCGTCCCCCTCTCCCCGTCCCTCTGCCAGCTGCTACGGGAGAGCAAGGCGGTGGTGATCCAGAAGCACGCCCGCGGCCTGTTGGCGCGCCGCCGCTTCAAGCGCTGCCTGCGGGCCATCGTGTACCTGCAGTGCTGCCTGCGCCGGATGCGCGCCCGCTGGGAGCTGAAGAAGCTGAAGATCGAGGCGCGCTCCGTGGAGCACTTCAAGAAGCTCAACATCGGCATGGAGAACAAGATCATGCAGCTGCAGCGCCGCATCGACGAGCAGGTGAGGAGCGGCCGTGAGACGGGGGGGGGGGGTTGAGGGAGGCATGGGTTCCACTCACGACCGCGCAACCTCCAGTCTGTGCAGAGTACCATGTACAAGGCTAGCGAGACACACTGGTACGGCAGAGCACCAGAAAAGCTACACACTAGTACACACAATGTACACATTACACAGACCAGGATACACATTTAGAGCATTGACGGACAGTATTTGGGTGTTCATGAATATCAAAATAATCTCCCTGAATAATCCCTCTCGACGAGCTGGCTGTCGCCCTGCATGCTTGACTCTGCCGTCGGTGTGTGGATGGTTGAATGAATGGGTGAATGTCAGGCAATTTTGTAAAGCACTATATAAATAGAGTGGCAAAGTCACGCCCCTTCCGGTAGAGCCCACTGGACCTATGAGATCGGAAAATATGAATGGGTTTCAATGGAGAGAAAGTAATTATTTTCTGTTTCCAGTCTTTATATGCCCTGGATTACACATATGTTGATTGTGGATTTTTCATGCAAAGAAAAGAGTTTCAGTTATGCCAATGGGGAGATTGTCATCTTGTCCACGCCAGTCGCAGGGAGCGTGACGGCACATACGAGACGTGTAGTCTTTCTCATTGTGTTTTCTCTACAGCCTTTAAGCACAATAAATGGTCAAACTCTTGAGATGAAAAATTATCTTCTAAATCCACAAACAACAAATGTGTAATATGTCCAGGGCATATAAAGACTGGGACTAGAAGATAATTACTTCCTCTCCATTGAAACCCATTCATATTTTTCGATCTCATAACGCCCATGTGGGTCTACCGGAAGGGGCATGACTTTGCCACTCTGTGCAGTCCATTTACCATCACAAAAGCAAGGCTGATTAGCTGACACTGCTAGTCTTTATGTCGAGCGTTCTCTCACTCCTCCTCTTCCTCCTCCTCCTCCTCCTCCTCCTCCTCCTCCTCCCCAGAACAACAACCACCGTGCCACCGTGGACAAGCTGGCGACGCTGGAGGCCGGCCACGCGGCGGACAGCGAGCGCATGCGCGTCGAGGTGACGCGGCTCCGCGGCGTCGAGGAGGACGCCCGCAACAACGCCAACCGGGCCAACAGCCTGCAGGGGGAGCTGGAGAGGCTGAAGAAGGAGCTGGCCACCACGCAGAAGGAGAAGAAGACCATCGAGGACTGGGCCACCAAGTACCGCGACGAGATGGAGAAGGTGAGCGCTCGGCAGCCAATCAGATCCATCTCCGGCTCATCTCTTCTAACACTCGCAGCGAGATGGGCAGTTGTTAATCAGTTATAACGTATATAATGGCATAAATATTAGAGATGTTTAAAGGTGTAACATTATATCACCGGGTGTGAGTGTGATTGGCCGTTACAAGTGGGCGTATCCACCTAAATGTATGACGTCATACATCTAGGTGGACACGCCCACTTGTGATGTCAGAAGAGGCAGATTTTCAAAACGGCTTGTAACGGCCATCACACTCACACCTGGTGGCATAATATTGACCTCATATATATTCACCACTTAATACCGCAAGACATCATTGTCAGTATGATATTGGATATAGGACTAACAATATATTCTCACATTTAAAATATTTATTTATTCACATTGTGATGCATTTGACCTTCTATTCTCCTGATAATGATTTGGATTAGTCTGTGTTCTTGTTATGTTTGACGTGCAACCCAGTCAGCCGTTCCCTCCTTTCTCTGAATGGTACAGTCCTTGGATAACCCCTCTAGGTGCTCTTAGGTTCATAAGGCCCTCCCTGAGCTGACAGCCACATCAGCAGAGCTAGTTTCCCCTTCCCCGTAGGTGTCCTTCCTCTAAATCCTCTCTCCCTCACCCTCTCATCTCTAAAATGGCTCCCATGTAAGTCCCCCCTTTTGGACTCCCAGACAAGCTAGCCAGTTAGCCTAGCGTGAACCCTTAACCCCAGACACTACTCTTCCTGAGGCTAAATCCAGAGCATCACACTCTCGGCTCCTCCTAGATACAGACTCTAGCCTCTTACTATACACTCTTACACCAGGCGACAACAGCTGTTCCCCTGAACCGGGAGCCAGGGAGACGCTGGGGCTCAGGGGCCCGCCGTGGGCCCCACAGGGGCCCGTGTTGCCCTGGTTCAGGTGAGCTTAGGGAGCTAGCTAGAGTAGTGGAGCCGCGCACACACAGCAGTGCTCTTGGTGTGTGAGTGGACGAGATGGATGAGTACAGTAGAGCAGTGTCCTAGAGAAAGTGTCGGTCTTCTTCTGTATTTGTTTGAGAATACAAGTGAGGTTCCAAATAAATAGTATATCCACAAGGGAGAAGTAGTATTTTCACAACCCTTCTGTTAATATCTGACCTACCGAGCTCGCTATTAACCTGGGTAGACAGCCCGTAACCTAAGTGTGTCCCCACGTGGTGAGCTGAACTTGAGTTATTGTTCCTAATCGTTCCCTGGGTGAGTGCAGTCTAACCTATCTAGGGGGTTAGGAGCGAGGTACTCACCACAGGTCCACAGCCACCGTAGGGGAACAGCTCGTGCGTTGATCAGTCTTTTCGTTCACCGTGTATATATCCCAAAAGTGTTCTCTCATTGAAGTCGCCGAGCAATGTGTGTCCATCAGGTCACTCTCTTTCACCCCGAATCTAATTTCCAGCCCCTCCACTCAGTCTCTCAACCCTGGGTCTCTTGCCCACACAGCTGTTGCTACTTACCTGCGATGAGCACCTCAACAGCGCCCCCCCTGTGTGACGTCAGTACTGACCCTAACCCTAAGCACATGCTACCCTACCGTAACACCTTCTCTCTGTGCTGTTTTAGGGTATTATAATATCTAAGTCAATGACTTAAGTGGTTCTTGGGGCTCTAGGCTATGTGAAGGTTATTAAGAAGGCCCACCCCTTCTACCTCACACTTGCAGACACTTGCAATTGCATCTGTCCATAAATTCCATTGCTGGAATACTTTAGTCTCTTTCATTCCCTGGATTTGATATCTAATCGGTCCTACTGCCTAATTCAACATCCAAGTTGTTCCTTCCTCCCCTTAACTCATATTGCCTTTGATTTTGTGTGTGTGTGTGTGTGTGTGTGTGTGTGTGTGCGTGTGCGTGTGCGTGTGCATGCTCAGATGGTCTCCGAGCTGAAGTCTCAGAATGGATTGCTGAAGTCGGAGAAGGACGACTTGAACAGGATGATTCAGGAACAGCGTCAACAGATGACGGGTAACTTGGCACCATTGAACAAATTTGCCCAATCAGAGCAATCGTTACAACGCTGATGCGGGGGGAATTTCCTCCGGAAGCGGCCGATTGGTTGGCCCACTGCATTGCGCAGGGGGCCAGCAGCACTGGCGGTTGTCTTCCAAACCCCCTAGTACATCATAAACCGTACCGTCAGAACAGGAGCCCTCCGATAGATGGTTTGTACGAATGGCTTGACATCAGCAGTATTCTCAAATTGCATAAGAAGAGGCAATGTTATGGTCCGGACTTATAGCCATTTTGTTATTTTTATAGCTTATAGCTTGTTATTTTACCTTTCACAGACTCCTATCGACTCCCGGTCGAGAAGTAGCGTTCTCATAGTGTGATCCGATGCAGTGACCGGTCGGGTCCTAGGCTCTGTTGTACTCTAAAGGCTCAGTTATGGTTCCACGTCGACGCAACGCAATGACCACGCAGACGCTTCGACGCAGACTTGAACCCGTTTTGCTTCTGCGTCTGGTGTCAGTGAGTGGACCAATCACAGCCTCTGCAGCTTCGTCGCCTCGACGCAAGGATTACATTTTTTGGGAGGCGCTTGAGTCAGGCCCTTACGGTGGACGCCAGGAGGGTCAGCAAGGACCTAACGGGTCCGTAAGCCCCTTTGCGGTGCGTCGACGTGGAGCCATAATCAGCCCTCAACCCTGCGGGACCGGCAGAATCTCTCGAGTCAGTCGGTGCTTTTCAGGCCGCGTTGACCTCCTGTTCCCGTCCCATCCTGCGGGGCTTTTTCATGCTCGTCTTTGTCCTCCTGCAGAGCAAATGGCGCGAGCGATAGCGGAGGAGACGCAGCAGCTGGAGACGGACCTGAACGAGGAGCGCTCCCGCTACCAGAACCTCCTGACGGAGCACCTGCGCCTCGAGGAGAAGCACGACGACCTCAAGGAGGAGATGGCTCTGTCCTCGGTAAGGGGGAGGAGGGGGTGGCCCTCATCATAAGGGTGAGGAGGAGGTGGCCCTCATCATAAGGGTGAGGAGAAGGTGGCCCCCTCCTCATAAGGGTGGGGAGGAGGTGGCCCTCATCATAAGGGGGAGGAGGTGGCCCCCTCATCATAAGGGTGAGGAGGAGGTGGCCCTCATCATAAGAGTGAGGAGGAGGTGGCCCCCATCATAAGGGTGAGGAGGAGGTGGCCCTCGTCATAAGGGTGAGGAGGAGGTGGCCCCCTCATCATAAGGGTGATGAGGAGGTGGCCCCCATCATAAGGGTGAGGAGGAGGTGGCCCTCATCATAAGGGTGAGGAGGAGTCGTCTCTCTCCTCAGTAAGGGTGAGGAAGAGGTGTCTCTCTCCTCAGTAAGGGTGAGGAGGAGGTGTCTCTCCTCTCAGTAAGATCGGCTAAAAGCCATCAATAAAAGGGTCAGTGGACAGCCAATCAGTGGACAGCCAATCAGTGGACAGCCAATCAGTGGACAGCCAATCAGCGAACAGCCAATCAGCGGACAGCCAATCAGAGGCAAATATCTACACCAAGCTGTTGTATTTAGTATTTGTGGTTGAATAAATAGCTAAACCTTAATTTATACCACACAAGAGTAAAGACACAATATATATATAAAGGTTATAGGTCACACGTTTACGTCATGAGTGACTGCATTCGGAGGACCTGACATCGGTCACTTTTTTTGGCTCCTCCCCCTTTCAGAACACCAGCAGGCCCGGCCACAGAAGAACAGACTCCACCCACAGCAGCAACGAATCAGAGTACACCTACAACTCCGAGTACGCCGAGGCGGACGAAGGCTCCCGCGTCTCGGAGGTAGACGGCGGGCGGGCTCACATGGTAGGAGTGGGCGGGTTCACGTGGTACACGCTGGTGAAGGTGGATGCTGGAACGTCACAGGTCCCTTCCGATTGGCTGAAGCTTGTTTTAACCAACCAGGCGGTTCAAATAAGCTTCGACCATCATACCTGACATATCATACCACCAGGTGTGAGTGTGATTAGCCGTTAATAGTCGTTTTTGAAAATCTTCCTCTTCTGACATGACAAGTGGGTGTGTCCACCTAGATGTGTGCTTGATAGATCAGTCTACCAGCCTACCCAGTGGACTGTAGAAAACGTTGCTCATCTTTCAGAAGAGGCAGATTTTCAAAAGCGGCTTGTAACAGCTAATCCCACTCCCACCTGGTGGTATAATATGTCACCTTTTAAAATAACATTGTGACTTCTCAAAGAAAAAATCACAAAATAAATGCATATCAATGAAGACCGTTGTGCATCTAGAGGGCTGTGTTTGATGATGCGTGTCTGCTACCGGTGTCCAGGACTCGGGCCGTGGCATGGACACCAACCTGACCCTGAAGCTGCAGAAGCGTCTGGGGGAGCTGGAGCAGGACAAGCAGCAGCTCCGCGACGAGCTGGAGAACAAGGAGGAGCTGTTCCAGCGGGCTAGAGCCCGGGTACGGACACTCACTGCTAAACACACCGCCACTGGAGAGTACCATGGAACAGGACAAGTACATACTGGTACTCCCACTGGTACACACACTGCTACTGCAGAGTACCATGGAACGGGACAACTGCACACTAGTACTCCCACTGGTACACACTGGTACTGCAGAGTACCATGTACCAGGACAGATACACACAAGTACACAGACACTAGTACTGCAAAGTACCAAGGACCAGGACAGATACACACTGGTACTGCAGTGTACCATGAACCAGGACAGATACACACTAATATGCACACTGGCAATGCAGAGTACCATGTCACAGGACAGCTAGACACTACAACACAGACTACACATGAGTAATGCAGTACCATACTCGAGTGATACACACTTTTACTGCAATATCAAACTCGATATGTACATTAAATGTGTACTGGCACGCAGTACTACTGCAGTACTGGGCTGGATCCACGTTCAGAGCCTGGACAGAATCAAACTTGCACAACAATTCAAGGATGGGAGTCATGCTCTGAAAAATCTCGATATTGATTTATAAGCAGTGCTGATACTCTTTAGAACAGAAAGTTCCTCATGCACGTAGGTCCATTTTGTTCTTCCCCTTTCCAGGACGACGTGGAGCATAAGAAGGCTCGCGGAGCCGAGCTGGAGTACGAATCCCTCAAGGTGAGACGAGGAACAAGCTCAGAGTTCAGCCAATGGGGGGGGGGGGGCATGGAGCTGGAGGGGAAACCGAGCACTGAGTGGGACCCACGGGCATGATTACATAGCAGTATCCCATCACATGGGATTATGCTTTTGGCAGAGTGGTGTCGACCTTTGTCTCCCCTTGCCCAATGTTCTGCTGAACAGACTCCACACAGCAACCACATCGATGTGTGATTTTATGCCCAGGGATCTCCTATGAGTTGCCTGCATGTCACCAATATGTTTAAAAGCCTTTATATTACTGTTGGCTGTGATTTTATATGATATTTAAAAAAGTGTTCCTTAATTACGGTGATTCTGAGACATTGTTGTTGGCTGATGCTAGCTGCCTTTGCCAGTGCACCTTTGGAAAAACAGATTTTCTCTGGTTAAAGAGGATATGATGACCTTCCATTCAACCATCTCCTCTCCTCCTCCTCCTCCTCCTCCTCCTCCTCCTCCTCCTCCTCCTCCTCCTCCTTATCCTGCTGTTCTTCCTCCTCCTCCTCTCAATACTCCTTCTGTTTCTCCTCCTCATGCCCCTGCTGTTCCTCCTCCTCATACTCCTTCCTTTCCTCCTCCTCCTCATGCTCCTCCTCCTCCTCCTCCTCCTCCTCCTCCTCCTCCTCCTCCTCCTCCTCCTCATGCCCCTCCTCCTCCTCCTTCTGTTTCTCCTCCTCCTCCTCCTCCTCCTCCTCCTCCTCATGCCCCTTCTGTTCCTCCTCCTCCTCCTCCTCCTCTCAATGCTCCTTCTGTTTCTCGTCCTCCTCATGCCCCTGCTGTTCCTCCTCCTCCTCCTCAGCGCCAGGAGCTAGAGTCGGAGAACAAGAAGCTGAAGCACAACCTGGCGGAGATGAGGCAGAGCCTCCTGGGTAACCAGGCCACGGGGGCCGGGGCCCCGGGCTCCCCGGCCTACAAGGTGCTGCTGGATCAGCTCAACTCCTCCTCCGAGGAGCTGGACGTCCGCAAGGAGGAGGTGCTGATCCTGCGCTCCCAGCTGGTCAGCCAGAAGGAGGCCACGCATCACAAGGTACATACATGGTGCCTCCTCCTTGTTCCAGCTCCTAGCTCCTTGTTCCAGCTCCTAGCTCCTTGTTCTAGCTCCTAGCTCCTTGTTCTAGCTCCTAGCTCCTTGTTCTAGCACCTAGCTCCTTGTTCTAGCTCCTAGCTCCTTGTTCTAGCACCTAGCTCCTTGTTCTAGCTCCTAGCTCCTTGTTTTAGCTCCAAGCTCCTTGTTCTAGCTCCTAGCTGCTTGTTTTAGCGACTTGTGCATGTTCCTTGCGTTGGTTCCTTGCCTCACCTCCTTATCACTTGTCACTTCCTTGTTTCTCCTCCTTGTTTTAATATGGTGTGGTGATACAGTAGACAGAGGATTTCATGAAGCTGGTGTCCCAGGTTGGACACCGGCCCCTTCACATCTGCCCCTACTGTAGACTAGAAAGTACTTAGACTTGATATTGACAACGATTTTAGTTAACTTGGTTGTCAATTTTTGGGCAGAATTTACTTTTTAGTGTAACTACTACACTAAGTACTTCTTCTCCTAACCCAAGATAAATTAAGGGAAGTGAAAAGTAGCTCGGTAGTCTAACTACTTCCTCTCTGCACATGTGATGTGAAAGGTCAAATGTGCAAAGCCCTCTGTGTTTCTGTTTCCCATCTTTTTTTTTGTCTTGTCTCCCTCTCACTCCCTCCCTCCCTCTCTCTCCTGCCACGCATCTCGTCAGGATGAGAAGGTACGCCTCCCCACAGCCATCACACATGTCCCATCACTGCCTGTGCTCCCTCTTGCTAAGGTAGTGTGTTGGATATTAGCTACGAGCTCGCCGGTTAAACTGCAGTCCTTTGACCCTCGAGCAAAGTCGATAGTAAAACGTTTTTCTTCCTCTTTATTGAGGGATTAAAGATACCAGAGCGAAATCCAACGTAGTTTGGGTGTAAAACTACAGAAAGTTTTGGTGTGTTTTTTTTCCAGGGTGAATTTGAAAGCTTACATGTTGTTGTAAGGATACTGATAGTTAAGTGACTACTGATTTAAATTGCTTTACACTAATTATTTTACTAGCAAAGGTGAAGTCTTGGGAGTGGTTTATAATCCCACTCAAACCGGTATGGTTTCATCATGGATGTAATACAGGAATACATCCTCTTAGATCACCTTTATTTCAACCGGAGATGTGACCCGGCCCTTTTGAACACGTCGGTAGAGTTTAACGCGTGCATTAGCATTGATAATGCATTGGTAAAGGAAGCATAAGATGGTTTATGTTACAGTCATGGGAGAGAATAAACTGCCTGCAGACAGCAGAGTGTGTATAGACTGTATGCTGGCTGTTCACATAAGTGCATTGAGACATGCATAATAATGAGCATGTTTCCAGTGATAAACATCAGGAAAAGCTCTGTTCATGGCGTTTTCCACCGAAATGTGTGTTTGAGATTATCTGACATATGCGATTATCCAAGTTTAGAAAAAACTATTTTTACACTCCTTGCTTCATAATACATTGATTTATTCCCTGACCATTTGTTTCTTTTGCTTTTACCGAGCTGTTAAATAACCACGTGGGGAATTTTTACAGTCGTTGGTTAAATAATTATATCCTTCTGTTTGAATACGTCGTCAGGCTTGTGTGCGTGTAAGAGCAATATAAAGGCAGTTCCACGAAGAAATGGGAACAAACCCAGTCGATAAGGCACTTGTTTCAAAGCAGGGCTACTGCGTAGGCGGGCACTTTTGTCTACTTTTGAAGTAAGCGTAATTGTTAGAAGACATCGCAGAGTGAACCCGCTCTGAGTTGGAGTTCTGCGTGGAGCCGGCGGGTCGGTGTTTGTTCTAGAAGCACTGAAGTACGCGATAAAGCATAAATCAGAATCAGAATCAGGGTCGCATATATTAATACATTCTTATTGTACAAGTAAACAAGATGAAAAAGTGTAGGCTTGGTACCTCAGCCACATAGCAGCAACAATACAATATAAAGTAAATGGATAAGTAAAAATACGTAGTTATACGTAATAGTTAAATAGTTAAAAAATTTAGCAAAAAGTAAAAAATGTAAGATGAAGACGAGTACGCCCTCAGCCTTATGCCGTCGAGTAATATGCGTTTAACCAATATTTCTTTGGTCATTTTGTAGAAGGAACAAATCTGGCTTTTTTTAAGGCTATGCATGTATCCGATTTATGCTTTTATCCAACGTTAGTCGTAGTATTTGTGAGTTGTTGATGGCATGTTTGTACTGCATTATAAACCCGCCTGCTCTACGTTGGCGTTCCTTGCGGCTATGCAGTAGTCGTAAATATGACCCATCAATGGTCCTCTCAAAGACCTCTGGTTGGCACTCATCATTTCCTGATTTCATGTTTGTTTTTTCCCTCCCTCTCCTCTCTTTCTCTCCCCTATCCCCCCCTCTCTAGGAGACCATGACAGAACCTACTCACCATGTGGTGGATGTGTCCAAGCTGAAAGACACTGACGAAATCAAGCAGGCTTACGTTGGCCTCAAAGATACGAACAGGTGCTGTAGTACTGTAGGATCAGCTGTCCCCACTACATCCTATTACATCGGGATTTATACTATAGTCATGCTAAAGCTAGCAAGGAGGGCAACATTGCTATGGCTATGCTTTAGTTACCATAGCGGGCTATATTGCTATAGCCATACTTTATTTAGCATAGAGGGCTATATGGCTATCGCTACACTATATTTAGAATAGAGGTATATTTAGCATGCTATATTTAGCGTAAAGTGCTGTAATGCTATAGCTCTGCTATATTTCAAATTCTGGGCTATACTGCTGTAGAATGCTATATTTAGCATAGAGGGCTATATTGCTATAGCTCTGCTTGAGTTTATCACAGAGGGCTATATTGCTATCGCTATGCTTTATTTAGCATAGAGGGCTATACTGCTATAGCTATGCTATATGCATCACTGTGGGGGGGTAACTGCTATCGCTCTGCTAGGTTTAGCATAGAGGGCTGTATTGATATATCTATGCTATCCTTAGCTTAGAGGTCCGAGCCAGACGCTCCAGAAGCAACCTGCTGTCACCTGTCTCATATGCTCTGGTGGTGCTGTCTCGGCTGTGATGACCTAACGTGTGTCAGTGTGTGTGTCTGTGAGCGTCGGTGAAGCCCTGTCTCTGCCCTGTGCTGCAGATCCCCCAGGTTCATGCGTGGGCCGATGGAGGCCAATGAGCTCCTGAGTAGGCTGAGGTAACCAATCAGCAGCAGCAGCCGCTACCGAGGCCCCCGCCCAGAGACCGAGACGGCCCGTGCATGGCCTGGCTGAGCGGGAACGGTTCTGCACGGCGGCTGCGGTTGTTGAGCTGCCCGCTAACACAGTCAGTTAGCTAGCACAGTCCGCTAGCTATGCAGTTAGCTAGTATTGCTAGCCAGCATGTGGAAAGTGTTGTGCTAGGCTAGGGGAGCCTGTGTGGCTAGGCTAACGGCGCTAACAGCATGCTGAAGCATCATCGAGACTTGGCCTTGCCCCCTGGGTTGTGTGGGTGCTAAATATGACATTATATTTGGAGCTGAGATGATGGATGGCTAGATTGTCTGTCTGGATATTTATAAAATGATACGTGTTAGTATTTTTAAATTGCAGCAAGAGTAATGCATCAGGCTGATGCATCAGGCAGAGCGCCTGCCATTGAGGCCCGGTCCTGACCGCAGCGACGCGGGTTTGATTCCTGCCCGTGGCCCTTTGCTGCATGTCTTCCCCTCTCTCTCCCATACCTTCCGGTCTTACTTACTCTACAATGAAAAAGGTTAAAACCTTTAAAAATAAGAAGGGTAATGCACCAGGCTGAAACGTGATGAGCTTCCCTGTAGCATGCAGCAGTAGTGCAGGCGCCATAGGGAGACGGCGCTGGTTTATCAGCGTACCTGCGGAGAGTAGCCCTGCATGGGCTCTTTGGAATGAAGCCGGCATGCTTCAGGGTGTTGATGAGACGCTGATGCCCCACTCCTCCAACGCTCAAATCGTTAGTTGACCTGGTTTTGATCTGAATCTCATTTCCTCCTGGGTGTATGTGATTATCATGTTGTTATTTAATGATGGTATTATTCATATATAAGCAGCTTTCTTTTCAAATACAGCGGCGAACAAAATTCCCGTTCACCTAATGTACTGAGCATCCTCGTTGATGCTGTGAGAGCCTAAAAAGCACCTTTCATAGAACATAGTGAATACACCTATTTAGCACAAGACTTGATCACTCAAGAGGCACTTGGTGTATTTTTGTCTTGTGTTTTACTCTCTCCTCTCTTTATGTCTCACAACGAGCGTTCCGCTTCATATTTTGGAAAAACGATATTGGATACAACGGGTTTCAGCAGGATACGATTTAATTGTAAATACTATTCGTCCCATCCGGGTTCTGTAGTTCATCAGTCACATATACAGCATCGCTCCCCTCAGTATTTCTCCATATATATGAGTCTGTTTGGAAGGTGAGGAGTGACAGCAGAGCTCCTGATCGGCTGGGAGTTGGTCAGCCGTGTCTGCAGAGCATGATGCAGAGCTCCCCAGTGTCCAGTGGGCCGTGGAAGACGTTGTCTCCCCTCGAGCCTCTCTCCCTTCATTTCTTTACTCGTAGCAGTCCCCTGACTTGTCTCTTTTAGTCATTCTGTCACACCCTGAAACTCACATTCCCTAACCTTGACCAACTCTCTCCTCTCTCCCCTTCATCTTCTTCTCCCACTCTCTCTCCCCTCCGTCGCAGGCTGCTGGAGAGCCAGTTGCAGGCGCAGCGGCGTAGCTATGACAACGAGACGGAGGGGCTGCGCAGCGAGCTGCAGAACGTCAAGGAGGAAAACAACCGGCAGCAGCAGCTGCTGGCCCAGAACCTGCAGCTGCCTCCGGAGGCTCGCATCGAAGCCAGCCTGCAGCACGAGATCACCAGGCTCACCAACGAGAACCTGGTACGCACCCGCGCAAGCACACACGTACACGTCCAGGTGCACGTACGTCAATGGAGACCTCCAGGCAACAGTCATGCTTAAAACAAATGCAGGGAAGTTGAAGCGTTCGGTCCAACCAGTTACGTGTGTGATGTATAACAAAATCCTCCTCATGATCACAGTCGTCATGTACATTGTAACACATTTATCTGGCGAGTATTCATCCGTCAAACAACCATGTATCCATCTCTCACATGTACACATGTATCACATCCATGTACCTCTCACATATCCACTTTAACACATCCATGTATCGCTCTAATATCCACCTGTGAAGAAATCCATGTATCTCTTAACATATCCACCTGTACATTAATCCCTAGCCATCTGTCAAATCATCTGTAACAAGTCATCGCTCTACACAGCCATTGGTAGCTTAGTCATGTGTAACGTGGATGATGTCACCTGACAGGAGATCTTGACCGACAACCAAGACCCCACAGCATCCCGAGAGGCGCGGGTCACCATTTTGCGACGGATGGTTGTATGTAGAGCATCAGAGTGTGCCAAAGTTGCAGCTGAGAATGAGCGCTGTGGCATGCATGTGTGCCTGTGTGTGTGTGTGTGTGTATGTGTGTGTGTTGGAGCTAACGCGTGCGTTTACTAACCCAGCTGAAGCTGCTCCTCTTCTCCTCTGACAGCAGGCTGAGCGATCACATCTCCATCCTCTCCTGATCAAAACAATGATGCTTTCTTTGTTCAAAATATATTTATGTATATATATTTATGTATCTCACAGGCACATTTTCCTAAGAAAGATAATGAGGAAGTTTAACAGCTTCATTATTCTCTTGATAATACAAACCCTTAAATCACCAAAACAAAGCGATTGGAGCTTTCTAACAGAAAGTGTTGCAGTGTCCTCCTCGGGCCACCTGGTGGCAGCAAACCCAACGGATCTGTGCTGCTTGTTTGCTCTTTGTAATCCTTCCCTTTGTCATTAATTCCTCGTTCTTCTTCTCTCTCTCTCTCTCCATTCATCCCTTGGCTCTTTCCTTGCGTTAATTTTGTTTGTTTATCATTTTGTGGTTGGTCACCATCTCTATCCATCCATGTTGTATTCCCTTCACCCACTCCTTCCTCCTCCATCCCCCCTAGGACCTGATGGAGCAGTTGGAGAAGCAGGATAAAACCATCCGGAAGCTCAAGAAGCAGCTGAAGGTTTACTCCAAGCGGATCGGAGAGATGGGAGGTGAGTCTCTCTCCGTCCCTCCTGGTGCTCCCTGTGTCTCTGTCTCTCCCTGTGTGTCTCTCTGTCTCTCCCTGTGTGTCTCTCTGTCTCTCCCTGTGTGTCTCTCTGTCACTCCCTGTGTGTCTCTCTGTCACTCCCTGTGTGTCTCTCTGTCACTCCCTGTGTGTCTCTCTGTCTCTCCCTGTGTGTCTCTCTGCGTCTCCCTGTGTGTCTCTCTGTCTCTCCCTGTGTGTCTCTCTGTCTCTCCCTGTGTGTCTCTCTGTCACTCCCTGTGTGTCTCTCTTTAACTTCCTGTCTCCCCCTGTGTCCCCCTCTGTCTCCCCGTGTCTCCTTTTCTCTCCCTGTCTCCCCCGGTATCTCCCGGTGTCTCCCTGTTGCTCCTTTTCTCCCCCTCTGTCTCCCTGTGACTCCCTTTGACTCCCTGTGACTCCCTGTGTCTCCCTGTCTCCCCCTGTATCTCCCTGTGTCCGGTAGGGATTAGGAATAAAGGGGGTCCCTTCTTGGTGATCAGGGTTCCTTCTACATATAAAGACATTTGGTGTGCTGCTCAAAATGATTTCTGACAACCAAAGGAAAATGAAGACATGAAGACATAAAGTGTGTGTGTGTGTGTCTGTGTGTCCGTCCAGTGGGGCAGACAGAGGGCCAGACCTCCCCAGGCCAGATGGTGGATGAGCCGGTCCGAGCAGTCAGCATCCCCCGCAGGGAGAAGGACTTCCAGGGAATGCTGGAGTACAAGAGGCAGGATGAGCTGAAGCTGGTCAAGAACCTCATCCTAGGTCAGAGGTCACGCTGCTACGATAAACACACGCTGTTAGGCTGAACCCTGGGGGTTTATCCGGAGATAGTGAAGAGGAGATATTCTTAGGAATAAACGTTGGAAATGTATAGGGCCACAGAATTGGAATCGGAAAGGGGTATTAGAAATGTTACTGCAAAGCTTTGATAGGGTTCTATTAAACTAGTGTCACTAACTAGTGACAAAAAAAATGACGTAAGTTGGAAGTAAAATGGCAATTGTGGAATCAAGGCAAGGCAACTTTAATTATATAGCAGTTTTCATACACAAGGCAGACTCAAAGTGCTTCACATATAAACATTGTCATAAAATAAAATAATGGATAAGTATAAGAAAACATATGCAAAGAACTTAGTAAAATAGAAAGTTAAAAAGGCTTTTTGGTATTAAAATAGAAAATAAAGGCAAAGTTAAAAAAGCTTTTTAGAAAGTGCAATGTATTTAAGATTTAGCAGAAAGCTAAAGCAAACATAAAAGTCTTCAGTCTTGTTTTAAAGGTGCTCAGAGTTGGGGCAAGTCTTAGATCCTCAGGGAGTTTATTCCAGCTTTTGTTGCATAGTAACTAAATCCTGCTTTGCTTTCCCATGTTTTGTGTTTACTCTGGGGATAATTAACAGATTGGTCTCAGAGGATCTTAGTGGTCTAGGAGGCTTATGCGGTGGAAGCATATCAGTTAAATATTTTGGGCCTAAACCATGTAGGGATTTATAGGTTAGCAACATGATTTTAAAATAAATTCTCTGACCTAAAGGAAGCCAATGTAACGATTTAAGAATTGGTGTAATATGTTCAAATTTTTTGGTCTCAATTTTTTTAGTCTCAATCAAAAGTGCTTTTTCCTATTTGGTGGTGGAATAAACGTCCATCAACAGAGGTACGTTCTGAAATACGTATCAGAACGTATTATATATGTTCTGATACATCTGTTACGTCATATACATTGATAAACCTAATCTTTGTTTGGACGCCCCGGTGGTTTACCGGGTAGAGCATGTACCATTATGGTCCAGTCCTTACCGGAGCGACCCGGGTTCAATTCCTGCCCGAGGTACTTTGATGCATAATCCAATGCATAGTCTCGAGAGGAGCAATACATTACTCCCTGCGTCCGGTCCGCTTTTACGGGAGCCAATCACCAAGCTGGCTTTCCCCCTGGTGTGCTATTGGCCGGTTTAACACAATGACGACAGGGAAGCAAAGGCAAGCAGCCAATTGCGTACAGAGTCATTTTGACAATGCCGGTTGGTCCCGCCTCTTTTGAGCTCGGTCTGGCAAATAGCCAGGCTGCTGCAGACGCTGACCCGGCTCTGACCGGTTCTGACCGGTTCTCTCTCCGCCTCCAGAGCTGAAGCCACGGGGCGTGGCCGTGAACCTGATCCCAGGGCTGCCCGCCTACATCCTGTTTATGTGTCTGCGGCACGCCGACTACGTCAACGACGACGAGAAGGTCCGCACGCTGCTGGCCTCCACCATCAACTGTATCAAGAAGATCCTCAAGGTGGGTGGGGGCGGGGCTGGAGGTGTGTGTAGGTGTGGTTGGGTGTATGTATGGGGGGTGTGTTTGTGGGTGTGTGGGTGTTTGTTTGTGTAGGTGTGTTTCTGTGTGTTGTGTTGGGTATCGTTTGGTGCATTTTGTTGTATTCTGAGTGAAACGGCCTTCTGGCCGTCTTTTCTATAAACTATTGAATTATATTACTTAAGATATATAATCTAGGATATCTAAATATATTAAATGAAGACCTGAATTAACGTAGCACCAGTCAGTGATGGATGAGAAGGGATCTTTCAGCATTTTATTTGCTATCATGAAGAGTGAATTTATACACTTTATGGTTATCAATATGCCCAAAATTGTGGATGTAATTTGTGGTTGTGATGTGAGGGCTGTTGGTTCGAACTCTGGGCTTTGTTTGAGGGTAAATGGACCGACCCGAGCTGCAGTTGCGGGCGTTGGGTAACGCAGTGTTTTGCTGTTATTTATAATATTCATGATTTCAGTAAAAAATATTTTGTTTTATTTTATTCTATTTCTTTTTTTATTCTATTGTATTATATTCATTTTCTGTTAAGCACAGTTAATACCGAGTATGTCACACAAACATTTCACTACAAATCCTGTATTATGTATTGAATCTTAAATCTTTGAATGTCCTTCAGAAACGGGGCGATGACTTTGAGACGGTTTCCTTCTGGTTGGCCAACACCTGCCGCTTCCTGCACTGCCTCAAACAGTACAGCGGAGATGAGGTGACACACACACACACACACACACACACACACACACACACACACACACACACACACACACACACACACACACACACACACACACACACACACACACACACACACACACTAACACACACTAACACACACTAACACACATCAAAAGTCTCCACCATAACATGTGCTTCTGTCATGTATGTAGGAAGTACCTCCCTACTTTGCATTAATGTGACTGTCTGTCTGTTTGTGTGTGTGTGTCTGTGTCTGTCTCCAGGTCTTCATGAAACACAACAGCGCGAGGCAGAATGAACACTGCCTGTCTAACTTCGACCTGGCCGAGTACCGACAGGTGATCAGTGACCTGGCCATCCAGATCTACCAGCAGCTCATCAAGTGCATGGAGAACATCCTACAGGCCATGATCGGTCAGTATTCTTATCTTTATTGAGAGACTCGAGGTCCAAATATAACACACCGTATACAGACGAACAAAAAATAAATTACACATAACACAGAATGGATACAGATTTTGGTTTCAATATTTCCAGAGGCTGGAGGAATATCTTGTCTCACTTAGGTTAGGGTCCGTCAAAGACCATATAATGCCATTCCTGGTCTGACCTAGGGTTGTGCGATTAATCAAAAGATATACTGTACATATTAAATGTTTTATACAAAATAGAAAAAGATTTAAGGGGTTATTTCAAAGTTGTTAATTACAAACTGTTTCTTCGGAGAGAAAGGCTTACATGTGATAATAACGTATGTCTGTATGTATGTTTGTTTTGTGCATCTGTGTGTTTGTGTTGTACATCTGTGTGTGTGTGTGTGTGTGTGTGTGTGTGTGTGTGTGTGTGTGTGTGTGTGTGTGTGTGTTGTGCATCTGTGTTCATCCGTGTGTGTGTGTGTGTTTTGTGTCGGTCCGAGTGTGTGTATGTGTGTGTTGTGCGTTGGTCTGTCGGTCTGTTGGTCTGTCTGTGTGTCCGTGTGTGTGTTGTGCTTCTTTGTGAGTCTGTCTGTCGGCCTGTCTGTGTGTTGTGCGTCCGCGTCTGTCCGTCTGTATCCGTCTCCCCCCCCCAGTGTCCGGCATGCTGGAGCACGAGACCATCCAGGGCGTGTCGGGGGTGAAGCCCACCGGCCTCCGCAAGCGCACCTCCAGCATCGCGGACGAGGGCATGTACACGCTGGAGTCCATCCTGCGGCAGCTGGGCGCATTCCACTCCACCATGTGCCAGCACGGCACCGACCCCGAGCTCATCAAGCAGGTGGTCAAGCAGCAGTTCTACATCATCGGCGCCGTCACCCTCAACAACCTGCTGCTGCGCAAGGACATGTGCTCCTGGAGCAAGGGCATGCAGATCAGGTACTGGGAGGGCGTGGTGTGGGGAGGGGGTGTGGGTGGGTGGGTGGGTGGGTGGGTTGGGGTTAATGTGGGTGCATGTGTTTGAAGTTGAGTGTGTGTTGTGTGTTGGGTTAGACGAGACGCGAGATTTCAATAGAGAGGTATCGATAAATCCATCAAATATTATACAAATATACCTCACGGAACGTGTGTGTGTGTGTGTCTGTGTGCGTGTGTGTGTGTCTGTGTGTCTGTGTGTGTGTGTATGTGTGTGTGTCTGTCTGTGTGTTTGTGTCTGTGTCTGTGTCTGTGTCTGTGTGTGTGTGTGTGTGTGTGTGTGTGTGTGTGTGTGTGTGTGTGTGTGTGTGTGTGTCCGTCCAGGTACAACGTGAGCCAGCTGGAGGAGTGGCTGCGGGACAAGAACCTGATGGCGTGCGGCGCCAAGGAGACCCTGGAGCCGCTGATCCAGGCCGCCCAGCTGCTGCAGGTCAAGAAGAAGACGGACGAGGACGCCGAGGCCATCTGCTCCATGTGCCACGCCCTCACCACCGCCCAGGTAGCCACGCACAACCACCATACCCGGCCGCACACGGGACGCCGCACAACTAACCACAGAACGCTACACAACTACACACAGAACGCTACACACAGAACACTGCACAACTACACACAGAACGCTACACAACTACACACAGAACGCTACACAACTACACACAGAACGCTACACAACTACACACAGAACACTACACACAGAACACTGCACAACTACACACAGAACGCTACACAACTACACACAGAACGCTACACAACTACACACAGAACGCTACACAACTACACACAGAACGCTACACAACGCTACACAACTACACACAGAACACTGCACAACTACACACAGAACGCTACACAACTACACACAGAACGCTACACAACTACACACAGAATGCTACACGCAGAATGCTGCACAACTACACACAGAACGCTATACACGGAACGCCGCACAACTACACACCTGATGCTACACACCTGATGCTACACACGGAACGCTACACACCTTATGTTGCACACATGATGCTGCACACAGGACGCTATAAACATGCCGCTACACACGGAAGTCTGCACAGGCTACACACCCACACACCTCACGCGACACACCTCAGGCTATAAACATGACGCTACACACCTCACGCTACACACCTGTACACTACACACATTATGCTACACACGGAATGCTAAACCTCACTCTACACAGCTCATGCTACACACAGAACTCTACACAGCTACACACAGAGCGCTACACACAGAGCGCTACACAGAGCGCTACAAACAGAACTCTAAACAGCTACACACAGAGCGCTACACACATGGTGCTAAACACAGAACGCTAAAAACGGAAAGCTACACATAGAATGCTACACACAGAATGCTAAAAACAGAAAGCTACACATAGACCGCTACACAAAGAACGCAGTCTTCTGACTTTGGCATGAAAACGTCTATTACGTATTTCTTCATGGAAGGAGGGGTCGAATCCAAAGGAATAGCTTTAAAGAGACTTTATTTGTATAAAGTATTTTCGGTATGGTAAACTGATGCTCTGAAGTAAAGAGAGATTGAAGATGTGTTCTAAGCACGTGCGAGAGTGTTCTCCTAGCTGATCCTAGCCACAAACCCACGTATGTCTAATCGCTGCCGAGAGAGCTCTAAAGTTTTCGTGGCCAGGTGGTCTTCTTTATGGACTCAGCGAGGACCGGAAGACTTGGAGAGGAACCGGTGTGACGTAATCCTCGGTTTTCCTCGCCTGGTCTGTGATGCTGCCCTCTGTGGCTAAAGTATCTATTGCAGCCTTCAGTAATGTCCTGCTTTCCCTTGTGGCTATGTGTAGTATTTACGGCTTATATATTTGGTCCTACCCCCTATTGGTTAAGTGAGGGAAATACAGCTTGTGTTCCTAAAATACGTAACAGTCCCTCCTTGGTCATCTTAGATGACCATACAATAATATTTTAGATCATAAACACCATTTACCACACCGAAAACATAGTCAAAGTAGAATCTATCATCAACACCATCAACCGTCGCGGAAAGACCTCTTGAAGAGAGGGGAAAAACCACTACGCGTCCCCATAATACTGAGACGGCATTCACGTTGTGGGTCTTGTTGAAAATACAGGTCATTATTTAACAATACAACAATGAACATGAATCTTGTTATCATACAATCACATGGCCAAACAGCACACAAACAAAACTATCAATAGAAATCCTGAGCTAATACTTTTGGTCATGTGCTACAAGGTCATAAAATATTCAACAGGTGCGAAAGTAACGTAAAAATTGATGGTCATAACACAATTTTAAAATTTCAAAATGATTGATAAACTAAAATGGATTTGGGGGGTTCAGGTGATCTTCGTGTATTGGTCCGCCGGTTCATGTGGGTGGTTTGGGCATGGATTTGGGGGTTCAGGTGATCTTCGTGTATTGGTCCGCCGGTTCATGTGGGTGGTTTGGGCATGGATTTGGGGGTTCAGGTGATCTTCGTGTATTGGTGTGCCGGTTCCTGTGGGTGGTTTGGGCATGGATTTGGGGAGTTCAAGTGATCTTCGTGTATTGGTGTGCCGGTTCCTGTGGGTGGTTTGGGCATGGATTTGGGGAGTTCAAGTGATCTTCGTGTATTGGTGTGCCGGTTCCTGTGGGTGGTTTGGGCATGGATTTGGGGAGTTCAAGTGATCTTCGTGTATTGGTGTGCCGGTTCCTGTGGGTGGTTTGGGCATGGATTTGGGGAGTTCATTGTTTTTTCTGTCGCCGTCGGGTCTGTAATTCATGAACCCAAGACTCGTCCCTCCTTGTCAAGGGCTCATCTCAGAGAGGTTACTCCTACACCATGGGAGCCTCCCCACAGGTTCTCCGTCGTCGTGTCAGCAACAGGTGGCCTGTAAAACAATCGTCTCAAGGAAGATCAACAGTACCATTATCAATGCAGCGATTCAGAAATAACGGGTTGCATTCGCAACACTATACAATAACAAACAGCCTGGTATGGTTGTTGGAAATGTGTTATTCAAGTAAATCCGGGATATTGATTATCTTATATACAGGCGCTTCTACTAGAATAGTATAGGTGTTGACTATTCTACATATTACAGCTGGATATGGTCGGGCCCCTCAGGTGATGTATCATTCACTTTCATCGGATCATATCTGATCCCCATGTAAGCCTGAATGGCACTTGGCGCTTCTGTAGCGCCCACTGCTGTGGGGATCAGCAGATGCAGTAGCCCTCGTGCGCAGGGAATACAACAGCAGCCGGTGACAATTAACACGGTCTCTGCATTTATTCCCGCGACGGGCACTTACTGGATCATGCTTTTCCACCTCCCAAACATATTCTCCATCCAACCTGTGAAAGGGTCATTAATGCCGGAGTTCTCTGCCAATTCTAACCTGAGGGATTGTAATTATGCCAGTAACCCATCCAGAGCTGTGTTATTGGGGATAAAGTTGGCCTACAAGACGTTGTGCCTATCGCATTTATCCCTCCTTGCTCTGTCAATAACATTTCCATATATATACATATTCCTTTTAACTTTATCTGTTAAACTGAACGAAGTGTTGCTGATTATGATACATGTAATTTATCTAAACAATATATATATACATAATTTTTATATGGTGGACAAGCAAAACAGAACCAATTCAACTCCTGCCGTTATTTGATCTCCTCATGTGACTGCTCCTTGCTCGGCGGAGGCAGTTTATCGGCTCCGGGTGTGTCTGCATCTGGTTCTGGAACTTTTGTTTCTATTGTAGAAATACAAACTCATGTACAGCAGTTAGTTGTTCAAAAACATTTCCTATAATTCTATTTTTAATTTTTCTAATGGAAGTCCATTATGGGACCCTAGAAATGTAAGTGTAAGCATGAATCTAACCGTAAGCATTAGGTGCAAAGTTAGCTGTGTCAGAGTGATACACTGTACTCACCTTGCTTCTGGAAACATAGGACCTGAAAATTGTATGCGTTTCAAAAATGTTTGTATTATAATTGATCTATTTAGTGCTTGTGCGGATTTTAAATTTTTGTTTTGAGTGTCCCATTCCTTATTCTGAGCTGATTTCAACCTTCAACCTTGATTTAATATTCACACTACATCCCTCCTTGCGCATTGCTTCAGCCATGCGCATTAGAATTAACCAATCCTAACAACGGTGTAGTGCAACCAAGTTGAAGTTCCTTTCCTTAATCATCTGTACCTAAACCAATCCATTATGAAGATATATGAAGACCAGTACATACAAAACCAAAGGTCGATAGTTGTGGGTCTATGCAGCCGTCTTGAGACCACGCTGTAGTTAAATGCAGTAAACCGTAAATGTTTCATGAGTCAGATGCGCCGTAACTTATCAGAGTAAAAATAAATATCAGACTATGAGACGCTGACGTTGTATCAAAGCGTTACAGCAGTAGCAGTGGCATTTGAAAGGTTAACCCTCTACTGCTGAATCTAAATTGAGCCTATGTTGTCCCTGGCGAGCAGATGTATTGCTAATCCCTTTCCTATCTTATAAACCTAAAAAGATGAAAAAAGGGAAATTAGAAAGTTAAAATTTGTATGTTCAATATCACTTCTTTGTAACCGTATCTGGTTCCAACAGCTACCTTTATTATACTACCCGATTGTCCTACACTATATGCACATCTGGGCATTAAATATAGGGTGATATTCTAAAACAAAACAAAACCTGAACCTAAAATAAAAATTCAGAAGTTATTGGATAAAGCCAAGTTATTGAAAGTTAATTATAACGAACCATTTTCTAATTATCTTAGTTTTATATGTGGTATGCTTTCAATATCCCCTCGTGTATGTAACAGTCGAGTAACCTCCATTATTTTGGTGGCTCTGGCACACACAAGAGGACATTTACACATGGTATATGAATCCACCATTTGTTTTCATTCTATATTTTACTTATTTTTATTTTCATTTTATTTTTATCTCTATATACACATTCGTAAGAAAAGCACGAACGAAGATGCATCATAACATGCATCAACAGACCTAAAAATAAGCATATTATTCAACAATTTGAGACCTCAGATGGGATTTCTTCCTGCGGAGCCCTTCATTTTCTAAAGGGTCCGCAGAGAGGTCTGTTGAGTGGCAAGGAGTTCTTACACATTCAGAAGTGTTGCTGAGGACAGCTGCCTCACAACAAACCAAAAGCCTTTTTTAACCATATGGTCATCTAAGTCATCATTCCTTAAGATGTCATAAATATGGGGTTGGCCGTTCCTTATCACTTGCGTTTCTCTGCGCTTCTCTGGGGATAAAGGATAACGGGCCCAAACCAACACAGGACCACAAAGGAGCAGAGTGAGAACTGATTTCCACTAACCTCAAAGGATTTTGAACGACCCTGCAGAATAACAGGGTGACAAGACCACATGGGAAAATACAAACATACAAAACTTAAATTTGAACATTATCAAAAATATCTTAATATTAAAAATCTGCATTTCAATATTAGGCATCATACTTCTGTTGTTACCGTAACGTTTTTTATAGTTTGAAATATATATTTTAATCGTTCTTATTTTGGCTTTTTCGGACCTCGTCAGGTTTGTTGAACTATGCATTTCTACCGCTTGTCCTCAGGATCCTCTATTGGGGGGGACTCTTCTGCTCTCCTATGAGGCAGGTTATCCCAAAACTCTTCTAATAAGAATTCCCAGGCCTGGTTAATCCCCGGACTTCTGTGGACGAGCGGTATGCATGCTATGGACAACTTTAAAGGCTAACCGTTCATGATGCGGAGTTTAGATAATTATTCCTATCTTAAGATCACCGTGTAACTGTCGTATAGGGATCTGGTTTGATGCAAGACCCCTGGGTTGGTGTCCTTTTGTAGGACTTCTTTCGGTTCTGGAATCCGGCATTCCTAATTGTTGAATACAAGATATTGCATGCATATTGGTGGTATGATATTATATCTATTGCAATCGCTCCAATGGAAGCAATAGTTGACCTTTGAACACCTCACGCAGTGTTATTCAGTCTATTCGTATGTAGTAGCTGATTATAGTAGAATTTAACCCATGTACCTTTAATATTCGCAAAAAACGTATTGTAATTGTGTCTACCGCAGTTGAGCTAACTCCCTCCTTGGGCACCGTTTAAAACCATGTGCACCATTTATTAATTAGACATATTATTCTAGCAGTTGAACCCCGTGTCTATTTGAACCAGCCTGGTTCTCTACCTGTCTTGCTACACAAAACGCATGTTGAATAGACAGAAGCGCTCAGCAACCTGAAAAAAAATAATAATTACTGTCCGTGTGTTTGGCATTCGTTCTTATACTGCCATTTCCTGGAGAGAGAAAGAATTAAGATCAATGCAGAGAAGTAAAAAGATGAGTGTTTGGCAACTATAATGCTTGTGTTGCCACCTTGTGTTGCTTGTGTTGCCACCTCCTAAAGAGAAATGAGAATTAATATTTTATGCACAGAAGTAAAATGATGATCGTGGGCAACTGATCGTTGTGTTGCCACTCCCTGATTAGAAAAGAGAATATTTGTAGTAATGTTAACGATTAAAAATGATGAATGTCGGGCATCCATTACTGCTCGGGTTGCCAAGGCCTGACGAGAAAAGAGAACAAATTTAGTACGAATGCAAGAGATCGGCTACTTGGAAAGCTGGGGGTCGTCTAGTTGGGACTCATAATAGTTATATATTTGTGGTACATTTGGAGATGTTGAGATGTAATTGGGAATAATCTCGTGTTAACGAGTAGGGGGCACTACCAAGAACTACAAATATGGCTGTGGTGCATACTACATACGTATCAGCCGACTACAGAAACTTCTTTGAGTTCTATCTGTCCGGCTGAAAATTGTGGTACCTTATAACATAAGGCTACCACTTAACCGCAATTTGTGTTCTCAATACACTATGGCTCTGCGCTGTGTGTACATTTATATGTAAACAAGTTATCGTTGTTAAAAATAGCGACAGAGAGAGAGATGTGTCGTGGGAGAGGCTGGGGGGTGGTCTTTATGATGAGGGTTTAGAGGGAGGAAGATTGGTGGTGGGGATGGGGTTCATTAAGACAGTGGAGGAGGAGACGCGGAGAAAGACGGGGTTGGAGTGAGAGAGAGATGGAAGGCCAGTGAGGGGACAGGGTGTTAGACTGGGCCTGGAGGGGGGGTGGTGGGGACTTTTACGAGTGTAAAGGGTTAGGAGGGACTTGTAGATTAATAATTCATCGTTTTTAATAACAAAATATCAACAGACTTGAATATAAAAGTAATCATGCAGTCTTGGATGTTATTAGCGGATCATCAGATAGGTGGTATTTACTCTGACCGTCCGCAATGGAGCTATTGCTTAGGAACACAGACCGTGCCGGCCTCAGGAAAGTTCAGAAGAATGGGAGAAGTTAAAGATAATAATGATTGGAACTCTCGTTAATGTTCTTTTGTGGCTCGATCTTCACAGAGACCGACAGTGGAGGACCTTACCTCGCACCCATAACCATGAACAATCGTTAACGACAAGTACTCAAAACGACGCCAGTGGGGCATTTAAGACAAAGCTATTCTGTGGGGAAGGGGGGGGGGGGGGGGGGGGGGGGGGGGGAAAAGGGTGGGGAGGGAATTCACGAGAGGGGGTTTAGGCGGGAGGAAGAGACGAGGAGATCTACGAAGGGGGGGATTTGGGGGGGTTGGATTCACTACCAAGAACTACAAATATGGCTGCGGTGCAAACTACATGCGTATCAGCTGACTACAGAAACTTCTCAGAGTTCTATCTGTCCGGCTGAAAACGGTGCTACCTTATGGCATAAGGCTACCACTTAACCGCAATTTGTGTTCTTAATACACTCTGTTTCTGCGCTTTGTGTAAATTTATATGTACACAGATAGCCCTATGAGATCCTTGGATGATAAGGGGAACTACAAATAGAAGTCATTGTTGTTAAAAATAGCGACAGAGAGAGAGATAGAGAGAGGTGATGTGGGAAGGGTGGGGGTTCGTTCTATTCTCTGGGGAAGGGGGGGGGGGGGGTCTTTATGAGGGGGGGTCTTTATGAGGGGGGGGGGGGGGAGATAGGGACTAAAGGATGGGGAAGGAATTTAAGGGGTGAGGGAGGGCCTATCTTTAGACAGGCAGGCAGACAGAGAGAAAGAGCGAGGAATTGGGAGTTACAAGATTGTACAACGTTAATTACTTTTCAATATTCCATATTGAAACTGTGGAACAACCTTCCTGGTTGCCCAAAAGCAATATGTCTGTACAAACAAAGTGGATTTACAGATTTATCACATGTATACATAAATATTGTTCTCCCATAGATGTTGAATTCTATTAGTTACAAAACTATAGCCAAAATATTATGCGTCAGAAACTATTGCTTTACCGATGGTTTTCAACTTAATGCTATGGATTTATTGATTCGTAGAGGATGAGGGCACTTAATGAGCGTGCGGAATACCTCAAATATTGGAATGAAATATACAATATAATACTTCCAGCTATTGACTAGTGAAATGTGACAATTATATACAATTGGCTGAATAAGTAACTGCCAAAACATTGTTATTATTTGAAACAGATGGATTTTTAAGGGAATATTTTTATGGAGAGAGAACATATTTCTAGAGACAGACAGACAGACAGAGCACACCGGGGGTCCCTTTGTGCAGGCTACCATTGCCTTATCAAAACACCCAGGTCAAAAATGACACTTGTTGTCTTCAATAAGTGTGTGCTGAGAGAGAGAGAGAGAGAGAGAGAGAGAGAGAGAGAGAGAGAGAGAGAGAGAGAGAGAGAGAGAGAGAGAGAGAGAGAGAGAGAGAGAGAGAGAGAGAGAGAGAGAGAGAGAGAGAGAGAGAGAGAGAGAGAGAGAGAGAGAGAGAGAGAGAGAGAGAATGTAACACTTAAGTCGAGGCCCCCTGTTGCTCTTGAGCAATGGCGTTTGTTTCAAAAAGGGCTCCGACTACAAAGACTGTGGAGGTACGAACAAAGGAAACGCACGTTTCCAAGACGCGTTGTCCCTTTAAATCGTACACCACGTGGTACATCCAAAATGCTGCAGAAACAAACTAGTTTTGGATCTCTATAAGAAGTATGAGATTCCAGCAAGTTTGTCCCCACGGCGGGTTAGCGAGGGACTTGATAGCAGATGGGTTGTACTGCGTAAGTGCTACCTCTACGGCTGCGTTTTATACTAACCAAAATTGCACATTAGATGTTACATGAACCGGGCTGTGAGGAATCAATTAGATTTGAACTCCTTGGCTAACGCCGGCCAAGCCTCCGGTTCAATATGCAACTAAGCTAGATTAACGTTAAAAACCTGACCTTTCCTCGCCCCGCCGTAAGAGTTCGGAAGTTTATGGTCGGTAATAAATATACCTTATGGTGGCCCGGCTGAACTCGAAGCTTATCACCAAATAAATAACACTTAACCACAGGTAATACGTCTCCCACGTTGGTACAAACATTTAGATCTAATCAGGATTGGATACAGTCTATCTACAAACCCATATAAAACACACTCCCAGCCCTTTACTTCGTGAGCTCGTTATTCAATTTCAATCTGTTAGCGTATCCTAGGCCGTTCGTCTAACCGGCTGTATGAATTTAAACCAGTCCGAGATTACACGTCCCCGCAACCAGTCGAAGGCAGTACAAGCTATTCACCTAATGTTACTAATCTAACTATACAGAGTTTAGTCATTGACAACAGGTTCTGTTTACCTTTCTTGTGGCGCCTGTAAGTAGCTTGTACTGCTCCCGACGGCCCCGCGGTCGCAAGTCTCGGTCCGGAACTTTCCAATCACGTCAGGGCTTCACCAAATTGCAATGTACTTATTGGAAAGAGGGGTCGAATCCAAAGGAATAGCTTTAAAGAGACTTTATTTGTATAAAGTATTTTCGGTATGGTAAACTGATGCTCTGAAGTAAAGAGAGATTGAAGATGTGTTCTAAGCACGTGCGAGAGTGTTCTCCTAGCTGATCCTAGCCACAAACCCACGTATGTCTAATCGCTGCCGAGAGAGCTCTAAAGTTTTCGTGGCCAGGTGGTCTTCTTTATGGACTCAGCGAGGACCGGAAGACTTGGAGAGGAACCGGTGTGACGTAATCCTCGGTTTTCCTCGCCTGGTCTGTGATGCTGCCCTCTGTGGCTAAAGTATCTATTGCAGCCTTCAGTAATGTCCTGCTTTCCCTTGTGGCTATGTGTAGTATTTACGGCTTATATATTTGGTCCTACCCCCTATTGGTTAAGTGAGGGAAATACAGCTTGTGTTCCTAAAATACGTAACACGTCTGAATGCGTCACAACAGATCCCTGCAGAGGGACCTTAAGAGTCAGGACTGTCCATTGAAGCCGAGCCCTCCCCGACATCGTAATGGCGCTGACGCTCCCTACCTTTTCCCCTCAGATCGTGAAGGTGCTGAACCTGTACACCCCGGTCAACGAGTTCGAGGAGAGGGTGTCCGTGTCCTTCATCAGGACCATCCAGGTACTTCACCGCACACACGTCTCTTTTGTACAGATCTATTTTAGGATCATTCTTAGACGTTTTAAGTGGTTTTACATAGTGATTGGTACATGGCCGTATACTTTGTATGATGCCATAGTATTTATAGTCTAAGTTGTATGTTTTATAGTTTGTAATGCTTGGCTTAGTTAAAGGTCCCATGACATGCCACCAGGTGTGAGTTTGATTATCCGTTACAAGATGTTTTGAAAATCTGCCCCTTATGACATCACAAGGGGGCGTGTGCACATACTGTGTGCTTGGTAGATCAGTCTTCCAGCCTACCCAGTGGACTGTAGCAAACGTGGCTCAATCTATCCGTCAGACATCTAGGTGGACACGCCCACTTGTGATGTCATAAGGGGCAGGTTTTCAAAACGGCGTGTAACTGCTAATCGCACGCACACCTGGTGGCATGTCATGGGACCTTTAACACCTCAAAATACAAACAAATGGATGTCCTGTGGCCTCTGAGAGGACTTGGCCTGCCTTGCTTTATTGACGTCTCTACGGGGTTTATTCTTCGTCATTTCCCTGTACCCTCGTCCTCGCCCGCAGACCCGTTTGCGCGGCCGCTGCGAGTCGCCCCAGCTGCTCATGGACACCAAGGTCATCTACCCGGTGACCTTCCCCTTCAACCCCTCCGCCCTGGCCCTGGAGACCATCCAGATCCCCAGCTCCCTCAACCTGGGCTTCCTGGTCCGGGTCTAGACCCAGGACACACACACACACACACACACACACACACACACACACACACACACACACACACACACACACACACACACACACACACACACACACACACACACACACACACACACACACACACACACACACACCTTGAGACATACACACGCACACCTTGAGACATACACACACACGCGCGCGGGCACACCCATACAATCGCAAACACACACACACCTCTCCACACATACACACAAACACACATCTTGAGACACAAACACACACACACACACACGCAAACATAAACACACAAGCGTATATTATAAACACCCATTGGCACAATCACCATCTTCTCAAATGCATCTGTATAATACTCATACACATGCAGACAATTACACATTCATGAATACACGCAAACACAAACATATACACACAAAGTATACATATATAAATATAGATCTATAAATATCATTAATTAAATGTATCATTCTAGGATGTCCTATTTATTTATTGAGTATCACTAACCCGTGGTTTTCATGTGAATGCGTGTTGGATATTACACTAGTCCCACGATAGCTGCTTGTATGTCAGACAGCATTAACTTAAGCATTAGTACGTAGTGTGTACTAATAATTTGACATGTGGTTTTGAAACTAGCTGTTGGTCGTTGTTTAGCTTTGGTATCTTAGCGCAGAGCTCTTGGTTAGCTTCGCCCCGTAAAGCTCACGCCTCTGGGAGAGGAGCTGGAGCAGTGATGTAGCGTATTGCGGAGTGCGTTTTAGGAAGGATGAGGTGTGTTGAAGGTTTCAGAGCTTATTAGGAATCTCTGTGTTGAGAGCCATTGTTTAAGAGTAAACACTACACCCGTAACATAAAAACATATCAGCCCAAACTAAACGATCACAGACCAGCTCAACAAACTGAATTTCAAGCTTTTTGAGATCCAAGCTATATTGTTTTATAGTTAATGTAGTGTATTTATATTGTTAACTAATGTAGTTGACTATATAACGATATGTAACATTGAGAGTATTATCGGTACCACACACACACACACACACACACACACACACACACACACACACACACACACACACACACACACACACACACACACACACACACACACACACACACACACACATTACTATGACCAGCTCAAAATAAATTATTTCAGTATTATTATTGTTGTTGCGGACGGTGAGATTGGTCTTCCCTCAGGAGCTTGTTGTCCTAGCGCTTCTGGACACGTCCACTGTTGCATGTTTTATGTCCACTGTTACATTCATGTTGCTTTGTGTTTTATTTATTCCATCACCGCTCTGTTTTGGACCTCTTGCGTTACCTGCCTCAAACCCACCTGTAAAGACCCTCATGCCTTCCCAATCTGTGGCCAAAAAAGGAACAAAGTCAGCTTTTATGTCCCAAAACGGTTTTGTTTATTTCTCTGTAAGTTGACTAATTTTTTTTTGTGTTGAAATAACCCAGTCCCTTGCCTTGTATTTGGAGGACTGTGACGCTAGCTTGGTACAGGTGGTTTAGCTTTGAAGGTAGCTGGCCTATAGGACAGGACTTAGTTGTTTACCTGCTAAATTCCCATGCTGTTCCCCTCTTACTCTGGTCTATTCTCCAGTGGAAAACCAAAGGTGTCTCACTGTCTACCAAGTCCTGGAGCATCTACCTTCACAGCTTGTTACTTGGTGGAAACACAATTACATGAGCAAGATATCTGGCTAGCCTGCTTTCAGCCGGCCTTTGCTTGGCATGACTTCCACGGACACACAGTAATATATCAGCTAGTTACTCAGAACCTAATTTGGTATTCATTTATCTCGGATTTAATATGGCGAACACAAGAAGAAACACTGTCTAGATTAGGGGTTTTATGAAGTCTGCCCATTGTTTTGTGATAATTAGACCCTTGTGTTGAAGGCCTTCTAGTCTCCTATATCATTACCTTATGCATCCTTACTATTCATCCCACTAACAGTAGTATTCACCGAAAACCAATTATGCCTGTACACATTAGTTTGAACCTTGATTGCCCTTTGACCTCACCCTTTTACAAGATAATTTCATTTTGGTAGGCGTGTCTCACATCAGGTCCCAAAAAAGTCACCAGCCAAAATGAGCTCCCTCGCTCTGAGTGGAGCTCTCAAAGGTGGATTTGGAGACTGCTGGTCGAAATACGGGTGCTGAGAAAGATATCTGACCAAACTGAAATATACAATTAAAAGCCAAGACTAGACCCTTCTCGCTCAGACAGGGACGAGCTAGAAATTATGATGTATTTTTGTTAATTATTTAGTTGTTGTTTTTTTATGTTGTGTGGTCTTTTAAATAAATACATACATACTGTCATATCTCATATCTTACCAGAGCTTTCGAAAATGCCATTTCCTTTTGCAAATGTATATTTTGAGGAACAATAGGCAGTTCCAGGTTTTGTTTAAATGGAGAAGACGTTTCTACATACTGGATGAAATGTAGAGCTAATGAACGATTTAACCATATGAATGTTCAGAAATTGTAAAAGATTCGTACGTCAATTTAAGCTGCACATGATTTGGGCAAGCCTTATCTGAATTATTTGCTATCTGAATGATTTCAACGAATCACTTGCAATGCTTTTATTCCATGTCTGTCAAAGCAGTATTTTTGTTGCTGGTTTTCACTGTAAAATGGATTTGAACATCTGCAAAATGTTCATTTTTTTTTCGATTCGGTGTCCTTTGTGCAAACATTACGTGTTTTTAGATATGTTACTTTGTTATGCTGTAGGTCATAATGCACTTTTTAAAAAAATATCGCAGACAACTTCCTATCAATGCAAATGGTCACATGTAAAAAAAGAAAAAAAAGATTCCACGCTGTCTTAAGCCTTTTTATTTCGTAGGTCCTCGCACCTCATTGCAGAGCGTCAAACACATTCCCTGCAGAGCTACGAAGAGGCTCTCCTCCCCTAGTTTAGCTCCCCCCGCTCCCTATTACGTGTTACACATAGTGAACTGTGAACGGCCCCCTTTTGTTTCAGCCAGACGCCCCCATAAGGGCATTGCTAGGCCGCGTGGAAAACCTGGCCTAGATTCAAAGGGAGAACCCTGTTCGCCGACTTTTGTCAAGCTGGCTCATCTCAACCCCGCCTAACCTGGGCTTCCCCCGGGGTCTGACTCTACATGCCGTTCCCTCGTTCACTTTTAGTTTTCTCCGACGGAGAGACTGCTGTATATTGAGGAGTACACACGATGAAGGATCATGTTATCATCAGCACTAGCTTCCACGCCGATACTTTGAAATCCCCAGACACCCGGCTGGGGAACATCCTTGTCTTCATCTGTGCTGCCTGGTACCGTACCGGTGCAGACCAGCTAAGACCGGTCGTCCCCACTCCCGCCTAGTCTCACGCCAAAACCCGTGTAAAAATTTGACAAACTTGACCGTTTGTAATTTCTGGTAGCTGTGCTTTGTGAATGTCTTCACCAATACGAAACTTTGAATACGTTTAAAATGTCAAATGTGTAAAAGTTAAATAAATGAATTCAGCATTGACTGTCAAGGAGAAGATGTCTTGTTTATTATTGATATCCTGAAGCCTTGTTGCTTTAAACTTTAGCAGTTTTCTTAGCAAGAAATGTTACAATTGCCAATTCGTTATGTTCCCTCAGTCCAATGTCATAACAATTTTTGACAACTGTAGGAATATATATGTTGTCTATGTTAACTGCATATTTTGTCAGCTATATTTGGCATAATCGATTTGAATCAATATTCAAAGCCTGCATAAAAAATATATAATGATTGGGAGTGCATGCCTCCAACAGAGCATGATGATAAAATAGCTCATATTTTCCAGTGAACAGGATACTGAGATTTGGATGTAATTATCTTAGTCCAACAATGCAGAAGTATTATAATTGTATTGAATTATTAAACCATGAATATACCTTTTTATCGACCAAGTGATATTGTGAAGGCCACCCATATTGTGAACACGTATCTTTTGAGGTCACCTGCCGGTCCTGGAGGTTACACAACTACACACAGAACGCTACACAACTACACACAGAATGCTACACGCAGAATGCTGCACAACTACACACAGAACGCTATACACGGAACGCCGCACAACTACACACCTGATGCTACACACCTGATGCTACACACGGAACGCTACACACCTTATGTTGCACACATGATGCTGCACACAGGACGCTATAAACATGCCGCTACACACGGAAGTCTGCACAGGCTACACTCAAAAAAATGAACTAGGGCATGTGTTTGATTAGCAAGCTAGAATTATGTTAACATGAAATGATTGAAACATGTTTTTCGTCATTACATGATTCATTCTTGTTCATAATAGCTGATTTTAAGAAAATGCAGATCAATTAGAAACATATATATCAATCCAATGTGAAGTGGATTAATCAAGACAATGACTGTTGTACTGTGAGCTATTGCGCATGCTCGTTCCCGCCCTTGACCGACCGGATGACACGGACTGATACGGACGACTAGCACTTGCTCCATATTTATCGTATAGCATCCTTCAATTTACGAGGTAAGTAATTCATATCTATAATCACGAATGTATATTATTTAACCGTGTGAGTGTTAAATTGTACTTATTAGCCCTTATGATACATTTCCCAAGTTTTCTCTGTCACTCGTTTCCTAGTTAGCGGTAAGTAGCTCAACTCCGCCTTGCTAGGTTTCTATAATTTACACCCATGGACCACCCGAGTATTCTCAAAGTTGATTTTCGTGCTTCGTATTGAAAGAAATGGCAATGTATGTGTATTCAACCACCACCGTGTGCATTGGTAGCGGGGAGTGCCACCACATAGTCATAGCCATGTTGCTAGCGCACGTGTGCATGGGTAGTGGGGGAGTGCTAGCACATGGTCATAGCCATGGTGTTAGTGCACGTGTGCATCAGTGTTCGTTGTGTTAATGACACGTTGGATCTTAGCTACAGAGGCGGGCCGTCAGGGCTAGCAAAGCCTTCTCTGCTGGACTAGAACCTTTCAGAACAATACATTATTTTTATTTGACATATAATTGATACCTTTGAATATATATATATTTTTTCATTCTATCTATTTTGCGACGAAGCGGCCGCGCGAACCCGACAAGCATGATTGGCCGGCCCACGGGAGGCCGCGGCCCCTATGGCATCTGCCCGAATGCCAGACCGTCCAGTCCGTCGCTGGCGCTAATATATATATTATCGTGCTGGAGGCAACGCAACTGAAGGAAGAATAAATAAATACGTATTTAGACTTATGTGAACAAACTTATTAAAATAGAATGAAAAAAAAAATATATATATATATATTAAAAGGTATCAATTATATATTTAATAAAAATAATGTATTGTTCCAGTGATGTTGCTAGGTACGAGTCCTGCGTCCCTGACGCATTAAAATCTGAAAGGACGCACAAAACTCACTATCCATGCGTCCCGGGGACGCATCTCATTTTCCCCATGAAAAACGATACATTGTGAACATTAAACAACTCGTGTTTAATCACAGTAACTGGCCGAAGAAACCTTCTTGTGAGCAGATCGGACAAGCGCTGTTTCAACCCTCTGCGCATCTACTCGGCGCAGACGTGATCCCCTGTACAAAGTATCGCGACATGCTAATTTAGCCGCTACCAAAACAACTAGCTCGTCACCGCTGATTTCATTTCAACAATTAAAAATACGAACTTCATAGTAAATAAACCCACGTTTCCACTGCTCGATGCTGTGCTCATTCGTGTCGAATGAGCAAATCAAACAGGATTTTTTTGCAATCCTTCTGATTGAATATATGTACATTTATGACAAAATCGTGAGGACTAGGCTTGTGACACACACACACACACACACAAATGTGGCGCTCGCGCGGTAATAGCTCATTGGCGCCACCTAGTGATCATTATGTGCAAATGCACAGCCTCTCATTAAAATGACTTAGGGGTCATTTGACCCCTCTTGCGGCGCTCGGAGTAAGTAAAAATGGCCCGGCGTTTCTAGTGTTAAACATGAACGGTTGAGTACTCCAGCTCTAACCATATCATACCACCATCAAGGAGTTTAACACTATTAATTTAATTTAAGAAATAGAATAATAATAAAAAAGAAACACATTTTTTAAACTGGGGAGTCGGGACCCATTGAATTTCTCAGGGACCCACCCAACTCGCCACCTGTGGGTCCCGGGGACTCACTACATTGAAAACCTATCAACATCACTGTTGTTCTGAAAGGTTCTAGTCCAGCAGAGAAGGCTTTGCTGGCCCTGACGGCCCGCCTCTGTAGCTAAGGTCCGTCCTATTTACTGGAGGAGTGAACGTTGTTTCATGTTTCCGTTGCATAAGAACCTTACGGGAGGGTAATGATTGGAAAATATGCATTTTGAATGTCCAAATAGCACCACCAACATTTTAGTCGCGTCTCATCTCTCATCTTCAGTTGCGTTGCCTCCAGCGCGATAATATATATATATTAGAGCCAGCGACGGTCTGGCATTCGGGCAGATGCCATGTTTATAACATTTTAAAACTGTTCATCTTTCTTTTTTTTTCACCAGAAATACATCAGAAAAGTAGCTGTCCCCCTGCTCAGATTTTTGTCTGCTGATACCTTTAGCCTCACATGGTAAGTTAATATTTGTATCAGATTGTTTATCCATTTGTACAAACACAAATAAACATAACATTAAGCTGATATCAGTGTTAAATAATTTTTGCAAACTGAATTTACTCATTCCTGAGGTTGCCTTATGAGTATTTGCTCACATTTTTTTATAAGGCCTTGCTGTTAACAGAGTTCCTTCAGTTTTATCTGTTCAACATTTGATACTACATTGTGCTGTTAATACAAACTCATCACCTGCATCAATATATAAGCTAAAATAAAAAGTCCACTTGCAAAATTCCTAGATTCTTCGCTCAGAAGATGTGTTAAAGTGCTGACCTGTAGCTTGCTATTTCATGTGAGGAAATGTAGTTTGCATGTTGTCTATGATCATATCTTAAATGTTTTAATGATGCTTGGAATAACAATATTGAGTCTCACTTATTTAGCAAAAAACAACAACAATAAAACCGCCATTAACGTGTTGTGTGGCATGCATGTGTGGGGGAGATGCAAAGTACTGTCCTTTTTCATCATAATAAATATCCTGCTTATTTATTTATTTATTTATCAAGATCACATTCCCTTGACATGTTGCATATGAATTATTTGCTAATCTTTATTTTTATTTTTTTTGTTACAGTGACCTGACCTCTATGTGGCAGTGCAGACATTGTGTAACCAGAGAGATTAGCAGGTACAAATTACTGAAACATTATAAACTACATCATCATTATGGGAGAGGCCAACAATATCAATGCATATATGTAAATTGTCCTTGCACATTCAGGACGTGGACTGGACTCCGAACCCATGTCTATAAAGCTCATTCATTCCAATCTACACAGACTGCGTTGAATTCAGTAACATTTAAATGTGAGGTATGCGGACGTAGTGACCTCTCTACTGAGAGGGACTTTTTTGTTCACATTGGGACACATCTGCGAAGTTGTGAGACGGTTGGTTGTGTATTTCTTGGATGCTCTTTCCAAACCAATATTATATTGGGGGGGAAGGAACTTTGGCTTTTTTTACCTGCGCGTGTGTACCTGCGTGTGTGTACCTGCGTTTTTTTTTTGTGCGTGTGCGTACCTGCGTGTGCGTAGCTGCGTGTGTGTACCTGCGTTTTTTTTTTGTGTGCGTCTGCGTGCCTGCGTCTGCGTGTGTGCGTCTGCGTGTGTGCGTACCTGCGTGTGTGTACCTGCGTGTACATGCATTTGGGTAAAAAAAATTGCGAGTGTGTGTGTGCACCTGCATTACATCGGTTTTTCAGACCAAATGTTGAATAAAATTGTAAAATTTGAATTTGTATGCTATCTATTATGCACATTTGTTCGTATACAATACATTCTTGTACTAGGAATGAAAGAAACACTTGCAAGATCAACATTAGTTAAACTGACAAACCCCACATGAATTACTACAACAAGGTGAAATTATGTTGGACTAAGTTGTTTGACCAATAATATAATACATTTAAATTGATTTGATAAAAAAAACCTGCAAATTAGTTTAATTTAAATATTAAAATTATGTTCAAATAACATGATTAAGGTTCGCTGACATAACATGATTTGTTTAGGTGGCATGATAAAATCATGTTGGTTCAATGAAGTACAAACAAATAAATTCAACAAGATGCAAATTAGTTGAATGAAAATATTAACATTATGTTCAACCTACACATGTACAATGTGTTCAAATAACATGATTAAGATTCGCTGACATAACATGATTTGTTTACGTGGAATTTAGGTGGCATGATAAAATCACGTTGATCCAATGATTTTTTTTTTTGAGTGTACACACCCACACACCTCACGCGACACACCTCAGGCTATAAACATGACGCTACACACCTCACGCTACACACCTGTACACTACACACATTATGCTACACACGGAATGCTAAACCTCACTCTACACAGCTCATGCTACACACAGAACTCTACACAGCTACACACAGAGCGCTACACACAGAGCGCTACACAGAGCGCTACAAACAGAACTCTAAACAGCTACACACAGAGCGCTACACACATGGTGCTAAACACAGAACGCTAAAAACGGAAAGCTACACATAGAATGCTACACACAGAATGCTAAATGCAGAATGCCTGTCATTATTTAACAATACAACAATGAACATGAATCTTGTTATCATACAATCACATGGCCAAACAGCACACAAACAAAACTATCAATAGAAATCCTGAGCTAATACTTTTGGTCATGTGCTACAAGGTCATAAAATATTCAACAGGTGCGAAAGTAACGTAAAAATTGATGGTCATAACACAATTTTAAAATTTCAAAATGATTGATAAACTAAAATGGATTTGGGGGGTTCAGGTGATCTTCGTGTATTGGTCCGCCGGTTCATGTGGGTGGTTTGGGCATGGATTTGGGGGTTCAGGTGATCTTCGTGTATTGGTCCGCCGGTTCATGTGGGTGGTTTGGGCATGGATTTGGGGGTTCAGGTGATCTTCGTGTATTGGTGTGCCGGTTCCTGTGGGTGGTTTGGGCATGGATTTGGGGAGTTCAAGTGATCTTCGTGTATTGGTGTGCCGGTTCCTGTGGGTGGTTTGGGCATGGATTTGGGGAGTTCAAGTGATCTTCGTGTATTGGTGTGCCGGTTCCTGTGGGTGGTTTGGGCATGGATTTGGGGAATTCATTGTTTTTTCTGTCGCCGTCGGGTCTGTAATTCATGAACCCAAGACTCGTCCCTCCTTGTCAAGGGCTCATCTCAGAGAGGTTACTCCTACACCATGGGAGCCTCCCCACAGGTTCTCCGTCGTCGTGTCAGCAACAGGTGGCCTGTAAAACAATCGTCTCAAGGAAGATCAACAGTACCATTATCAATGCAGCGATTCAGAAATAACGGGTTGCATTCGCAACACTATACAATAACAAACAGCCTGGTATGGTTGTTGGAAATGTGTTATTAAATGTGTTATTCAAGTAAATCCGGGATATTGATTATCTTATATACAGGCGCTTCTACTAGAATAGTATAGGTGTTGACTATTCTACATATTACAGCTGGATATGGTCGGGCCCCTCAGGTGATGTATCATTCACTTTCATCGGATCATATCTGATCCCCATGTAAGCCTGAATGGCACTTGGCGCTTCTGTAGCGCCCACTGCTGTGGGGATCAGCAGATGCAGTAGCCCTCGTGCGCAGGGAATACAACAGCAGCCGGTGACAATTAACACGGTCTCTGCATTTATTCCCGCGACGGGCACTTACTGGATCATGCTTTTCCACCTCCCAAACATATTCTCCATCCAACCTGTGAAAGGGTCATTAATGCCGGAGTTCTCTGCCAATTCTAACCTGAGGGATTGTAATTATGCCAGTAACCCATCCAGAGCTGTGTTATTGGGGATAAAGTTGGCCTACAAGACGTTGTGCCTATCGCATTTATCCCTCCTTGCTCTGTCAATAACATTTCCATATATATACATATTCCTTTTAACTTTATCTGTTAAACTGAACGAAGTGTTGCTGATTATGATACATGTAATTTATCTAAACAATATATATATACATAATTTTTATATGGTGGACAAGCAAAACAGAACCAATTCAACTCCTGCCGTTATTTGATCTCCTCATGTGACTGCTCCTTGCTCGGCGGAGGCAGTTTATCGGCTCCGGGTGTGTCTGCATCTGGTTCTGGAACTTTTGTTTCTATTGTAGAAATACAAACTCATGTACAGCAGTTAGTTGTTCAAAAACATTTCCTATAATTCTATTTTTAATTTTTCTAATGGAAGTCCATTATGGGACCCTAGAAATGTAAGTGTAAGCATGAATCTAACCGTAAGCATTAGGTGCAAAGTTAGCTGTGTCAGAGTGATACACTGTACTCACCTTGCTTCTGGAAACATAGGACCTGAAAATTGTATGCGTTTCAAAAATGTTTGTATTATAATTGATCTATTTAGTGCTTGTGCGGATTTTAAATTTTTGTTTTGAGTGTCCCATTCCTTATTCTGAGCTGATTTCAACCTTCAACCTTGATTTAATATTCACACTACATCCCTCCTTGCGCATTGCTTCAGCCATGCGCATTAGAATTAACCAATCCTAACAACGGTGTAGTGCAACCAAGTTGAAGTTCCTTTCCTTAATCATCTGTACCTAAACCAATCCATTATGAAGATATATGAAGACCAGTACATACAAAACCAAAGGTCGATAGTTGTGGGTCTATGCAGCCGTCTTGAGACCACGCTGTAGTTAAATGCAGTAAACCGTAAATGTTTCATGAGTCAGATGCGCCGTAACTTATCAGAGTAAAAATAAATATCAGACTATGAGACGCTGACGTTGTATCAAAGCGTTACAGCAGTAGCAGTGGCATTTGAAAGGTTAACCCTCTACTGCTGAATCTAAATTGAGCCTATGTTGTCCCTGGCGAGCAGATGTATTGCTAATCCCTTTCCTATCTTATAAACCTAAAAAGATGAAAAAAGGGAAATTAGAAAGTTAAAATTTGTATGTTCAATATCACTTCTTTGTAACCGTATCTGGTTCCAACAGCTACCTTTATTATACTACCCGATTGTCCTACACTATATGCACATCTGGGCATTAAATATAGGGTGATATTCTAAAACAAAACAAAACCTGAACCTAAAATAAAAATTCAGAAGTTATTGGATAAAGCCAAGTTATTGAAAGTTAATTATAACGAACCATTTTCTAATTATCTTAGTTTTATATGTGGTATGCTTTCAATATCCCCTCGTGTATGTAACAGTCGAGTAACCTCCATTATTTTGGTGGCTCTGGCACACACAAGAGGACATTTACACATGGTATATGAATCCACCATTTGTTTTCATTCTATATTTTACTTATTTTTATTTTCATTTTATTTTTATCTCTATATACACATTCGTAAGAAAAGCACAAACGAAGATGCATCATAACATGCATCAACAGACCTAAAAATAAGCATATTATTCAACAATTTGAGACCTCAGATGGGATTTCTTCCTGCGGAGCCCTTCATTTTCTAAAGGGTCCGCAGAGAGGTCTGTTGAGTGGCAAGGAGTTCTTACACATTCAGAAGTGTTGCTGAGGACAGCTGCCTCACAACAAACCAAAAGCCTTTTTTAACCATATGGTCATCTAAGTCATCATTCCTTAAGATGTCATAAATATGGGGTTGGCCGTTCCTTATCACTTGCGTTTCTCTGCGCTTCTCTGGGGATAAAGGATAACGGGCCCAAACCAACACAGGACCACAAAGGAACAGAGTGAGAACTGATTTCCACTAACCTCAAAGGATTTTGAACGACCCTGCAGAATAACAGGGTGACAAGACCACATGGGAAAATACAAACATACAAAACTTAAATTTGAACATTATCAAAAATATCTTAATATTAAAAATCTGCATTTCAATATTAGGCATCATACTTCTGTTGTTACCGTAACGTTTTTTATAGTTTGAAATATATATTTTAATCGTTCTTATTTTGGCTTTTTCGGACCTCGTCAGGTTTGTTGAACTATGCATTTCTACCGCTTGTCCTCAGGATCCTCTATTGGGGGGGACTCTTCTGCTCTCCTATGAGGCAGGTTATCCCAAAACTCTTCTAATAAGAATTCCCAGGCCTGGTTAATCCCCGGACTTCTGTGGACGAGCGGTATGCATGCTATGGACAACTTTAAAGGCTAACCGTTCATGATGCGGAGTTTAGATAATTATTCCTATCTTAAGATCACCGTGTAACTGTCGTATAGGGATCTGGTTTGATGCAAGACCCCTGGGTTGGTGTCCTTTTGTAGGACTTCTTTCGGTTCTGGAATCCGGCATTCCTAATTGTTGAATACAAGATATTGCATGCATATTGGTGGTATGATATTATATCTATTGCAATCGCTCCAATGGAAGCAATAGTTGACCTTTGAACACCTCACGCAGTGTTATTCAGTCTATTCGTATGTAGTAGCTGATTATAGTAGAATTTAACCCATGTACCTTTAATATTCGCAAAAAACGTATTGTAATTGTGTCTACCGCAGTTGAGCTAACTCCCTCCTTGGGCACCGTTTAAAACCATGTGCACCATTTATTAATTAGACATATTATTCTAGCAGTTGAACCCCGTGTCTATTTGAACCAGCCTGGTTCTCTACCTGTCTTGCTACACAAAACGCATGTTGAATAGACAGAAGCGCTCAGCAACCTGAAAAAAAATAATAATTACTGTCCGTGTGTTTGGCATTCGTTCTTATACTGCCATTTCCTGGAGAGAGAAAGAATTAAGATCAATGCAGAGAAGTAAAAAGATGAGTGTTTGGCAACTATAATGCTTGTGTTGCCACCTTGTGTTGCTTGTGTTGCCACCTCCTAAAGAGAAATGAGAATTAATATTTTATGCACAGAAGTAAAATGATGATCGTGGGCAACTGATCGTTGTGTTGCCACTCCCTGATTAGAAAAGAGAATATTTGTAGTAATGTTAACGATTAAAAATGATGAATGTCGGGCATCCATTACTGCTCGGGTTGCCAAGGCCTGACGAGAAAAGAGAACAAATTTAGTACGAATGCAAGAGATCGGCTACTTGGAAAGCTGGGGGTCGTCTAGTTGGGACTCATAATAGTTATATATTTGTGGTACATTTGGAGATGTTGAGATGTAATTGGGAATAATCTCGTGTTAACGAGTAGGGGGCACTACCAAGAACTACAAATATGGCTGTGGTGCATACTACATACGTATCAGCCGACTACAGAAACTTCTTTGAGTTCTATCTGTCCGGCTGAAAATTGTGGTACCTTATAACATAAGGCTACCACTTAACCGCAATTTGTGTTCTCAATACACTATGGCTCTGCGCTGTGTGTACATTTATATGTAAACAAGTTATCGTTGTTAAAAATAGCGACAGAGAGAGAGATGTGTCGTGGGAGAGGCTGGGGGGTGGTCTTTATGATGAGGGTTTAGAGGGAGGAAGATTGGTGGTGGGGATGGGGTTCATTAAGACAGTGGAGGAGGAGACGCGGAGAAAGACGGGGTTGGAGTGAGAGAGAGATGGAAGGCCAGTGAGGGGACAGGGTGTTAGACTGGGCCTGGAGGGGGGGTGGTGGGGACTTTTACGAGTGTAAAGGGTTAGGAGGGACTTGTAGATTAATAATTCATCGTTTTTAATAACAAAATATCAACAGACTTGAATATAAAAGTAATCATGCAGTCTTGGATGTTATTAGCGGATCATCAGATAGGTGGTATTTACTCTGACCGTCCGCAATGGAGCTATTGCTTAGGAACACAGACCGTGCCGGCCTCAGGAAAGTTCAGAAGAATGGGAGAAGTTAAAGATAATAATGATTGGAACTCTCGTTAATGTTCTTTTGTGGCTCGATCTTCACAGAGACCGACAGTGGAGGACCTTACCTCGCACCCATAACCATGAACAATCGTTAACGACAAGTACTCAAAACGACGCCAGTGGGGCATTTAAGACAAAGCTATTCTGTGGGGAAGGGGGGGGGGGGGGGGGGGGGGGGGGGGAAAAGGGTGGGGAGGGAATTTACGAGAGGGGGTTTAGGCGGGAGGAAGAGACGAGGAGATCTACGAAGGGGGGGATTTGGGGGGGTTGGATTCACTACCAAGAACTACAAATATGGCTGCGGTGCAAACTACATGCGTATCAGCTGACTACAGAAACTTCTCAGAGTTCTATCTGTCCGGCTGAAAACGGTGCTACCTTATGGCATAAGGCTACCACTTAACCGCAATTTGTGTTCTTAATACACTCTGTTTCTGCGCTTTGTGTAAATTTATATGTACACAGATAGCCCTATGAGATCCTTGGATGATAAGGGGAACTACAAATAGAAGTCATTGTTGTTAAAAATAGCGACAGAGAGAGAGATAGAGAGAGGTGATGTGGGAAGGGTGGGGGTTCGTTCTATTCTCTGGGGAAGGGGGGGGGGGGGTCTTTATGAGGGGGGGGCTTTATGAGGGGGGGGGGGTGGAGATAGGGACTAAAGGATGGGGAAGGAATTTAAGGGGTGAGGGAGGGCCTATCTTTAGACAGGCAGGCAGACAGAGAGAAAGAGCGAGGAATTGGGAGTTACAAGATTGTACAACGTTAATTACTTTTCAATATTCCATATTGAAACTGTGGAACAACCTTCCTGGTTGCCCAAAAGCAATATGTCTGTACAAACAAAGTGGATTTACAGATTTATCACATGTATACATAAATATTGTTCTCCCATAGATGTTGAATTCTATTAGTTACAAAACTATAGCCAAAATATTATGCGTCAGAAACTATTGCTTTACCGATGGTTTTCAACTTAATGCTATGGATTTATTGATTCGTAGAGGATGAGGGCACTTAATGAGCGTGCGGAATACCTCAAATATTGGAATGAAATATACAATATAATACTTCCAGCTATTGACTAGTGAAATGTGACAATTATATACAATTGGCTGAATAAGTAACTGCCAAAACATTGTTATTATTTGAAACAGATGGATTTTTAAGGGAATATTTTTATGGAGAGAGAACATATTTCTAGAGACAGACAGACAGACAGAGCACACCGGGGGTCCCTTTGTGCAGGCTACCATTGCCTTATCAAAACACCCAGGTCAAAAATGACACTTGTTGTCTTCAATAAGTGTGTGCTGAGAGAGAGAGAGAGAGAGAGAGAGAGAGAGAGAGAGAGAGAGAGAGAGAGAGAGAGAGAGAGAGAGAGAGAGAGAGAGAGAGAGAGAGAGAGAGAGAGAGAGAGAGAGAGAGAGAGAGAGAGAGAGAGAGAGAGAGAGAGAGAGAGAGAGAGAGAGAGAGAGAGAGAGAGAGAGAGAGAGAGAGAGAGAGAGAGAGAGAGAGAGAGAGAGAGAGAGAGAGAATGTAACACTTAAGTCGAGGCCCCCTGTTGCTCTTGAGCAATGGCGTTTGTTTCAAAAAGGGCTCCGACTACAAAGACTGTGGAGGTACGAACAAAGGAAACGCACGTTTCCAAGACGCGTTGTCCCTTTAAATCGTACACCACGTGGTACATCCAAAATGCTGCAGAAACAAACTAGTTTTGGATCTCTATAAGAAGTATGAGATTCCAGCAAGTTTGTCCCCACGGCGGGTTAGCGAGGGACTTGATAGCAGATGGGTTGTACTGCGTAAGTGCTACCTCTACGGCTGCGTTTTATACTAACCAAAATTGCACATTAGATGTTACATGAACCGGGCTGTGAGGAATCAATTAGATTTGAACTCCTTGGCTAACGCCGGCCAAGCCTCCGGTTCAATATGCAACTAAGCTAGATTAACGTTAAAAACCTGACCTTTCCTCGCCCCGCCGTAAGAGTTCGGAAGTTTATGGTCGGTAATAAATATACCTTATGGTGGCCCGGCTGAACTCGAAGCTTATCACCAAATAAATAACACTTAACCACAGGTAATACGTCTCCCACGTTGGTACAAACATTTAGATCTAATCAGGATTGGATACAGTCTATCTACAAACCCATATAAAACACACTCCCAGCCCTTTACTTCGTGAGCTCGTTATTCAATTTCAATCTGTTAGCGTATCCTAGGCCGTTCGTCTAACCGGCTGTATGAATTTAAACCAGTCCGAGATTACACGTCCCCGCAACCAGTCGAAGGCAGTACAAGCTATTCACCTAATGTTACTAATCTAACTATACAGAGTTTAGTCATTGACAACAGGTTCTGTTTACCTTTCTTGTGGCGCCTGTAAGTAGCTTGTACTGCTCCCGACGGCCCCGCGGTCGCAAGTCTCGGTCCGGAACTTTCCAATCACGTCAGGGCTTCACCAAATTGCAATGTACTTATTGGAAAGAGGGGTCGAATCCAAAGGAATAGCTTTAAAGAGACTTTATTTGTATAAAGTATTTTCGGTATGGTAAACTGATGCTCTGAAGTAAAGAGAGATTGAAGATGTGTTCTAAGCACGTGCGAGAGTGTTCTCCTAGCTGATCCTAGCCACAAACCCACGTATGTCTAATCGCTGCCGAGAGAGCTCTAAAGTTTTCGTGGCCAGGTGGTCTTCTTTATGGACTCAGCGAGGACCGGAAGACTTGGAGAGGAACCGGTGTGACGTAATCCTCGGTTTTCCTCGCCTGGTCTGTGATGCTGCCCTCTGTGGCTAAAGTATCTATTGCAGCCTTCAGTAATGTCCTGCTTTCCCTTGTGGCTATGTGTAGTATTTACGGCTTATATATTTGGTCCTACCCCCTATTGGTTAAGTGAGGGAAATACAGCTTGTGTTCCTAAAATACGTAACACGTCTGAATGCGTCACAACAGATCCCTGCAGAGGGACCTTAAGAGTCAGGACTGTCCATTGAAGCCGAGCCCTCCCCGACATCGTAATGGCGCTGACGCTCCCTACCTTTTCCCCTCAGATCGTGAAGGTGCTGAACCTGTACACCCCGGTCAACGAGTTCGAGGAGAGGGTGTCCGTGTCCTTCATCAGGACCATCCAGGTACTTCACCGCACACACGTCTCTTTTGTACAGATCTATTTTAGGATCATTCTTAGACGTTTTAAGTGGTTTTACATAGTGATTGGTACATGGCCGTATACTTTGTATGATGCCATAGTATTTATAGTCTAAGTTGTATGTTTTATAGTTTGTAATGCTTGGCTTAGTTAAAGGTCCCATGACATGCCACCAGGTGTGAGTTTGATTATCCGTTACAAGATGTTTTGAAAATCTGCCCCTTATGACATCACAAGGGGGCGTGTGCACATACTGTGTGCTTGGTAGATCAGTCTTCCAGCCTACCCAGTGGACTGTAGCAAACGTGGCTCAATCTATCCGTCAGACATCTAGGTGGACACGCCCACTTGTGATGTCATAAGGGGCAGGTTTTCAAAACGGCGTGTAACTGCTAATCGCACGCACACCTGGTGGCATGTCATGGGACCTTTAACACCTCAAAATACAAACAAATGGATGTCCTGTGGCCTCTGAGAGGACTTGGCCTGCCTTGCTTTATTGACGTCTCTACGGGGTTTATTCTTCGTCATTTCCCTGTACCCTCGTCCTCGCCCGCAGACCCGTTTGCGCGGCCGCTGCGAGTCGCCCCAGCTGCTCATGGACACCAAGGTCATCTACCCGGTGACCTTCCCCTTCAACCCCTCCGCCCTGGCCCTGGAGACCATCCAGATCCCCAGCTCCCTCAACCTGGGCTTCCTGGTCCGGGTCTAGACCCAGGACACACACACACACACACACACACACACACACACACACACACACACACACACACACACACACACACACACACACACACACACACACACACACACACACACACACACACACACACACACCTTGAGACATACACACGCACACCTTGAGACATACACACACACGCGCGCGGGCACACCCATACAATCGCAAACACACACACACCTCTCCACACATACACACAAACACACATCTTGAGACACAAACACACACACACACACACGCAAACATAAACACACAAGCGTATATTATAAACACCCATTGGCACAATCACCATCTTCTCAAATGCATCTGTATAATACTCATACACATGCAGACAATTACACATTCATGAATACACGCAAACACAAACATATACACACAAAGTATACATATATAAATATAGATCTATAAATATCATTAATTAAATGTATCATTCTAGGATGTCCTATTTATTTATTGAGTATCACTAACCCGTGGTTTTCATGTGAATGCGTGTTGGATATTACACTAGTCCCACGATAGCTGCTTGTATGTCAGACAGCATTAACTTAAGCATTAGTACGTAGTGTGTACTAATAATTTGACATGTGGTTTTGAAACTAGCTGTTGGTCGTTGTTTAGCTTTGGTATCTTAGCGCAGAGCTCTTGGTTAGCTTCGCCCCGTAAAGCTCACGCCTCTGGGAGAGGAGCTGGAGCAGTGATGTAGCGTATTGCGGAGTGCGTTTTAGGAAGGATGAGGTGTGTTGAAGGTTTCAGAGCTTATTAGGAATCTCTGTGTTGAGAGCCATTGTTTAAGAGTAAACACTACACCCGTAACATAAAAACATATCAGCCCAAACTAAACGATCACAGACCAGCTCAACAAACTGAATTTCAAGCTTTTTGAGATCCAAGCTATATTGTTTTATAGTTAATGTAGTGTATTTATATTGTTAACTAATGTAGTTGACTATATAACGATATGTAACATTGAGAGTATTATCGGTACCACACACACACACACACACACACACACACACACACACACACACACACACACACACACACACACACACACACACACACACACACACACACACACACACACACATTACTATGACCAGCTCAAAATAAATTATTTCAGTATTATTATTGTTGTTGCGGACGGTGAGATTGGTCTTCCCTCAGGAGCTTGTTGTCCTAGCGCTTCTGGACACGTCCACTGTTGCATGTTTTATGTCCACTGTTACATTCATGTTGCTTTGTGTTTTATTTATTCCATCACCGCTCTGTTTTGGACCTCTTGCGTTACCTGCCTCAAACCCACCTGTAAAGACCCTCATGCCTTCCCAATCTGTGGCCAAAAAAGGAACAAAGTCAGCTTTTATGTCCCAAAACGGTTTTGTTTATTTCTCTGTAAGTTGACTAATTTTTTTTTGTGTTGAAATAACCCAGTCCCTTGCCTTGTATTTGGAGGACTGTGACGCTAGCTTGGTACAGGTGGTTTAGCTTTGAAGGTAGCTGGCCTATAGGACAGGACTTAGTTGTTTACCTGCTAAATTCCCATGCTGTTCCCCTCTTACTCTGGTCTATTCTCCAGTGGAAAACCAAAGGTGTCTCACTGTCTACCAAGTCCTGGAGCATCTACCTTCACAGCTTGTTACTTGGTGGAAACACAATTACATGAGCAAGATATCTGGCTAGCCTGCTTTCAGCCGGCCTTTGCTTGGCATGACTTCCACGGACACACAGTAATATATCAGCTAGTTACTCAGAACCTAATTTGGTATTCATTTATCTCGGATTTAATATGGCGAACACAAGAAGAAACACTGTCTAGATTAGGGGTTTTATGAAGTCTGCCCATTGTTTTGTGATAATTAGACCCTTGTGTTGAAGGCCTTCTAGTCTCCTATATCATTACCTTATGCATCCTTACTATTCATCCCACTAACAGTAGTATTCACCGAAAACCAATTATGCCTGTACACATTAGTTTGAACCTTGATTGCCCTTTGACCTCACCCTTTTACAAGATAATTTCATTTTGGTAGGCGTGTCTCACATCAGGTCCCAAAAAAGTCACCAGCCAAAATGAGCTCCCTCGCTCTGAGTGGAGCTCTCAAAGGTGGATTTGGAGACTGCTGGTCGAAATACGGGTGCTGAGAAAGATATCTGACCAAACTGAAATATACAATTAAAAGCCAAGACTAGACCCTTCTCGCTCAGACAGGGACGAGCTAGAAATTATGATGTATTTTTGTTAATTATTTAGTTGTTGTTTTTTTATGTTGTGTGGTCTTTTAAATAAATACATACATACTGTCATATCTCATATCTTACCAGAGCTTTCGAAAATGCCATTTCCTTTTGCAAATGTATATTTTGAGGAACAATAGGCAGTTCCAGGTTTTGTTTAAATGGAGAAGACGTTTCTACATACTGGATGAAATGTAGAGCTAATGAACGATTTAACCATATGAATGTTCAGAAATTGTAAAAGATTCGTACGTCAATTTAAGCTGCACATGATTTGGGCAAGCCTTATCTGAATTATTTGCTATCTGAATGATTTCAACGAATCACTTGCAATGCTTTTATTCCATGTCTGTCAAAGCAGTATTTTTGTTGCTGGTTTTCACTGTAAAATGGATTTGAACATCTGCAAAATGTTCATTTTTTTTTTCGATTCGGTGTCCTTTGTGCAAACATTACGTGTTTTTAGATATGTTACTTTGTTATGCTGTAGGTCATAATGCACTTTTTAAAAAAATATCGCAGACAACTTCCTATCAATGCAAATGGTCACATGTAAAAAAAGAAAAAAAAGATTCCACGCTGTCTTAAGCCTTTTTATTTCGTAGGTCCTCGCACCTCATTGCAGAGCGTCAAACACATTCCCTGCAGAGCTACGAAGAGGCTCTCCTCCCCTAGTTTAGCTCCCCCCGCTCCCTATTACGTGTTACACATAGTGAACTGTGAACGGCCCCCTTTTGTTTCAGCCAGACGCCCCCATAAGGGCATTGCTAGGCCGCGTGGAAAACCTGGCCTAGATTCAAAGGGAGAACCCTGTTCGCCGACTTTTGTCAAGCTGGCTCATCTCAACCCCGCCTAACCTGGGCTTCCCCCGGGGTCTGACTCTACATGCCGTTCCCTCGTTCACTTTTAGTTTTCTCCGACGGAGAGACTGCTGTATATTGAGGAGTACACACGATGAAGGATCATGTTATCATCAGCACTAGCTTCCACGCCGATACTTTGAAATCCCCAGACACCCGGCTGGGGAACATCCTTGTCTTCATCTGTGCTGCCTGGTACCGTACCGGTGCAGACCAGCTAAGACCGGTCGTCCCCACTCCCGCCTAGTCTCACGCCAAAACCCGTGTAAAAATTTGACAAACTTGACCGTTTGTAATTTCTGGTAGCTGTGCTTTGTGAATGTCTTCACCAATACGAAACTTTGAATACGTTTAAAATGTCAAATGTGTAAAAGTTAAATAAATGAATTCAGCATTGACTGTCAAGGAGAAGATGTCTTGTTTATTATTGATATCCTGAAGCCTTGTTGCTTTAAACTTTAGCAGTTTTCTTAGCAAGAAATGTTACAATTGCCAATTCGTTATGTTCCCTCAGTCCAATGTCATAACAATTTTTGACAACTGTAGGAATATATATGTTGTCTATGTTAACTGCATATTTTGTCAGCTATATTTGGCATAATCGATTTGAATCAATATTCAAAGCCTGCATAAAAAATATATAATGATTGGGAGTGCATGCCTCCAACAGAGCATGATGATAAAATAGCTCATATTTTCCAGTGAACAGGATACTGAGATTTGGATGTAATTATCTTAGTCCAACAATGCAGAAGTATTATAATTGTATTGAATTATTAAACCATGAATATACCTTTTTATCGACCAAGTGATATTGTGAAGGCCACCCATATTGTGAACACGTATCTTTTGAGGTCACCTGCCGGTCCTGGAGGTTACACAACTACACACAGAACGCTACACAACTACACACAGAATGCTACACGCAGAATGCTGCACAACTACACACAGAACGCTATACACGGAACGCCGCACAACTACACACCTGATGCTACACACCTGATGCTACACACGGAACGCTACACACCTTATGTTGCACACATGATGCTGCACACAGGACGCTATAAACATGCCGCTACACACGGAAGTCTGCACAGGCTACACTCAAAAAAATGAACTAGGGCATGTGTTTGATTAGCAAGCTAGAATTATGTTAACATGAAATGATTGAAACATGTTTTTCGTCATTACATGATTCATTCTTGTTCATAATAGCTGATTTTAAGAAAATGCAGATCAATTAGAAACATATATATCAATCCAATGTGAAGTGGATTAATCAAGACAATGACTGTTGTACTGTGAGCTATTGCGCATGCTCGTTCCCGCCCTTGACCGACCGGATGACACGGACTGATACGGACGACTAGCACTTGCTCCATATTTATCGTATAGCATCCTTCAATTTACGAGGTAAGTAATTCATATCTATAATCACGAATGTATATTATTTAACCGTGTGAGTGTTAAATTGTACTTATTAGCCCTTATGATACATTTCCCAAGTTTTCTCTGTCACTCGTTTCCTAGTTAGCGGTAAGTAGCTCAACTCCGCCTTGCTAGGTTTCTATAATTTACACCCATGGACCACCCGAGTATTCTCAAAGTTGATTTTCGTGCTTCGTATTGAAAGAAATGGCAATGTATGTGTATTCAACCACCACCGTGTGCATTGGTAGCGGGGAGTGCCACCACATAGTCATAGCCATGTTGCTAGCGCACGTGTGCATGGGTAGTGGGGGAGTGCTAGCACATGGTCATAGCCATGGTGTTAGTGCACGTGTGCATCAGTGTTCGTTGTGTTAATGACACGTTGGATCTTAGCTACAGAGGCGGGCCGTCAGGGCTAGCAAAGCCTTCTCTGCTGGACTAGAACCTTTCAGAACAATACATTATTTTTATTTGACATATAATTGATACCTTTGAATATATATATATTTTTTCATTCTATCTATTTTGCGACGAAGCGGCCGCGCGAACCCGACAAGCATGATTGGCCGGCCCACGGGAGGCCGCGGCCCCTATGGCATCTGCCCGAATGCCAGACCGTCCAGTCCGTCGCTGGCGCTAATATATATATTATCGTGCTGGAGGCAACGCAACTGAAGGAAGAATAAATAAATACGTATTTAGACTTATGTGAACAAACTTATTAAAATAGAATGAAAAAAAAAATATATATATATATATTAAAAGGTATCAATTATATATTTAATAAAAATAATGTATTGTTCCAGTGATGTTGCTAGGTACGAGTCCTGCGTCCCTGACGCATTAAAATCTGAAAGGACGCACAAAACTCACTATCCATGCGTCCCGGGGACGCATCTCATTTTCCCCATGAAAAACGATACATTGTGAACATTAAACAACTCGTGTTTAATCACAGTAACTGGCCGAAGAAACCTTCTTGTGAGCAGATCGGACAAGCGCTGTTTCAACCCTCTGCGCATCTACTCGGCGCAGACGTGATCCCCTGTACAAAGTATCGCGACATGCTAATTTAGCCGCTACCAAAACAACTAGCTCGTCACCGCTGATTTCATTTCAACAATTAAAAATACGAACTTCATAGTAAATAAACCCACGTTTCCACTGCTCGATGCTGTGCTCATTCGTGTCGAATGAGCAAATCAAACAGGATTTTTTTGCAATCCTTCTGATTGAATATATGTACATTTATGACAAAATCGTGAGGACTAGGCTTGTGACACACACACACACACACACAAATGTGGCGCTCGCGCGGTAATAGCTCATTGGCGCCACCTAGTGATCATTATGTGCAAATGCACAGCCTCTCATTAAAATGACTTAGGGGTCATTTGACCCCTCTTGCGGCGCTCGGAGTAAGTAAAAATGGCCCGGCGTTTCTAGTGTTAAACATGAACGGTTGAGTACTCCAGCTCTAACCATATCATACCACCATCAAGGAGTTTAACACTATTAATTTAATTTAAGAAATAGAATAATAATAAAAAAGAAACACATTTTTTAAACTGGGGAGTCGGGACCCATTGAATTTCTCAGGGACCCACCCAACTCGCCACCTGTGGGTCCCGGGGACTCACTACATTGAAAACCTATCAACATCACTGTTGTTCTGAAAGGTTCTAGTCCAGCAGAGAAGGCTTTGCTGGCCCTGACGGCCCGCCTCTGTAGCTAAGGTCCGTCCTATTTACTGGAGGAGTGAACGTTGTTTCATGTTTCCGTTGCATAAGAACCTTACGGGAGGGTAATGATTGGAAAATATGCATTTTGAATGTCCAAATAGCACCACCAACATTTTAGTCGCGTCTCATCTCTCATCTTCAGTTGCGTTGCCTCCAGCGCGATAATATATATATATTAGAGCCAGCGACGGTCTGGCATTCGGGCAGATGCCATGTTTATAACATTTTAAAACTGTTCATCTTTCTTTTTTTTTCACCAGAAATACATCAGAAAAGTAGCTGTCCCCCTGCTCAGATTTTTGTCTGCTGATACCTTTAGCCTCACATGGTAAGTTAATATTTGTATCAGATTGTTTATCCATTTGTACAAACACAAATAAACATAACATTAAGCTGATATCAGTGTTAAATAATTTTTGCAAACTGAATTTACTCATTCCTGAGGTTGCCTTATGAGTATTTGCTCACATTTTTTTATAAGGCCTTGCTGTTAACAGAGTTCCTTCAGTTTTATCTGTTCAACATTTGATACTACATTGTGCTGTTAATACAAACTCATCACCTGCATCAATATATAAGCTAAAATAAAAAGTCCACTTGCAAAATTCCTAGATTCTTCGCTCAGAAGATGTGTTAAAGTGCTGACCTGTAGCTTGCTATTTCATGTGAGGAAATGTAGTTTGCATGTTGTCTATGATCATATCTTAAATGTTTTAATGATGCTTGGAATAACAATATTGAGTCTCACTTATTTAGCAAAAAACAACAACAATAAAACCGCCATTAACGTGTTGTGTGGCATGCATGTGTGGGGGAGATGCAAAGTACTGTCCTTTTTCATCATAATAAATATCCTGCTTATTTATTTATTTATTTATCAAGATCACATTCCCTTGACATGTTGCATATGAATTATTTGCTAATCTTTATTTTTATTTTTTTTGTTACAGTGACCTGACCTCTATGTGGCAGTGCAGACATTGTGTAACCAGAGAGATTAGCAGGTACAAATTACTGAAACATTATAAACTACATCATCATTATGGGAGAGGCCAACAATATCAATGCATATATGTAAATTGTCCTTGCACATTCAGGACGTGGACTGGACTCCGAACCCATGTCTATAAAGCTCATTCATTCCAATCTACACAGACTGCGTTGAATTCAGTAACATTTAAATGTGAGGTATGCGGACGTAGTGACCTCTCTACTGAGAGGGACTTTTTTGTTCACATTGGGACACATCTGCGAAGTTGTGAGACGGTTGGTTGTGTATTTCTTGGATGCTCTTTCCAAACCAATATTATATTGGGGGGGAAGGAACTTTGGCTTTTTTTACCTGCGCGTGTGTACCTGCGTGTGTGTACCTGCGTTTTTTTTTGTGCGTGTGCGTACCTGCGTGTGCGTAGCTGCGTGTGTGTACCTGCGTTTTTTTTTTTGTGTGCGTCTGCGTGCCTGCGTCTGCGTGTGTGCGTCTGCGTGTGTGCGTACCTGCGTGTGTGTACCTGCGTGTACATGCATTTGGGTAAAAAAAATTGCGAGTGTGTGTGTGCACCTGCATTACATCGGTTTTTCAGACCAAATGTTGAATAAAATTGTAAAATTTGAATTTGTATGCTATCTATTATGCACATTTGTTCGTATACAATACATTCTTGTACTAGGAATGAAAGAAACACTTGCAAGATCAACATTAGTTAAACTGACAAACCCCACATGAATTACTACAACAAGGTGAAATTATGTTGGACTAAGTTGTTTGACCAATAATATAATACATTTAAATTGATTTGATAAAAAAAACCTGCAAATTAGTTTAATTTAAATATTAAAATTATGTTCAAATAACATGATTAAGGTTCGCTGACATAACATGATTTGTTTAGGTGGCATGATAAAATCATGTTGGTTCAATGAAGTACAAACAAATAAATTCAACAAGATGCAAATTAGTTGAATGAAAATATTAACATTATGTTCAACCTACACATGTACAATGTGTTCAAATAACATGATTAAGATTCGCTGACATAACATGATTTGTTTACGTGGAATTTAGGTGGCATGATAAAATCACGTTGATCCAATGATTTTTTTTTTTGAGTGTACACACCCACACACCTCACGCGACACACCTCAGGCTATAAACATGACGCTACACACCTCACGCTACACACCTGTACACTACACACATTATGCTACACACGGAATGCTAAACCTCACTCTACACAGCTCATGCTACACACAGAACTCTACACAGCTACACACAGAGCGCTACACACAGAGCGCTACACAGAGCGCTACAAACAGAACTCTAAACAGCTACACACAGAGCGCTACACACATGGTGCTAAACACAGAACGCTAAAAACGGAAAGCTACACATAGAATGCTACACACAGAATGCTAAATGCAGAATGCCTGTCATTATTTAACAATACAACAATGAACATGAATCTTGTTATCATACAATCACATGGCCAAACAGCACACAAACAAAACTATCAATAGAAATCCTGAGCTAATACTTTTGGTCATGTGCTACAAGGTCATAAAATATTCAACAGGTGCGAAAGTAACGTAAAAATTGATGGTCATAACACAATTTTAAAATTTCAAAATGATTGATAAACTAAAATGGATTTGGGGGGTTCAGGTGATCTTCGTGTATTGGTCCGCCGGTTCATGTGGGTGGTTTGGGCATGGATTTGGGGGTTCAGGTGATCTTCGTGTATTGGTCCGCCGGTTCATGTGGGTGGTTTGGGCATGGATTTGGGGGTTCAGGTGATCTTCGTGTATTGGTGTGCCGGTTCCTGTGGGTGGTTTGGGCATGGATTTGGGGAGTTCAAGTGATCTTCGTGTATTGGTGTGCCGGTTCCTGTGGGTGGTTTGGGCATGGATTTGGGGAGTTCAAGTGATCTTCGTGTATTGGTGTGCCGGTTCCTGTGGGTGGTTTGGGCATGGATTTGGGGAATTCATTGTTTTTTCTGTCGCCGTCGGGTCTGTAATTCATGAACCCAAGACTCGTCCCTCCTTGTCAAGGGCTCATCTCAGAGAGGTTACTCCTACACCATGGGAGCCTCCCCACAGGTTCTCCGTCGTCGTGTCAGCAACAGGTGGCCTGTAAAACAATCGTCTCAAGGAAGATCAACAGTACCATTATCAATGCAGCGATTCAGAAATAACGGGTTGCATTCGCAACACTATACAATAACAAACAGCCTGGTATGGTTGTTGGAAATGTGTTATTAAATGTGTTATTCAAGTAAATCCGGGATATTGATTATCTTATATACAGGCGCTTCTACTAGAATAGTATAGGTGTTGACTATTCTACATATTACAGCTGGATATGGTCGGGCCCCTCAGGTGATGTATCATTCACTTTCATCGGATCATATCTGATCCCCATGTAAGCCTGAATGGCACTTGGCGCTTCTGTAGCGCCCACTGCTGTGGGGATCAGCAGATGCAGTAGCCCTCGTGCGCAGGGAATACAACAGCAGCCGGTGACAATTAACACGGTCTCTGCATTTATTCCCGCGACGGGCACTTACTGGATCATGCTTTTCCACCTCCCAAACATATTCTCCATCCAACCTGTGAAAGGGTCATTAATGCCGGAGTTCTCTGCCAATTCTAACCTGAGGGATTGTAATTATGCCAGTAACCCATCCAGAGCTGTGTTATTGGGGATAAAGTTGGCCTACAAGACGTTGTGCCTATCGCATTTATCCCTCCTTGCTCTGTCAATAACATTTCCATATATATACATATTCCTTTTAACTTTATCTGTTAAACTGAACGAAGTGTTGCTGATTATGATACATGTAATTTATCTAAACAATATATATATACATAATTTTTATATGGTGGACAAGCAAAACAGAACCAATTCAACTCCTGCCGTTATTTGATCTCCTCATGTGACTGCTCCTTGCTCGGCGGAGGCAGTTTATCGGCTCCGGGTGTGTCTGCATCTGGTTCTGGAACTTTTGTTTCTATTGTAGAAATACAAACTCATGTACAGCAGTTAGTTGTTCAAAAACATTTCCTATAATTCTATTTTTAATTTTTCTAATGGAAGTCCATTATGGGACCCTAGAAATGTAAGTGTAAGCATGAATCTAACCGTAAGCATTAGGTGCAAAGTTAGCTGTGTCAGAGTGATACACTGTACTCACCTTGCTTCTGGAAACATAGGACCTGAAAATTGTATGCGTTTCAAAAATGTTTGTATTATAATTGATCTATTTAGTGCTTGTGCGGATTTTAAATTTTTGTTTTGAGTGTCCCATTCCTTATTCTGAGCTGATTTCAACCTTCAACCTTGATTTAATATTCACACTACATCCCTCCTTGCGCATTGCTTCAGCCATGCGCATTAGAATTAACCAATCCTAACAACGGTGTAGTGCAACCAAGTTGAAGTTCCTTTCCTTAATCATCTGTACCTAAACCAATCCATTATGAAGATATATGAAGACCAGTACATACAAAACCAAAGGTCGATAGTTGTGGGTCTATGCAGCCGTCTTGAGACCACGCTGTAGTTAAATGCAGTAAACCGTAAATGTTTCATGAGTCAGATGCGCCGTAACTTATCAGAGTAAAAATAAATATCAGACTATGAGACGCTGACGTTGTATCAAAGCGTTACAGCAGTAGCAGTGGCATTTGAAAGGTTAACCCTCTACTGCTGAATCTAAATTGAGCCTATGTTGTCCCTGGCGAGCAGATGTATTGCTAATCCCTTTCCTATCTTATAAACCTAAAAAGATGAAAAAAGGGAAATTAGAAAGTTAAAATTTGTATGTTCAATATCACTTCTTTGTAACCGTATCTGGTTCCAACAGCTACCTTTATTATACTACCCGATTGTCCTACACTATATGCACATCTGGGCATTAAATATAGGGTGATATTCTAAAACAAAACAAAACCTGAACCTAAAATAAAAATTCAGAAGTTATTGGATAAAGCCAAGTTATTGAAAGTTAATTATAACGAACCATTTTCTAATTATCTTAGTTTTATATGTGGTATGCTTTCAATATCCCCTCGTGTATGTAACAGTCGAGTAACCTCCATTATTTTGGTGGCTCTGGCACACACAAGAGGACATTTACACATGGTATATGAATCCACCATTTGTTTTCATTCTATATTTTACTTATTTTTATTTTCATTTTATTTTTATCTCTATATACACATTCGTAAGAAAAGCACGAACGAAGATGCATCATAACATGCATCAACAGACCTAAAAATAAGCATATTATTCAACAATTTGAGACCTCAGATGGGATTTCTTCCTGCGGAGCCCTTCATTTTCTAAAGGGTCCGCAGAGAGGTCTGTTGAGTGGCAAGGAGTTCTTACACATTCAGAAGTGTTGCTGAGGACAGCTGCCTCACAACAAACCAAAAGCCTTTTTTAACCATATGGTCATCTAAGTCATCATTCCTTAAGATGTCATAAATATGGGGTTGGCCGTTCCTTATCACTTGCGTTTCTCTGCGCTTCTCTGGGGATAAAGGATAACGGGCCCAAACCAACACAGGACCACAAAGGAGCAGAGTGAGAACTGATTTCCACTAACCTCAAAGGATTTTGAACGACCCTGCAGAATAACAGGGTGACAAGACCACATGGGAAAATACAAACATACAAAACTTAAATTTGAACATTATCAAAAATATCTTAATATTAAAAATCTGCATTTCAATATTAGGCATCATACTTCTGTTGTTACCGTAACGTTTTTTATAGTTTGAAATATATATTTTAATCGTTCTTATTTTGGCTTTTTCGGACCTCGTCAGGTTTGTTGAACTATGCATTTCTACCGCTTGTCCTCAGGATCCTCTATTGGGGGGGACTCTTCTGCTCTCCTATGAGGCAGGTTATCCCAAAACTCTTCTAATAAGAATTCCCAGGCCTGGTTAATCCCCGGACTTCTGTGGACGAGCGGTATGCATGCTATGGACAACTTTAAAGGCTAACCGTTCATGATGCGGAGTTTAGATAATTATTCCTATCTTAAGATCACCGTGTAACTGTCGTATAGGGATCTGGTTTGATGCAAGACCCCTGGGTTGGTGTCCTTTTGTAGGACTTCTTTCGGTTCTGGAATCCGGCATTCCTAATTGTTGAATACAAGATATTGCATGCATATTGGTGGTATGATATTATATCTATTGCAATCGCTCCAATGGAAGCAATAGTTGACCTTTGAACACCTCACGCAGTGTTATTCAGTCTATTCGTATGTAGTAGCTGATTATAGTAGAATTTAACCCATGTACCTTTAATATTCGCAAAAAACGTATTGTAATTGTGTCTACCGCAGTTGAGCTAACTCCCTCCTTGGGCACCGTTTAAAACCATGTGCACCATTTATTAATTAGACATATTATTCTAGCAGTTGAACCCCGTGTCTATTTGAACCAGCCTGGTTCTCTACCTGTCTTGCTACACAAAACGCATGTTGAATAGACAGAAGCGCTCAGCAACCTGAAAAAAAATAATAATTACTGTCCGTGTGTTTGGCATTCGTTCTTATACTGCCATTTCCTGGAGAGAGAAAGAATTAAGATCAATGCAGAGAAGTAAAAAGATGAGTGTTTGGCAACTATAATGCTTGTGTTGCCACCTTGTGTTGCTTGTGTTGCCACCTCCTAAAGAGAAATGAGAATTAATATTTTATGCACAGAAGTAAAATGATGATCGTGGGCAACTGATCGTTGTGTTGCCACTCCCTGATTAGAAAAGAGAATATTTGTAGTAATGTTAACGATTAAAAATGATGAATGTCGGGCATCCATTACTGCTCGGGTTGCCAAGGCCTGACGAGAAAAGAGAACAAATTTAGTACGAATGCAAGAGATCGGCTACTTGGAAAGCTGGGGGTCGTCTAGTTGGGACTCATAATAGTTATATATTTGTGGTACATTTGGAGATGTTGAGATGTAATTGGGAATAATCTCGTGTTAACGAGTAGGGGGCACTACCAAGAACTACAAATATGGCTGTGGTGCATACTACATACGTATCAGCCGACTACAGAAACTTCTTTGAGTTCTATCTGTCCGGCTGAAAATTGTGGTACCTTATAACATAAGGCTACCACTTAACCGCAATTTGTGTTCTCAATACACTATGGCTCTGCGCTGTGTGTACATTTATATGTAAACAAGTTATCGTTGTTAAAAATAGCGACAGAGAGAGAGATGTGTCGTGGGAGAGGCTGGGGGGTGGTCTTTATGATGAGGGTTTAGAGGGAGGAAGATTGGTGGTGGGGATGGGGTTCATTAAGACAGTGGAGGAGGAGACGCGGAGAAAGACGGGGTTGGAGTGAGAGAGAGATGGAAGGCCAGTGAGGGGACAGGGTGTTAGACTGGGCCTGGAGGGGGGGTGGTGGGGACTTTTACGAGTGTAAAGGGTTAGGAGGGACTTGTAGATTAATAATTCATCGTTTTTAATAACAAAATATCAACAGACTTGAATATAAAAGTAATCATGCAGTCTTGGATGTTATTAGCGGATCATCAGATAGGTGGTATTTACTCTGACCGTCCGCAATGGAGCTATTGCTTAGGAACACAGACCGTGCCGGCCTCAGGAAAGTTCAGAAGAATGGGAGAAGTTAAAGATAATAATGATTGGAACTCTCGTTAATGTTCTTTTGTGGCTCGATCTTCACAGAGACCGACAGTGGAGGACCTTACCTCGCACCCATAACCATGAACAATCGTTAACGACAAGTACTCAAAACGACGCCAGTGGGGCATTTAAGACAAAGCTATTCTGTGGGGAAGGGGGGGGGGGGGGGGGGGGGGGGGGGGGGAAAAGGGTGGGGAGGGAATTTACGAGAGGGGGTTTAGGCGGGAGGAAGAGACGAGGAGATCTACGAAGGGGGGGATTTGGGGGGGTTGGATTCACTACCAAGAACTACAAATATGGCTGCGGTGCAAACTACATGCGTATCAGCTGACTACAGAAACTTCTCAGAGTTCTATCTGTCCGGCTGAAAACGGTGCTACCTTATGGCATAAGGCTACCACTTAACCGCAATTTGTGTTCTTAATACACTCTGTTTCTGCGCTTTGTGTAAATTTATATGTACACAGATAGCCCTATGAGATCCTTGGATGATAAGGGGAACTACAAATAGAAGTCATTGTTGTTAAAAATAGCGACAGAGAGAGAGATAGAGAGAGGTGATGTGGGAAGGGTGGGGGTTCGTTCTATTCTCTGGGGAAGGGGGGGGGGGGGTCTTTATGAGGGGGGGTCTTTATGAGGGGGGGGGGTTGGAGATAGGGACTAAAGGATGGGGAAGGAATTTAAGGGGTGAGGGAGGGCCTATCTTTAGACAGGCAGGCAGACAGAGAGAAAGAGCGAGGAATTGGGAGTTACAAGATTGTACAACGTTAATTACTTTTCAATATTCCATATTGAAACTGTGGAACAACCTTCCTGGTTGCCCAAAAGCAATATGTCTGTACAAACAAAGTGGATTTACAGATTTATCACATGTATACATAAATATTGTTCTCCCATAGATGTTGAATTCTATTAGTTACAAAACTATAGCCAAAATATTATGCGTCAGAAACTATTGCTTTACCGATGGTTTTCAACTTAATGCTATGGATTTATTGATTCGTAGAGGATGAGGGCACTTAATGAGCGTGCGGAATACCTCAAATATTGGAATGAAATATACAATATAATACTTCCAGCTATTGACTAGTGAAATGTGACAATTATATACAATTGGCTGAATAAGTAACTGCCAAAACATTGTTATTATTTGAAACAGATGGATTTTTAAGGGAATATTTTTATGGAGAGAGAACATATTTCTAGAGACAGACAGACAGACAGAGCACACCGGGGGTCCCTTTGTGCAGGCTACCATTGCCTTATCAAAACACCCAGGTCAAAAATGACACTTGTTGTCTTCAATAAGTGTGTGCTGAGAGAGAGAGAGAGAGAGAGAGAGAGAGAGAGAGAGAGAGAGAGAGAGAGAGAGAGAGAGAGAGAGAGAGAGAGAGAGAGAGAGAGAGAGAGAGAGAGAGAGAGAGAGAGAGAGAGAGAGAGAGAGAGAGAGAGAGAGAGAGAGAGAGAGAGAGAGAGAGAGAGAGAGAGAGAGAGAGAGAGAGAGAGAGAGAGAGAGAGAGAGAGAGAGAGAATGTAACACTTAAGTCGAGGCCCCCTGTTGCTCTTGAGCAATGGCGTTTGTTTCAAAAAGGGCTCCGACTACAAAGACTGTGGAGGTACGAACAAAGGAAACGCACGTTTCCAAGACGCGTTGTCCCTTTAAATCGTACACCACGTGGTACATCCAAAATGCTGCAGAAACAAACTAGTTTTGGATCTCTATAAGAAGTATGAGATTCCAGCAAGTTTGTCCCCACGGCGGGTTAGCGAGGGACTTGATAGCAGATGGGTTGTACTGCGTAAGTGCTACCTCTACGGCTGCGTTTTATACTAACCAAAATTGCACATTAGATGTTACATGAACCGGGCTGTGAGGAATCAATTAGATTTGAACTCCTTGGCTAACGCCGGCCAAGCCTCCGGTTCAATATGCAACTAAGCTAGATTAACGTTAAAAACCTGACCTTTCCTCGCCCCGCCGTAAGAGTTCGGAAGTTTATGGTCGGTAATAAATATACCTTATGGTGGCCCGGCTGAACTCGAAGCTTATCACCAAATAAATAACACTTAACCACAGGTAATACGTCTCCCACGTTGGTACAAACATTTAGATCTAATCAGGATTGGATACAGTCTATCTACAAACCCATATAAAACACACTCCCAGCCCTTTACTTCGTGAGCTCGTTATTCAATTTCAATCTGTTAGCGTATCCTAGGCCGTTCGTCTAACCGGCTGTATGAATTTAAACCAGTCCGAGATTACACGTCCCCGCAACCAGTCGAAGGCAGTACAAGCTATTCACCTAATGTTACTAATCTAACTATACAGAGTTTAGTCATTGACAACAGGTTCTGTTTACCTTTCTTGTGGCGCCTGTAAGTAGCTTGTACTGCTCCCGACGGCCCCGCGGTCGCAAGTCTCGGTCCGGAACTTTCCAATCACGTCAGGGCTTCACCAAATTGCAATGTACTTATTGGAAAGAGGGGTCGAATCCAAAGGAATAGCTTTAAAGAGACTTTATTTGTATAAAGTATTTTCGGTATGGTAAACTGATGCTCTGAAGTAAAGAGAGATTGAAGATGTGTTCTAAGCACGTGCGAGAGTGTTCTCCTAGCTGATCCTAGCCACAAACCCACGTATGTCTAATCGCTGCCGAGAGAGCTCTAAAGTTTTCGTGGCCAGGTGGTCTTCTTTATGGACTCAGCGAGGACCGGAAGACTTGGAGAGGAACCGGTGTGACGTAATCCTCGGTTTTCCTCGCCTGGTCTGTGATGCTGCCCTCTGTGGCTAAAGTATCTATTGCAGCCTTCAGTAATGTCCTGCTTTCCCTTGTGGCTATGTGTAGTATTTACGGCTTATATATTTGGTCCTACCCCCTATTGGTTAAGTGAGGGAAATACAGCTTGTGTTCCTAAAATACGTAACACGTCTGAATGCGTCACAACAGATCCCTGCAGAGGGACCTTAAGAGTCAGGACTGTCCATTGAAGCCGAGCCCTCCCCGACATCGTAATGGCGCTGACGCTCCCTACCTTTTCCCCTCAGATCGTGAAGGTGCTGAACCTGTACACCCCGGTCAACGAGTTCGAGGAGAGGGTGTCCGTGTCCTTCATCAGGACCATCCAGGTACTTCACCGCACACACGTCTCTTTTGTACAGATCTATTTTAGGATCATTCTTAGACGTTTTAAGTGGTTTTACATAGTGATTGGTACATGGCCGTATACTTTGTATGATGCCATAGTATTTATAGTCTAAGTTGTATGTTTTATAGTTTGTAATGCTTGGCTTAGTTAAAGGTCCCATGACATGCCACCAGGTGTGAGTTTGATTATCCGTTACAAGATGTTTTGAAAATCTGCCCCTTATGACATCACAAGGGGGCGTGTGCACATACTGTGTGCTTGGTAGATCAGTCTTCCAGCCTACCCAGTGGACTGTAGCAAACGTGGCTCAATCTATCCGTCAGACATCTAGGTGGACACGCCCACTTGTGATGTCATAAGGGGCAGGTTTTCAAAACGGCGTGTAACTGCTAATCGCACGCACACCTGGTGGCATGTCATGGGACCTTTAACACCTCAAAATACAAACAAATGGATGTCCTGTGGCCTCTGAGAGGACTTGGCCTGCCTTGCTTTATTGACGTCTCTACGGGGTTTATTCTTCGTCATTTCCCTGTACCCTCGTCCTCGCCCGCAGACCCGTTTGCGCGGCCGCTGCGAGTCGCCCCAGCTGCTCATGGACACCAAGGTCATCTACCCGGTGACCTTCCCCTTCAACCCCTCCGCCCTGGCCCTGGAGACCATCCAGATCCCCAGCTCCCTCAACCTGGGCTTCCTGGTCCGGGTCTAGACCCAGGACACACACACACACACACACACACACACACACACACACACACACACACACACACACACACACACACACACACACACACACACACACACACACACACACACACACACACACACACACACACACACACCTTGAGACATACACACGCACACCTTGAGACATACACACACACGCGCGCGGGCACACCCATACAATCGCAAACACACACACACCTCTCCACACATACACACAAACACACATCTTGAGACACAAACACACACACACACACACGCAAACATAAACACACAAGCGTATATTATAAACACCCATTGGCACAATCACCATCTTCTCAAATGCATCTGTATAATACTCATACACATGCAGACAATTACACATTCATGAATACACGCAAACACAAACATATACACACAAAGTATACATATATAAATATAGATCTATAAATATCATTAATTAAATGTATCATTCTAGGATGTCCTATTTATTTATTGAGTATCACTAACCCGTGGTTTTCATGTGAATGCGTGTTGGATATTACACTAGTCCCACGATAGCTGCTTGTATGTCAGACAGCATTAACTTAAGCATTAGTACGTAGTGTGTACTAATAATTTGACATGTGGTTTTGAAACTAGCTGTTGGTCGTTGTTTAGCTTTGGTATCTTAGCGCAGAGCTCTTGGTTAGCTTCGCCCCGTAAAGCTCACGCCTCTGGGAGAGGAGCTGGAGCAGTGATGTAGCGTATTGCGGAGTGCGTTTTAGGAAGGATGAGGTGTGTTGAAGGTTTCAGAGCTTATTAGGAATCTCTGTGTTGAGAGCCATTGTTTAAGAGTAAACACTACACCCGTAACATAAAAACATATCAGCCCAAACTAAACGATCACAGACCAGCTCAACAAACTGAATTTCAAGCTTTTTGAGATCCAAGCTATATTGTTTTATAGTTAATGTAGTGTATTTATATTGTTAACTAATGTAGTTGACTATATAACGATATGTAACATTGAGAGTATTATCGGTACCACACACACACACACACACACACACACACACACACACACACACACACACACACACACACACACACACACACACACACACACACACACACACACACACACACACACATTACTATGACCAGCTCAAAATAAATTATTTCAGTATTATTATTGTTGTTGCGGACGGTGAGATTGGTCTTCCCTCAGGAGCTTGTTGTCCTAGCGCTTCTGGACACGTCCACTGTTGCATGTTTTATGTCCACTGTTACATTCATGTTGCTTTGTGTTTTATTTATTCCATCACCGCTCTGTTTTGGACCTCTTGCGTTACCTGCCTCAAACCCACCTGTAAAGACCCTCATGCCTTCCCAATCTGTGGCCAAAAAAGGAACAAAGTCAGCTTTTATGTCCCAAAACGGTTTTGTTTATTTCTCTGTAAGTTGACTAATTTTTTTTTGTGTTGAAATAACCCAGTCCCTTGCCTTGTATTTGGAGGACTGTGACGCTAGCTTGGTACAGGTGGTTTAGCTTTGAAGGTAGCTGGCCTATAGGACAGGACTTAGTTGTTTACCTGCTAAATTCCCATGCTGTTCCCCTCTTACTCTGGTCTATTCTCCAGTGGAAAACCAAAGGTGTCTCACTGTCTACCAAGTCCTGGAGCATCTACCTTCACAGCTTGTTACTTGGTGGAAACACAATTACATGAGCAAGATATCTGGCTAGCCTGCTTTCAGCCGGCCTTTGCTTGGCATGACTTCCACGGACACACAGTAATATATCAGCTAGTTACTCAGAACCTAATTTGGTATTCATTTATCTCGGATTTAATATGGCGAACACAAGAAGAAACACTGTCTAGATTAGGGGTTTTATGAAGTCTGCCCATTGTTTTGTGATAATTAGACCCTTGTGTTGAAGGCCTTCTAGTCTCCTATATCATTACCTTATGCATCCTTACTATTCATCCCACTAACAGTAGTATTCACCGAAAACCAATTATGCCTGTACACATTAGTTTGAACCTTGATTGCCCTTTGACCTCACCCTTTTACAAGATAATTTCATTTTGGTAGGCGTGTCTCACATCAGGTCCCAAAAAAGTCACCAGCCAAAATGAGCTCCCTCGCTCTGAGTGGAGCTCTCAAAGGTGGATTTGGAGACTGCTGGTCGAAATACGGGTGCTGAGAAAGATATCTGACCAAACTGAAATATACAATTAAAAGCCAAGACTAGACCCTTCTCGCTCAGACAGGGACGAGCTAGAAATTATGATGTATTTTTGTTAATTATTTAGTTGTTGTTTTTTTATGTTGTGTGGTCTTTTAAATAAATACATACTGTCATATCTCATATCTTACCAGAGCTTTCGAAAATACCATTTCCTTTTGCAAATGTATATTTTGAGGAACAATAGGCAGTTCCAGGTTTTGTTTAAATGGAGAAGACGTTTCTACATACTGGATGAAATGTAGAGCTAATGAACGATTTAACCATATGAATGTTCAGAAATTGTAAAAGATTCGTACGTCAATTTAAGCTGCACATGATTTGGGCAAGCCTTATCTGAATTATTTGCTATCTGAATGATTTCAACGAATCACTTGCAATGCTTTTATTCCATGTCTGTCAAAGCAGTATTTTTGTTGCTGGTTTTCACTGTAAAATGGATTTGAACATCTGCAAAATGTTCATTTTTTTTTCGATTCGGTGTCCTTTGTGCAAACATTACGTGTTTTTAGATATGTTACTTTGTTATGCTGTAGGTCATAATGCACTTTTTAAAAAAATATCGCAGACAACTTCCTATCAATGCAAATGGTCACATGTAAAAAAAGAAAAAAAAGATTCCACGCTGTCTTAAGCCTTTTTATTTCGTAGGTCCTCGCACCTCATTGCAGAGCGTCAAACACATTCCCTGCAGAGCTACGAAGAGGCTCTCCTCCCCTAGTTTAGCTCCCCCCGCTCCCTATTACGTGTTACACAGTGAACTGTGAACGGCCCCCTTTTGTTTCAGCCAGACGCCCCCATAAGGGCATTGCTAGGCCGCGTGGAAAACCTGGCCTAGATTCAAAGGGAGAACCCTGTTCGCAGACTTTTGTCAAGCTGGCTCATCTCAACCCCGCCTAACCTGGGCTTCCCCCGGGGTCTGACTCTACATGCCGTTCCCTCGTTCACTTTTAGTTTTCCCCGACGGAGAGACTGCTGTATATTGAGGAGTACACACGATGAAGGATCATGTTATCATCAGCACTAGCTTCCACGCCGATACTTTGAAATCCCCAGACACCCGGCTGGGGAACATCCTTGTCTTCATCTGTGCTGCCTGGTACCGTACCGGTGCAGACCAGCTAAGACCGGTCGTCCCCACTCCCGCCTAGTCTCACGCCAAAACCCGTGTAAAAATTTGACAAACTTGACCGTTTGTAATTTCTGGTAGCTGTGCTTTGTGAATGTCTTCACCAATACGAAACTTTGAATACGTTTAAAATGTCAAATGTGTAAAAGTTAAATAAATGAATTCAGCATTGACTGTCAAGGAGAAGATGTCTTGTTTATTATTGATATCCTGAAGCCTTGTTGCTTTAAACTTTAGCAGTTTTCTTAGCAAGAAATGTTACAATTGCCAATTCGTTATGTTCCCTCAGTCCAATGTCATAAACATTTTTGACAACTGTAGGAATATATATGTTGTCTATGTTAACTGCATATTTTGTCAGCTATATTTGGCATAATCGATTTGAATCAATATTCAAAGCCTGCATAAAAAATATATAATGATTGGGAGTGCATGCCTCCAACAGAGCATGATGATAAAATAGCTCATATTTTCCAGTGAACAGGATACTGAGATTTGGATGTAATTATCTTAGTCCAACAATGCAGAAGTATTATAATTGTATTGAATTATTAAACCATGAATATACCTTTTTATCGACCAAGTGATATTGTGAAGGCCACCCATATTGTGAAAACGTATCTTTTGAGGTCACCTGCCGGTCCTGGAGGTCATTCAGGGACCATGCTGGGCTCCTGGAGGTCACTCAGGTAAGGCGGGGGCCTAGGGGTCATTCAGGTAACTGGCTGGGCTCCTTGGGGTACCCTGCTGGTCTGGGGGTCATTCAGGTACCTGGCTGGGCTCCTGGGGGTCAACCAGGTATCAGCTAGGGTCCTCGGGATCATTCAGGTACCCTGCTGGGCTCCTGGCCCGAGGGTTAATCCCTCAGCAGTGCCACAACTTTAATACCAGGATAAGGAGCTTAACCCCGTCTCCCAGTCTCTCCTTCCAATCCTCTCCACTCTCACCCACAAGCCGCAGGGCAGAAGACATCTTCAATAGAGACCAATTCAACTGCTGAGGTAAGACGTTATTCCTTACTGTCTTGCAGCAGGTCTACCCGGACGTCTGTGTCCTGAAACGATAGATCCATTGACATTATGTTTTGTTTGTGTGAAAACATTCAGGATGCTTTGCAGTACTAGTACTTGGATAAAATATATTGGAGTGAGGATGTGAAGAACTGTAAACGGTAAAGTGGCCTTTGTAAAAGGGTGATTCACGTTTCTGGTAACTGGGTGCTTCGAAGTTGCGGCATCTATGCTGTACTCAATGCTGTGATCAATACTTATTATCAGACCCGCATCTGACCTGAGTCAGATGTATGTTGTTGTCATCCACGCTTCAGACAACAACATGAAAACATGCCCATGCATGTACCTACCAAAACATTTAGCTGGTATGCTTCAATGTTTGGTGTTTGAGGCTTTGAATTATGGATCTTAAATGTGACTTGATTAAGCTCAGTGTGAACGGTTGTACTTTTTCTTTCCCAGAATAACTTTGTGCCATTTTGGTTCTTTGGAGCTCAGAGGGATCAAACTGAGATTAGTACTTATTCTGAGTTCAGCTTCTCCGCCAACAAATACACACACACACACACACACACACACACACATAACCACACACAAAGACGCACGCACACACACAACGGTACACTTTACACATACATGAGCGCACACACAATTCTTAAGTTATTAGTTATTATTATTATTATTTTTATAGGCCAAAACTATGCATGTATTCTGTGCCCGCACTGTGTGTGTGTGTGTGTGTGTGTGTGTGTGTGTGTGTGTGTGTGTGTGTGAGTGTGTGTGTCTGTGTGTGTGAGTGAGTGTGTCTGTGTATTTGAGTCTGTGCGTGAGTGTGTGTGAGTGTGTGCGTGTGCGTGAGTTTGCGAGGGGCGTGTGTGTGCATGTGTGCGTCCGTGGCTGTTCTTTTGCTATCCGCATGCATATGTCAATTTCAACGTATGCATTCACGATGGATTGAAGTGTTCATCTCTACATGTGTATTCTCCGCAGGGGTGTCCATAACCAACCGCAGTCATGTGTGACCAGACGTTCATGGCCATCACCTTTGGCCCCTGCGACAGCTGCTCAAAGGCCAGCCCTCTGATGAACATCTACATCAAGAGTGACCCCATCAACTACTGCTCCTTCTGCATGGAGATGGTAGGACGCAGCACACAGGGCACCCCCCCCCCCAACCCCCCACCCACGGCGCTCAAAGGAATCTGCGATGGATCGGGTTTAACTTGAGTCTCGCTCAAACCACTCACGCAGAGATGCAAGGCTTCCATGTTCAGACGCCGTTGCTTGATGGCTATAGTTGAGCTACATAGGTTTATTAGAGGAAGCTGTCATACCCTTTTAGGACAGCCATAGCCGTACTGTTGAGCCATCCATGTGGGGAAAAGGCAAGGGGCATCTTCCTGTGTGTATGGGTATTGTGCTATTATTTCACTGGCACAGTGTTTACACACCGCTCTGCATAACTAGTCTCTGTGTGTATGGGTAATGTGCTATTATTTCACTGGCACAGTGTCTGTTTACACACCGCTCTGTATAACTAGTCTCTGTGTGTATGGGTAATGTGCTATTATTTCACTGGCACAGTGTCTGTTTACACACCGCTCTGTGTAACTAGTCTCTGAAATTACGATGTTTTTCTAGAACAGGGTCTTATATGGATCTTCGTTTAAGCTCTGTTGGCAACATAGTGGTTGGTCTATTGTTCAGCAATGTTTAAAAGTCAAACTCTAAACACATATCAGCTAATCAGTAAATGTACACTCAAGTAGATGCACGCACGCGCAACCACACACACACACACACACACACACTCACACACACACACACGCTTATCACACACACACACACGCTTATCACACACACACACACACACACACACACACACACACACACACACACACACACACACACACACACACACACACACACACACACACACACACACACACACACTTTTTCTCTCTCACACACACTCAGTCAAACATGTGTTATGTCGAGGGGCCATCCTCTTTAGTCTGTTGTCCTGTCCACAGCAACAGTCTTACAGCTGTATGTCTCAACTATTACACCTGTATATTTAGCAATCTCCACAGCTTTGGTAATACAGCTTATAACGCCCATTGAAATACTCGAGGCTCCGGCTCCTTTTACTGATGGTTTAATCACACCGTAGAACTACAATACAATACAGACATGAAATTAGTTTAACACACAAATAATTACCCAAGAGCATACAAATCCTTCACGGCAATCAAAAGGTAACAAAAACACAACACTAACCACTTTGCCTGCTTGTAGCCAATGGGGTTAAATTAAATCTTTCTTGTTGCCTGCTTGAAACATAGAACGTTTATAGAACATGACTTGTCTGCAGCTGCGACACTAGCTTCTCGAAGCTTCTCGACAAAACCCGCGAACAAGAAATAACACCGATACATTTACAAGAAATAACACGAGTCCACCTTGAGGTCAAAGACCGAATTACATATAATACCCCGCAGAGCAGGAAAACAACTGCCTGCAGTTACACTCCCACCATCAGACAACGTATGATTTCTAACAAACTTAACATAGTGAACAGCGTCTTTCCCAAAACAAAACATTGTATAATCAGACAATGTGGTTACATCACTTTCGCAAATGAATTTAACTTTTACTCAGCTTCAAGCAAAAGTACAGTTTTATGTATGGACCTTTCCAAATAAAATGGTCTAGTTGTGTATGTGCCTTTACTGTCTCGTGTTGTGTCACTAAGCAGTAGTTTGAGCTTTCTGACTTTCCCATCAACTCCTGGGAAGACTTCGGTAACCTTTGCCATCTTCCACTGATTTCTGGATGTGGCATCGTCTTGCAACAGGACTATGTCATTAACTTTAGCATTTCTCCTGTCCTTGTTCCATTTACTTCTCTGTTGCAGACTTAGCAAATACTCCTTTCTCCACCTGTCCCAGAACTCATTTGACAAGAACTGAACTCTCTTCCACCTCTTCTGCAGATAGAGATCTTCTCTTACGAACTCTCCAGGTGGCGGTTCAATGATTGACGATTTCATTGTCAGAATATGATTTGGCGTCAAAGGTTCTGGTCCTGATGGATCGTTGAGATACTCTGTGGTCAACGGTCGACTATTCACTATAGCCATTACTTCATATAGGAAGGTTCTCAGTGAAGAACTGTCTAGTCTTCTTGCAGATTGGTCTAGGATGGATGTAAGGACACTTCGGACCGTTCGTATCTGCCTCTCCCAGACACCACCCATGTGACTGGAAGCAGGTGGGTTCATGACAAAGCTGCATCCCAGTTCTTTGACACGTTCTTGCTCGATTTCTTTCATAAGTTCCTTGAATTCATTTCGTGCACCCACGAAATTCGTGCCTTGGTCACTTTGAAGCTGACTTACGTTGCCTCTTAAAGCAATAAAGCAACGCAGTGCGTTGAGGAAGGCATCAGAGGTAAGGTCATCCAACATCTCGATGTGGATAGCTCTTGAGCACATGCAGGTAAATAGGACCCCATATCTCTTGAGCTCTTTCCTGCCATCCTTCACATAAAATGGTCCGAAACAGTCCATACCACAGTATGTAAAAGGAGGGGTGGCTTCCATCCTCTCTAGTGGAAGGTCGGACATTTTTTGTTCTTGAGTACACTTTCTAAACTTCCTGCACTTAACGCATCGGAAGATAAAGGATGACACTTCACTGCTACAACCAAGAATCCAAATTCCGTTGGAGCGTAGTTCATTGATGGTCATTCCACGACCTTGATGTAGCACCTTCTCGTGGAAGTGCTTAATTAATAGGCGAGACACATGATGCCCTTTTGGAAGGATAGCTGGGTGTTTCACGTGGGGATGAAGTGCTGCTTCTGTCAATCTCCCTCCCACCCTCAGGATATCGTGACTATCGATGAATGGACTTAACTTGTGCAGCTTAGTTGAGTTATTCTCAGGCAGCTCTTTGCTTTGCTTCAGAGATTTTATTTCTTCACTGAACACTTCTCCTTGAACTGCATGGATTATGAATTGTTCAGCTTCCTGTCTTTCTTCGAGTGTAGTAACTTTATCAGATCCTGTCTTTGGACCCTTTATCTCCTTTGCACACCGCTTAAGTCTTGCTATGGCTCTTACCGCTGTCCTTAAGTCTGAAAACTTCTGTAAACGATCTGACAGTGACCTTTCCTCCTGTGCTTCAGTAGTGTGAACCTGTGCTCCTTTGAGTTCTGGGACCTCGTCATCAAGCTTTCCCACCTTAATTTCTTCTTCCTGAGGGAGTTCTCTTTGCCACAGGAAACTCGGTCCTGTAAACCAGTTGGACTCTACAAGCTCCTTTACAGTGCGCCCACGAGAGGCATGGTCAGCTGGGTTCTCCTTTGACGCAACATAATGCCACTGACTTGGCTCTGTGCTGGATTTAATCCGCTGAACGCGGTTGGCTACAAATACGTGGAACCGCCTTACGTCATTATTAATGTAGCCAAGAACAACCTTGGAATCAGTCCAAAAGTATTCACATAGGCCTTCCAGTTCTAGTTCACGCATAAGCATATCGCTTGTTCTTGTGGCGACTACAGCAGCTGAGAGTTCCAGTCTTGGGATTGTTGTTACCTTTGTTGGCGCAACTCTTGCTTTCCCCATAACAAGAGCACAATGTGGTTCTCCAGACTTGTTAACAGCTCTGAGGTAAGAACATGTTCCGTACCCAGACGCACTAGCGTCGCTAAAATGGTGTAATTCGTACTGCTGAACTTCCTTGATAGTCGAGGGTACATAGCATCGTGGTATCTCAACTGAAGACAGATTGTGTAGATCTTGTAACCAAGCTTCCCAACGCAGCTTGAGGTCATCAGGAAGTGGTTCATCCCAGTCCATCTTCTCCCGACACATCCTTTGCAGGATCTGCTTCCCGATCAAAATGAAGGGTGCAACAAATCCAAGAGGATCAAAAATTGAGGCCACTGTTGACAATACTCCTCTTCTGGTAAAGGGATTTTCCTTTACCTCGACTCTGAACTGGAACTTATCTGAGCTAAGGCACCACTGGACCCCAAGAGCCCTTTCTATCTTGGGTTCTCCGAGGGCCAAGTCCAGGTCGGTAGCACCATCTGCGCATTCTTTCTTTGGGATCGTGGCCAGCACCTCCTTGCTATTGGTAAGGAATTTGTGTAAGCGGAGCATACCAGTGCAGCAGAGATCTCTTGCTTCTTTGACTAGCTGGATGGCTTCTGCTTCATTGTCGACACTTGCCAGTCCATCATCAACGTAAAAGTTGCGTTGGATAAATCTCAAGGTGGCTTCGCTAAATTTGCCTGCTCCTTGTGCAGCGAGGTGCTTAAGCCCGAAGTTTGCACATCCTGGCGATGAGGCAGCACCAAATATGTGAACCTTCATGCGATACACTGATGGGGGAGCTTCCAGATTACCTCCTTCCCACCACAGGAATCTGAGGTAGTCTTGGTCCCTTGGTGCAACATGAAACTGATGGAACATACGCTCCACATCACACATGATGGCTACTTGCCCCTTACGGAAACGACACAAGACCCCTACGAGGGCATTGGTAAGGTCTGGCCCAGTGAGTAGATGTTCGTTCAGTGATGTGTTCCGATATTTTGTTGAACAATCAAAGACGACGCAAATCTTTCCCGGCTTTTGGGGATGATAAACTCCATGGTGAGGGATATACCATACTGTCCGATTGCACATATCCATCTCTGGAACCTTTTCAGCATCATCTCTTGCGATCATGTCCTCCATATAAGCCACATAATCATTGTGGTATTGTTCGTCCTTTGTCAAACGTTTCTCCAGGCATTTAAGCCGATTTTCTGCGTACGCTTTGTTGTTTGGCAGACTTGGCCTTTCTTCCTTGAAAGGCAATGGCATTTCGTAGTGTCCATTAGGCTTTTGCTTGATGCCCTCTTTAATCTTTGCCAAAAAGTTGATGTCTTCTTGTGACATTGAAACTTCTTCACTGGTCCTCTCAGTGAAATCTGACTCGAAGACTTTGATTATGTCTGCTGGAGTCATCATTTCTCTGACTTGGGTCCTGCAAACAAAATGGACTTCTGATTTGAGTTCAACGGAAGACTTGATTGCTGGTATGACTTGCTTTGTGATGATACGGTGACTCATGCCTATTTCATCATCATGTTCAAGGCCAGCATTGCTGCAGCCAACGATGCTCCAACCCAACGCAGACTTGAGCGCGTATGGCTGGTCCTCACTGCCACTAATGACGTCTCTGGGAAGAAGGGCTTGGGGGCAGTTATAGCCTATCAACAATCCTACTTCACAGTCAAGCTCTGGAGACATTTCATGCTCTAGATGTTCTAAGTGAGTCCATAACTTTGCAGTTGTACTCGTGGGTATATGAGATCTATTTGCTGGTAGATAATCCCTGGTATAAGTTGTTGGGAGGTTGATTATATTTTCAGAGTTAATGCCTCTTACTCGTAGACCGCTCACCCTTTGGCTGGACACAACCTTTTTGATTGATGTTATTGTTGACACTGTCAGTCTCACAGGCTCCTTCTTGACATTCAATGCCTCGACTGTATCCTTTAATATGAAGGTGGTGTCACTCTGAGTGTCGAGCAAGGCATACACTAGAACTTCTTTGTCTGGTTCAGCTGATGTGGAGACATAAACCGGGACAACAGTAGATGTATGAGTGGTACCTCTCTCTTGAACGACTCTGTTGGAGGTAGCTTGCATTGACTCTTGGGTACGTGACGGTGTGGACCCCTTAATTTTAGCTTCCTTGGTTTCGTTAGTTTGTCCACGTTCGGTTTCTCTTCTTTCTCCTTGGTTATACACCCATCGATCCTGATGCAAGCATGTAGGGTGGTTTCGTCCACATGAGTCACATATGCTCCTAGATGTACAGTATTTGGAGTTGTGGCCAGTCTTCAGACAGCCGAAACACAACTTCTCCAGTTGTACAAATTTAACCCTTTCTTCAACTGTCCTTTCCATCATTTTGAAACATGTATGGAGAGTATGACCTTGCCTCTTACAGAAAATGCACATGATGCTCGTCTTCTCACTTGAGCTAGTGGTGAAAGCCCTAGCACTGGGTTTCTGACTTTGTGGATATTCCCTTTCCTTTTGCTTAGCTTCTTGTGCTATTAGCTGCATTGCTGAAAAGGATGTGACTGGATTGCATGCAATTCGAGCCTCAAGGTTGAGAAACTGCACGAAGCAACTGAAATCAGGGAACAGTTTGTGTTCATCTTGGTGCATAGTGACTTTTCTGTTCCAATTTGCACCTAACCAATCAGGTAATTTGGCAGCTATTTTTTGGTTTTCCACACAGTCGTTAAGAGCTTGTAAACCTTGAACATAAGGCATGGCTGATTCGACACTGCTTAGAAAATCCGAAAACTCACGAAGATCTTCGCTGTCCTTGTGGCCGATTTTATGCCATGCGTGTATCTTGTCGCGGTATGCCTTACCAATAACAAACTGATTGCCGTATCTGTCCTCAAGTTTGTCCCAGGCGGTTTTGTAAGCCGTTTCTGTTGCTACTAGGAAATGTCCTTCAATAGCTCTTTTGGCTGGGCCACCCACGTACTTGCGCAAAAAGAAGAGTTTTTCTTGAGTTGGCAGGTTCTTCCGATCAATCAGAGTACAGAATGAAAGCTTCCAATCATTATACTTGAGAGGATCTCCTACGAAGACAGCCGGTTCTGGGATTGGGATACGATTGGCTGTAATCGCTTCAGCGAGTGTTCTCACAAGATCATTGGAGGCTTCATGAGAGGTGGTGAATGTGGGTGAGTGAGTAGTGGGAACCTTGGTAAATGGGACTTGTTGAATGGTAAGAGGTTGATTGGGGATGGCTTGCTGAACCATTGGAGATTGAGGGAAACTGGCTGGTTGAGGTGTGTATTTGGATGTGAACATTGAGGGATGTGGGGGAGAGGTCTTAGTGATGGCAGCTAGGTGTGGATGATAAGATGGATCAGGTATGGTTTGCTGAGCAGGGCTAGCTTGGGGAGGTGGTGCTTGTTGAGCAGGATATAAGGGGTTGCTTACAGGGTTGAGAGCGGATGGTTGGTAGAGGGAAACTGGAACCTTTAGTGAGGATGGATAGATGTCTCGACTCTGTTCAGTCAAAATGGCTGACTGGTGCGCTATCTCGTCATAATGATCTTCTGAGAAAATATTCAGCCTGGCTTGTGCTGCATTGTGCTTTATTATTTCCTCCAACCGTTCCACTTCTCGCCTTTTCTTTTCCAGCTCCGTTTTTCTAGCAGCGCTTTCTGAAATAAACTGAGTTCGTTTTCCAGTATTCTCCGCTTCAATTTCCTTTTCTTCAGCTTCTCTTTTAGCCGTTAACATTTGTTCCTCCACCTCAAGTTTCCGAATCTCTTCTTCTCGTTGATGTTGTTCTTTCATTATTTTGAGAACTTCTTGTGTAGCTGCAACTTCGGCCGCTGCTTGTAGTTTATTGTACCGTGACAGACTGGAAGAGGTGTTTGACTTACAGCTGGGTTTAAGCGAGCTTGCACTGGATACTGTGTTGTCAAACACTGACTCAGCTTCAGGCCAGGGTACAACTTCTGAATCTTCATTACCACTGAGGTATTGTTGAGCCCTTTTATTTGCAGTCACAGTGAGTGCATTACATGTGTCATTTATTCTCCGGATTTCAGGTTCAGGAGTAGCAATATCTCTTATTTTGAGGTAAGTTTCGTCAATCTGATCTTGGATAGAGTTGATTGTGCTTGCAACATCCTCAATCAGATCCACAGCATCATTTTCCCTAATGGTTCGTCTTAAGCCATTAATGTGATATTTCCACTTTCCATATAGCTTCACAAAATGTGTGTTCAGTTCACACAACCTTTCATCCAGCTGAGCCTTTCCTTTTTCAGTTAGCGTTCGTGGACGTTCGCTTCTTCTCATGTCTGGAGGCTGTTGTGTGATATATGCACCAACCTGGGATTGTGCGTCTTGTGCTGTCGCTTCAGCTTGCTCACCAGAGTCAGCTTGAGCTGGGGTATGTTCACCATCTTCTTGTGGGTCTCCATGCTTGGCTTCTTTAGTTGCCTGTGTAGCACTTACGCTTGTTTGTGACATGTTAAATGTTTATGAATGTGTTGACATTTAAATGAAATGTACTTCTCAAATGCGCTGATATGAAATAAAATCTATATGAAACCCAAAATAAATGTTTCACTTTCTAAATGCACAATATAGGCAATATACTGTGTAAGGCCTTTGGGATTGCCTTAGCTTAAACTTGTTTAACTACACATCAAGACAACACACTGCTGTAAAACCTGTTTAGAATGGCAATGTAAGGCAAATAATAATTGCTATGAAATCTTAGGTAGTCTTAATATGAAAAACCCACTTGTATGATATCACATCATGCAATAATACGATTTTAAACTTAGAACATCTTACACTTCAAAACACTATTTACTTAGCCACTTTGATTCTTACAACCAACCGCAAATCCAATATCCACTGTTACTTTAAGGCAGCACACAAATTAAATGTCCACAACGCAGCTTAAATGGCAGATTACTTGTGCTACTTTCAAGATGCGATCTTCAGCATTCTTGCTTATTTAGCCTTTAAAGGTTGTATAGGTGATTTGCTTTTTTGGCCATTTTTGCAAAATTACTTGAAATCCTTATCATAACCCGCTTACAGCCACTGAGTTAGAAGTACTGACATGAAAATTAAAAAAGTCAATCATCTGTGGAACGGGCAGGGCTCGAAAAACTCCAGCCAATCATTTCCATTGCCACCGAGTTGCATTGGACAGTAAGCACGTCAATCAAACGGTCGTACTGCACTCCCCCTCCCCCGCGCCCCGCGCGCGACCCCTTCGTGCAGTACTCGTGACCCAGAGCTCGTGACCCAGAGCAAGCTCCTGTTTGTTGTTATCCTGCGGTAGCTACTGGAACTAGTTAATCCACATTTGGACCTAGCAGTAGAAGACAATTTCGATGGCAGACAAGACGCCACCATCCCCACCACCACCACCACCACCAGCAAAGAGAAGGAAAACTCTTTTTCAGAGAGTAATTGATAATAAAAACGCTGAAAGAGAAAAACTGAAATCAAGAATAATCCTAGGCGCTGCTTTCGAACGTTGGCGGCAACTGAAGGACGAGAAGGGTCTAAAAACCGATGCTTGTGTGGCGGTTGACCTAGTTTCAAAGTTTATACCGTTTATACTCGGTAATACCGGTGTGGAGACGAGTGTATTACTCGGTGTGAAAATGTCCACACCGCGGCAACCCTAGTGAAAACCAGGACTTCCAATACAATTATATGAAACAAACATACATTTTCTAAAAATAGTAATGATTTATGTGACCGTTTAATGTTTATAACATCTGGTCCAACCATTGCAGCGAGAACGTATTCTCAGCAGGGGGTGCTGGGAAAAAAAACAACTCAGCCTGCACTAGACTCGCAACTCGTTACATTGATAAAAAAAGATGTATAGCAGCGCAGCTCAATTACACCAGTGCATGCGCGGACAGTTGAAAATCGATCGTTCACATCCAGCTGCTCACAGAACAAGTTTAGCGCACCACCGCTACCCTCACACTTTTTCATATAACCTTTCTTCAGCACTAGGTCATATGAGCATTAAATAAATGCTGCGTCTCAAAATGCCTTGGACAGCAGCGAGGATGACTCGCTTTGCCACGGGCCGAAACAGTTCGGAGCGACCACAGCCAGAGCGAACACAGCGGGGCAGAGGAGTGTCAGGAATAGTCTTTGGTGTACACATCAGTACGGCCTATTTGCACTACTGTTTAGTGGCAATGCAGTGTTTTATTCGATGCCTTTTTATTTTCGTATATTATTTCAATGAATACAATTTATTTATTCATAAAAAACGGATCTGGTCTTCAAATCTTTTTTCCAAATATAGGTCGTCTTACAATGGGGTTTGTGTTTATATTCGGACCAATACGGTACAGCGGGCGCTCACATGACGTTAAGCATTTCCTGGTGCATAATGTGACGCTTCAGAACCTAAAATCCCGTTTCTCCCCGTTGACACGACAACACATAACCGGCGTTTTCAGAAATCTCCACTTTGGCCGGAGTTTTTAGAAATGATCGTTTTCTGTGATAAGACAGGGCCTCGGACAGGGGGTGTTGCAGCACCCCCAGCACTCCTACTTCCCGCGGTACTGGGTGCAACTTACAGCTGAATGTAGTGCCATGTTGTTAAACGAAAACCTACGCTAGCCTGGCTCGCTCTCGCGCATCTCTGTTCGCGCTCGTGCATGATTGCGCGTCCAGGTACTTGGAATGGGTGGAGTCAGAGTCAGCGTTGAAGGAGAGGGGGTAGGACCATTTGAGTTGTGTATTTTCAAAATCTGCTGGCGTTTCGCAAATCACCTACCCAACCTTTAACGTCTTCTCCTTGTGATTCAAGCGCGACAGTTCTTATTGCGGTACCTCCTTCTAGCAGTGTGCGGTGACGTCGTCTTCTGTCCGCGCGCAGCTCCGTGTTAAGGCCATCTGCGCGCAGCTCCGTGTAACGTCCATCTTGGAGTCTTCACGATGCAGTGTAGTGTTCTACTATAACGCCCATTGAAATACTCGAGGCTCCGGCTCCTTTTACTGATGGTTTAATCACACCGTAGAACTACAATACAATACAGACATGAAATTAGTTTAACACACAAATAATTACCCAAGAGCATACAAATCCTTCACGGCAATCAAAAGGTAACAAAAACACAACACTAACCACTTTGCCTGCTTGTAGCCAATGGGGTTAAATTAAATCTTTCTTGTTGCCTGCTTGAAACATAGAACGTTTATAGAACATGACTTGTCTGCAGCTGCGACACTAGCTTCTCGAAGCTTCTCGACAAAACCCGCGAACAAGAAATAACACCGATACATTTACAAGAAATAACACGAGTCCACCTTGAGGTCAAAGACCGAATTACATATAATACCCCGCAGAGCAGGAAAACAACTGCCTGCAGTTACACAGCTGTATATTTAGTGTATTTAGTAGCTCAACAGCTATTGTAATACAGCTCTATATTTTAGTATCTCAATAATTGCACCTGTATATTTAGCAATCTCAACAGCTATGGCAATAGCCAGGTCTACAGCTGTATAATTAGTATTTAGTATCTCAACAGCTATAGTAATACACCTGTATATTCAGTATCTCGGCAGCAGCACAGAGTAGGCCTTCAGCCCTGACCTGGAAGGTTCAAAAAATGAAAATTGAGATTTCGAATGGCAGTGATTATTGTGAACAGGAAATTATTATTATTTGACTGTTGGGAGGTTACGGTAGGCCTTTGTACAATATTTGTATTTCGTTGTGTAACTGGGACATATATAATATAATATAATATAATATAATATAATATGAAAGAATATAATATAATATTTTATTTATAATACTTTATATTATATTATATTGTATTATATTATATTAAATATAATGCCTGAGACCGAGCACGATAGATGAGGGGCGTGACGTCAGCACGGCAGCAGCATCAGTTGGCCGAGGCGGGAGAGCCTTGGTGGCGGCAGAGGGAATCGGAGCGAAAGCGACCAAACACTCGGACGTCGTCGACCATTCCCTCTCCCCTCTGCGCTTCCTCCCTAAAGATGGCGTGTCAGGCTCTGCAGAGCGGCGAGTCCCTGGCGACGCTGAAGAACGAGAGCGATAGTCTGAAGAAGAAGCTCGAGGAGGAGCGCGCGAAGCTGCACGACGTGGAGTGTGAGTCCTGGGGATGGGAACGGGGTTACACGCACTCGCACACATGCACACACGAAAAACACGCAATCCTGAATGGTGATTCGCTTCCATAGTAGGCTACGATATTGACACTATTATTGATCTCACACGTTGAAACGCAGCGGCTACATTCGCGAGAGGGGTCGACTGATGCGCTCGTTATAGCT